>NC_082720.1:29305432-29607620 GCF_030144855.1 Hypanus sabinus
TTTCTCAGACAGTGCTAATTGCAAGTTTCAATTATCTGAAACAGAAATACCACAAAAGTTATTAACTTCAAACTTTCTGCATAATCACTCAAAGAGTTGAACTGCATGTGCATGTAATGAGAGTTGTATAACTCATCTCCTTCTACCTTAGGCCACAAACCTATCAATCACCCCTGCTGTGGACACTTTCTGGAGGTCCAAGATCAATATGCTCCACAGCTGCTGGACTAAGTGTGTAAATGTAGGAAGGGACTATGTTGAAAAATAAATGTGCTAGGTTTTCTAAAATTGACTCCTTCTATCTTAGGCCTTGAACTTATCAATCACCCCTTGTATGTACAGAAAGTTGCCAGAAAAGGGCCAGTAACATCATGAAGGGTTTGACTCTCCCACCCTGCTCATGCGTGAATCGTCTATCCCACTTCCATCAGGGAGGAGCTGAAGTAGCATCCACCAGACTTAAAAACTCCCTACGTCACTCCCTACGCAACTCCCTTGTCCATTCATCCCCCCCCCATCCCTTCCCACTGATCTCCCTCCTGGCACTTATCCTTGTAAGCGGAACAAGTGCTACACCTGCCCTTACACTTCCTCCCTCACCACCATTCAGGACCCCAGACAGTCCTTCCAGGTGAGGCGACACTTCACCTGTGAGTAGGTTGGTGTGGTATACTGCGTCCGGTGCTCCCAGTGTGGCCTTTTATATATTGGTGAGACCCGACGCAGACTGGGAGACCGTTTCGCTGAACACCTACGCTCCGTCCGCCAGAGAAAGCAGGATCTCCCAGTGGCCACACATTTTAATTCCACATCCCATTCCCATTCCGATATGTCTATCCACGGCCTCCTCTACTGTCAAGATGAAGCCACACTCAGGTTGGAGGAACAACACCTTATATACCGGCTGGGTAGCCTCCAACCTGATGGCATGAAAATTGACTTCTCTAACTTCTGTTAATACCCCTCCTCCCCTTCTAACCCCATCCCTGATGTATTTAGTTTTTTTTCCCCTCCCTTTTTTTCTTTCTTTGTCTGCCCATCACCGTGCCTGTTCTCCATTTCCCTCTGGTGTGCCCCTCCCCCTTTCTTTCTCCCTGAGCCTCTCCGTCCCATGATCCTTTCCCTTCTCCAGCTCTGTATCCCTTTTGCCAATCACCTTTCTGGCTCTCAGCTTCACCCCACCCCCTCCGGTCTTCTCCTGTCATTTCGCAGTTTCCCTTCCCCCTCCTACCTTCAAATCTCTTACTAACTTTCCTTTCAGTTAGTCCTGACGAAGGGTCTCCGCCCGAAACGTCGATAGCGCTTCTTCCTATAGATGCTGCCTGGCCTGTTGCGTTCCACCAGCATTTTGTATGTGTTGTTGTTTGAATTTCCAGCATCTGCAGATTTCCTCGTGTTAGACTCAAAAACAGTTACTTTCCCCAAGCAATAAGGCTGATCCAGACCCCAAACACTACTTTGTCATTTCCTATCAGTCACCTTATGTACTGACACTCCCCTGCCTTGCATTACTTTATGGATGTGTAATTAATAGAACATAGGACAGTACAGAGCAGGAACAGGCCATTCAGCCCACAAGTTGTGCCGAGCCTGCTGAAAAGCAAGTCAAAAACAGCCAAACACATACCTCTCCTCCCTACACCATGTCCATATCCCTCCATCTTCCTTACATCCATGTGCCTATCCCAACGTCTCTTAAAAACCTCTTATGTATTTGTCCCTAACACCATACCAGGCAGTGTATTGCAGTCATCCATGCCTCTGAGTAAAAAACTTACCCTTCACATCTCTATTGAACCTACACCCCTCTCACCTTCAAGGTATGCTCCAAGCTATGTAGGTAAGCAAGTTCATTCATATTTATTGCATTTTTAGATTATTACTGGGTTCTTCATCTTACGGTGTTTCATTGTGCTGTATCAATATCAGGCTTGCAATGGCTTCTTTCTCTGCTCATGCACTATCAATTCTGCTGAGGACCAGAGATCTATCCTTGGCACTCTCCTCATTATCAACTCTCTTCTCAGTAACTTTATCTGAAAGCCAGACTTGTTCTCATTGTCTCTCCTGGTGATATTCAGCACTGCCTCACAACCTCTTCACCTTTAACATCGTTAAAAATGAATTCCCACTGTTAAGCTCTAAGTTGTCAAATCCAGTTTTGGCATAAATCACAGTGGATAACTCTACTCTGCACAGATCAGGCAGGATTATCCTCAATGCATTATTTAGATTGTATGGAATCAGACAAGTCTTCAGTTTATTTGTCTTGGACTTAATATCTAGTGGCAGGTAGGAGAATGGGGATGATTTTGCCTCCATCAATCTTTCCGCTTCTCAGACAGCCACTGTAACATGGCTCGGAGGATGTATTATTACTGGCTGCTTATTCTCAGCTAGTTCCAGATGTTATTTTCCATCTAGCATTCCAGGTTCTTTAAAAACATCTGCACATTCGCCCAGCAGATGCTTCATGTTGAGAAGCAGACGCTCCAGGCAGGTTCTACATGATATTAACATTTCCACTGGCTGGGCTGCCAGAATCCGAATCAGGTTTATTATCACCGGCATGTGACATGAAATTTGTTAACTTAGCAGCGGCAGTTCAATGCAATACATAATCTAGCAGAGAAAGAACAAAATAATAAATAAAATAAAACATAATAATAAATAAACAAGAAATCAATTACTTATATTGAATAGATTGTTTAAAATGTGCAAAAACAGAAATGCAGTATATTTTAAAAAAAGTGAGGTAGTGTCCAAAGCTTCAAAGTCCATTCAGGAATCGGATGGCAGAGGGGAAGAAGCTGTTCCTGAATCACTGAGTTTGTGACCTCAGACTTCTGTACCTCCTACCTGATGGTAACAGTGAGAAAAGGGCATGCCCGGGTGCTGGAGATCACTGAAGATTGGCACATATTCTCTTTAGGCATGATACATTTCAAATTGAACTTCCTTCGTTCTTTGGATTTTCACGTTCAGTTCGCATTTCCCCACTGACTCAGGTGTTTTAAAAGGAGTAGGATGGGAGGTAGAAAAGGGGGGGAATGGCATCGCTGCTCAGGGATAGTATCACAGCTATAGAAAGGGAGGACGCTGCAGAAAGAGTGTCCATGGAGTCAGTCTGGGTGGAAGTCAGAAATAGGAAGGGATCAATCACTGTGCTGGGAGTAGTCTATAGGCCTCCAAATAGCCCTCAGGACACCGAGGAGCTGATAAGCAGGCAGATTTTAGAATGGAGCAGGAAATGCAGGGTAGTAGTTATGGGTGATTTCAACTGGCACCTCCTGAGTGCAAGGGGGATAGATGGTGCTGAATTTGTCAGGTGTGTTCAAGAAGGATTCCTGACCGGCCGACGAGAGGAGAGGCTATACTGGATCTAGTTCTGGGTAATGAACCTGGTCAGGTGACAGGCCTCTTGGTGGGGGAGCATTTTGGTGACAGTGATCATAACTCCCTTAGCTTCAGCATAGCTATGGAAGGGGATAAAATCAGACAACATGATAAAGTGCTTAACTGGGGAAGGGCTAACTTTGAAGGGATGAGGCAGGAACTAGCGAGAGTAAATTGGAAACAGATGTTCAACGGGGAAAGCAGAGAAGTAATGTGGGAGAAGTTTAGGGACCACTTGAGCTGGGTTCAGGATAGGCTTGTCCCACTGAGGCAAGGAAAAAATGGTAGGAAAAAGGAGCCGTGGCTGACGAAACATGTGAGGCAACTCGTCAAGAGGAAAAAGGAAGCATATGTTAGATATAAGAAGCAGGAAGTAGGAGGGGCTTATGGGAAATATAGGGTAGCTAGGAAGGAGCTAAAGAAAGGACGTAGGAGAGCTTGAAGGGGGCATGAGGATTAAGGAGAACCCCAAGGCGTCCTATGCGTATGTGAAGAATAGGAGGATGACGAGAACAAAGGTGGGACCGCTAAAGGATAAAGAGGGCAACATGTGCCTGGAGGCAGAGGAGGTTGGGAAGGTTCTAAATGAATACTTTGCTTCAGTATTCACAAGTGAAAAGGATCTTGATCAGGATGAGGTCGAAGTAGAGCGGGCCTGTGTGCTGGACAATGTGGAGATTAGGGAAGATGAAGTGCTGGATCTTCTTAAAAACATTAAGATTGATAAATCCCCGGGGCTGCATATGATACACCCCAGGTTGTTGTGGGAATTGAGAGAAGAGATCACAGGAGCATTAGCCATGATCTTTGAATCCTTGTTTGTTGCAGGGGAAGTGCCAGAGGACTGGAGAATGGCAAATGTAGCTCCCTTGTTTAATAAAGGTAATAGGGAGAAAACTGGGAACTATAGACCAGTGAGTCTTACGTCAGTGGTATGCAAACTACTGGAAAGGATTCTTAAGGATAGGATCTATGAGCATTTGGAGAAGTACAGTCTACTCATGGATAGTCAACATGGCTTTGTGAAATGAAGGTCATGCCTCATGAGCCTGATAGAATTTTTTGAAGAGGTAACAAAAGAAGTTGATGAGGGTAGGGCAGTAGATGTGGTCTACATGGACTTTAGCAAAGCATTTGACAAGGTCCCTCATGAGAGACTCATCCAGGAAGTCATGAGGCATGGGATAAGTGGAACCTCGGCTGTTTGGATAAAAAATCGGCTTAAAGGAAGAAAGCAGAGGGTAGATGTGGAAGGAAAGTATTCTGCCTGGAGGTCGGTGACTAGTGGAGTGCTGTAGGGATCTGTCCTGGGACCCCTGCTATTTGTGATTTTTATAAATGACCTGGATGTAGAGGTGGAAGGATGGGTGAGTAAGTTTGCGGATGACACGAAGATTGGAGGAGCTGTGGATGGAGCTGTAGGTGGTCAAAGATTATAAGAGGATATAGACAGGCTTCAGAATTGGGCAGAAAAATGGCAGATGGAATTCAATCCGGACAAATGTGAGGTGATGCATTTTGGAAGGACAAACCAGAAGACTGAGTACAGGATTAATGGTCAGTTACTTAAGAGTGTGGATGAAAAAAGGGACCTTGGGGTTCAAATCCATACATCTCTTAGGGTCGCTGCGCAGGTTGATAGGGTAGTTAGAAAGTCCTGTGGGATGCTAGGCTTCATTAACAGGAGGATTGAGTTCAAGAGTAGAGAGGTCATGTTGCAACTCTACAAATCTCTGGTGAGACCGCACTTAGAGTATTGTGTTCAATTCTGGTCACCTCATTATAGGAAGGATGTGGAAGCTATGGAGAGGGTGCAGAGGAGATTTACCAGGATGTTGCCTGGTCTGGAGAACAAGTCATATGAAGCAAGGTTAGCAGAGCTGGGACTTTTCTCTTTGGAGCATAGAAGAATGAGTGTGGACTTGATAGAGGTCTACAAGATTATGAGAGGCATTGATAGGGTGAATAATCAGTACCTGTTTCCCAGGGCACCAATAGCAAACACCAGAGGGCATATGTACAAAATTAATGGAGGGAAGTTTAGAGGAGACATCAGGGGTAAGTTTTTCACACAGAGGGTTGAGAGTGGCTGGAATGACTTGTCAGGGATGGTGGTGGAGGCTAAAACATTAGAGGTATTTAAAGGCCTCTTGGACAGGCACATGGATGAAAGAAAAATGGAGGGTTATGGAGTAGTGTGGGTTTAGTACTATTTTTAAGGATTATATGGGTCAGCACAACATGGAGGGCTGAAGGACCTGTACTATGCTGTAGTGTTCTATGGTAATTGTGCTCTCTGCATTGTTAGCATTTGTTTCATAATACATCAGAGCAGAGCTGGGCAATTTGGCCCATCAGCTCTACTCCACCATTTTGACCATGGTTGATTTAGTTTTCCCTCTCAACCCCATTCGCCCTCTAAGCTTTTATACCCTTAGAATTCAATAACCTATTAACCTCCACTTTAAATACAACTAATGACTTGGTCTCCATGGTCATCTTTGGCAATGAATCCAGAGATTTGCCACCCTCTGGCTAAAGAAATTCCTCCTCATCTCTTTTCTGAAGGGGCATCATTTTACTTTGAGGCAGTGCCATCGGATCCTAGACTCTCCCATAAGAGGAAGCATGCTCTCCACATCCACTCTTTCCGGGACTTTCAATATTCAGTAGGTTTCAATTTGAACCCCCTCATCCTTCTAACCCAGGGGTAGCCAACCTTTTACATTCCATGCATCAATTTTTTCACACACGAGTTCAGATCCGCCATACAACTCTTGTACCCCCATTCAATTCTTGTAAAAGTATGTTAATATAGACATATTTAGCATTTTTACATGATATATTGATTTAATATAAAAACAAGATAAACATTACTTATCTTAATGAGACTTTTGAGTCTGTTTTGATTTTGCCAAGCTTTTAATGTTTGGAGTTAAACTAGTTACTGAGAGCAGCAGAGAATTCTTCAAATTAGAATCAGTCAATTGCGACCTCGGTTTGTTTTTAATCAATTTCTTGGCTGAAAATGCTTGTTCACATCTGTACGTCATTCCGAAATGACAGATATAACTCTGGGCAAATTTTCTTAGTTCTGAAAAATGTTCACAGGGTAACGATCGCCAGAAATTAATCATGTCAGAAGCATTTGGGAATCTCATCAAATTTCATGTTCAATAATGAATTTTTTTTCAAGTCAATAAGTTCCATTTGAATGTTACTAGGCATCTTCATAATTTTTTGGTTCACTAAGTGAAAATGGGTTTATAAATGCAAGTATGCAGTCTTCTTCTTCAGCAAAATCACAAAAACAACTTTCAAATGACTCTTACAATGATGTGATTTTCTCAATATATTTTGTAAAATTTCCATTATCTTCAGCACATTCACTCTACTCTTTTAAGTGCGGAAACTGGCTCCAATCCTCATTTTCTAACTGAGAGGCGAACGGTTTTGACTTCATCTTGAATGCATTGATATCATTTACTAGCTAGAAAACAATTTGGGCTTGCCCTGGAGTTTCAAATTTAAATCATTGAGATGGCTGGTAACATCAACTAAAAATGCTAAATCAAATAGCCAATTGGTATCACGTAAAAGGGCCCTTTCCTCAGGCAGCTCATTTCTCTCTTCTAGAAAATTACGAACAGTATTTTTCAGTTTCCAAAATCTACTCACAACCTGTCCTGTAGAAGGCCAGCGCACCTCATAATGAGAGATGAGATCGCCATATTCCACATCTAACATTTCACAATATTCTCTGAATTCTCATCTGTTTAATACTCTTGCTCTGATTTTGTTCACGCATTTCACAACCAGTAACATAACTTGCTGCAAATTTAAAGTTTTTCCACACAGAGACTCTTGGTGTATAATGCAGTGATATTTTGGTAGAGGATGACCTAAAAAGTTTTCAAACAAAGTTGTGGTCCCAACGGCTTTACCTATCATTGACGGCGCTCCATCAGTACAAACACTAATGAGCTTGCTAGAATCTAGTTGTAGATTTTCTAGGCATGATTTTACTTTGTCAAATACATCTGATCCTCTTGTTTTTCCATGAAGCGACTCAGAACCGATAAGTTCTTCAAAGATGCTAAAATTATCATCAATTCCTCTTATAAAAATGTTTAACTGGGCTACATCACATATGTCAGCAGATTCGTCCAAAGCTGAAGAAAAGAAAGTACAAGCATGGACAAGGTCTTTCAGTTGCTCAGATACATCATGACAGAGTTCTTCAGTGCTTCTCGTAACTGTTTGCTTTGACAGAGCAATTTCGTCTACTTTCCTTTCGATATTTTTATCACCAAGACATCTTGCAAGTACTTGGAGACAAGGCTTAACAATTTCTTTTCCATCAGAGAAAGACTTCCGTTTTTTGGCCAATGCTAAAGCAATTTCATAGGATGCTTCTGTCATCGCCAAACTTTCACAACTTCTTTTAACAAATATATTTTATCTTCTTTTGATTTCTTCCTTTTACTTAATCACATATTCTTTCTGTAACTCGTACCCAAGCTCTAGCTTCAGTTTTCCTTCTATTTCAGTCTGATGTTGTGTTTTATAGTGTCTAGTAAGATCACGTCTTCTATTATGTGATAAAGTGTTTTCACAAACAATGCACAATGGTTTTCCTCGTGGACCCGCAATAAATAAGAACTCATTTTCCCCACTGTTTATTGAATTCACGCTTATGTAACATCCAGCTCTATCAACCCACATTCATCTAGAGAATACTGCTGTCTGCCCGCCAAACTGTGTCTCACGTTTGTGTAGATGCTGTGTAATGCACCTTGGTACAGCCCACAACGTAAAAGATCAAACAGTACACAATGAGCGATTAAATGTATACACATTATAAATCGTACTGTGACTATGTAGTTAGTAGGGAAACAAATATAACAGAAAAAAGCACCACACTTATCAGAGTTAAACAGTTGTGCACATTGTTGGAGCTCAAAGAACAGGGTCTTCTCTCCACAATTCGATCTCCTCTGGACTCCTCGACCCGCAGACTGGGACCAACCACGGTGATCTACCAGAGCACTTCCCGCATGTCCTTCCTCTTCGCTTCTCCTCGCCGAACTTCCCACGCACCAACCCCAGTTCCCACATATACAGATAGAATAACATGAATTCCAATGGTTAGTTCCCCGTAATCAGTAGTTATAACCCAAACATCACAGCTACAGAAAAACATTACCTCATTCGTTAACATTACAGAGGACCCATTTCAGTGTAACAGTACAGAGAAGCCATTTTATTACTAGCAGTTAACAGTTAGTATTCTGAGAACCCTACATTTACTATCACTTTCTGCTTTTCTTTTGCTCATTTTCTTTTGCACTTGATGGGTAGCTGAATGTAAAAACAAGACTTAATTTTTGAAGAAGTACAAAACTGCAAATGTTCACAAAGGATGAACAAAGCACAACTCCGTAACGCATGAGTGTCAATTGTAAACTGACCGGCAAAAGCCTGCAACGCACCGCTGGTGCAGATGCCTGGCGCCAAAGGATCAAACAAGTATCAAATGTGTATTGAATAGTTATGGAACGACTACAGAGCAGAAGTCCTTCTTTCATAGTTTGACACATTGAACAGTTTTTAAAAATTGAATACAGATTAATTTGAAAGATGATGACATTGGCCAAAAGATGTGCACGAAATAATAAAATCACTAAAAATAATTGCGAAGTTTTAGACTTATTCTCAGCAAAACCCATTTCTGGCTCTAAGCTACTTGAATTCCTGTTATAGATTTTTTTTTCTACGAATCAGTTTTTGGTTAATACTTTTTGCATGAGTAGGTTTACTTTTTTACTATAATCACTGGGGTACAATGCGCCACTTCTAATCATACAATGCGCCACTTTTGGCGCATTCGCCGTAGGTTGGCCATCACTGTTCTAAACTGCAGAGAGTATCAAAGTGCAAAGTTCAAAGTTCAAAGTAAATTTATTATAAAAATTCATATACATCACTATGCGTCTACCACCCTGAGATTCATTTTCTTGCAGGCAATCACAGTAGAACAAAGGACTACAATAGAATCAATGAAAATCTGCAAACTAAAAGAAACTAATGTGCAAAAGAAGACAAACTGTGAAAATAGAAAGTAAACAAATCAATCAAGCAATCAATACTGAGAACATGAGAGACATTGAAAATGGGTCCATAGGTTGTGGAATGAGTTCAGCGTTGAGTTGAGCAAAATTATCCATGCTGGTTCAGGAGCCCGATGGTTGAAGGCTAATAACTGCTCCTGAACCTGGCAGTGTGCGACCCAAGGCTGCTGGACCTCCTTCCTGACAGCAGAAACAAGAAGAATGCATGGCCTGGGTGGTGGGGTCCTCGATGATGGATGCTGCTTTCTTAGTTGTAGCACTCTTTATAGATGTGCTTAACGATAGGGAGGACTTTTCCAGTGATGGACTTGGGCTGGATCCACACTTCTTGTAGGTTTTCCATTCTTGAGCATTGGTGTTTCCATATCAGGCCATCAATAAATATGCAGGATGCTCTGCACTGTGTTTCTACAGTGTGGAGGTTTGTCACAGTTTTAGATGACATGCCTAACCTGTACAGGCCTCTAAGATGGTAGAGTCTCTGCCATACCTTCTTTGAAATTACACTTCTGTACTGGTCACAGGACAGATTCTCTGATGCAATAATGCCAAGGAGATTCAAATTACTGTCACTCTCCGCCTCTGATCCTCGACTGAGAACTGGCTCATGAAACCCTGGTTTCTTCCTCTATTTGTCAATAATCAGCTCTGTGGTTTTGCTGATGTTGAAGGACAGGTTGTTGCTGTGGCATGATTCATGGTGCATCCACCAAACACAGAGCCCAAAATCACCAGATGTTCCTCATATGGAAATCATTACATTCCCATTCTCATAAATCTGCTCTGGGCTCTCTCCTATGCCAGCAGATTCTTCTTTAGACATGGGGCCAAAACATGTCATAATACTCCAAACATGGGTCTGACGAATTCCTTTTAAAGCCTCAGAATTTCATCCTGCTTTTATATTCTTATCCTCTTGAAATGAATGCTACCTTTTCATATGCTTTCCTCACTACCAACTCAACCTGCATGCAATCTTCCAGAGATCTGAGCATTCCCAAGTCCTTTTGAACATCAGATTTTTTAATTCTCTCTCCATTAGGAAAATAGTCTACACTTTTAGTCTATCCATTAGAGTGCTTAACGACTGGCTGTTATATTTGATTTATCAATGAAGCAATGGGGCTGATATGAAAGACCATGCTTATCGGACTTGCCAATGAGATAGAGGAAGAAGTCCTCAAAGCCCCTGAGGATTATTCTAGCCCTCAATGCAGTCAGGCAGTAAATACACTCAAATTTCTCAAGAGCTATCAGTTGACTGTGGAGGCAGTTGACGAAGACTTGACTGTACTAAAATTGCTGGTCACAAGCTGCAGCTTCAGACATTAGTGGGACTTGTTGATTCATGACAAGACTGCATGCGGAATTCAAGATGCAGAATTAGGGAGCATCTGTTGAGAGAAACAGACTGAGACCTGGCAAGGTTTGTAGGGCCTGAAAGCTGTCCAAAGTCGAACTGATGACTTGGATAGCAGACAATACAATTCTGTTCATACAGTCGAACAGAAGCACAGAAAAAAATGAACAACAACTGCATAAATATGCAAACATTGTGGCAAACGGTGTGAATGGCCTAGCTTATAAGAAAGTAAGTCAAAATTTTTAAAAAACACATTACTTTTCATCCACGTGAAAGGGAGGAAGGTATGTGGCAAGCAGAATGGTAGGACTAAATAGACAATGCCAGTTCACAATGCCACAAAAAACTGACTATAGTTTTTACTGTTTCTGAAGGAGGGCAAGTACCCGTGAAAATTTGCTCTTTCTATGGGAGTAGAGGGAAAAGTGATTATAGTACAGCCTTTAAGATTCTTGGATAGATACATGGATGGGAAAGGTTCAAAGGGACATAGGACAAGTGGAGCTACCTTAGATGGACATCTTGATCGGATTGGACCATTTGGGTCAAAGGGCCTGCTTCTATAATGTATAACTCTTTGTGTCATTAGCAATACAGCAAAGAAGCTTATTCTGGCCAGGTACCTATCCTAATCATTGAGTATCTATACTGATCCCACATAGCAGCACTTGGTCCTTGTAATAACATTCAGAATAGGTTAAAAGGAAGTTTGCTGAGATGCCAGAAATTTAGGAGATTCAGGAGCAGAAGTGAGTATTGTCACTATTACCAGGGGAGAAGGTGTTTAGAAAGGTGAAAAATCTGAAGGTAAGAGTAGAATGAGGTACCAGAAGAGACTGTGGAGGCATTCATAGTAATTTCTGAAGATCACTAGATTCTGGAATGATTCCAGAGCACTGGAAAACTACAATGTCACTCAACTCATTAAGAAGGGAGGGAGGCAACAGACAGGAAATTATAGGCCAGCTAGCTGTTGGAATTGTTTTTAGGAAATAACAAGCAGAATAGACGAAGGAGAGTCAGAGGAAGTTGTTTCCTTGGAATTTCAGAAGGCCTTTGACAAGGTGCTGCATGTGAAGCTGCTTAACGTGATAGGACAACATGGTCTTACAAAAAAGATACAAGCATAGATAAAAGATTTACTGACTGGCAGAAGGCAAAAGGTGGTAATAAAGGAGGCCTTTTCTGGTTGCCTGCTGGTGACCAGTGGTGTTCCACGAGGGTCAGTGTTGGGTCCACTGCTTTTTGCTATATATCAATGATCGGGGCGATGAAATTGATGGCACTGAAGCCAAAATCATTGCGATTAATAAAGTGGAGGTTGACTGGTTCTTGATCAGTAAGGATATGAAAGGTTACATGGAGAAAGCAGAAGAATGGTGTTGAGAGGGAAAAGTGTATCAGTCATAAGCAAGGTGGTGGATTTGCCTTGATGGGCTAAGTAACCTAATTCTGCTCCTGTGCCTTGGGGTTTATGGTCTAACTTAACTGTTTTGTTTTCCTCACCTTATACGCTATTGCAAGCTCAGTAAATATTAGAGAGAAGAAATTTCCTCTCATTGTCACACTAATTTGTCAGTTTGCTTGCTTTGAAGTCCACCTGTGAGGAGGCTACCAGCTCCACATGGGCGAATTTTGCAGTATCTAATGGGGGAAACCAGGTAGGTTCAGTCGTATTGTCATATGCCTCCCATGCGCTCCCTCAGGGAAACTATGTCACAAATAACAAAATGGCTTCATTATTTCTTCCTAGCAAATGAATCTGAAACCTTTCTTTTCCAAGCTTCACCCTGCACCCTCTTTCCACTATTAAGAAGTATGTACAGTCTCTTAAAAGCAAGTCAGTTCAATACAAAACTATACTTAATATCATTAAGCATAGTTTAATGATATATACTTATTATTATGACTTTTGACTTACACTACCACCAGCAGCTTGCTCATATTGGTAAAGTACTCCTTGTCATATTCATAGCAGTCCTGATGAATCATGTTACAGGATATCTTTTAGCTGCTTGTGGTCGTCCTCTGTGGTCTGGACTCTGACCACAAGCTACTTGTCGAATTACCATGAGATAACACTTGATAATATTACAGTTCTCGAAACATGGACCTAAGGCATACAGTAGGAGCAGAATTAGGCCATTTGGCCCATCGAGTCTGCTCTGCCATTTCATCATGGCTGATTTATTATCCCTCTCAGCCCCTTTCTCCTGCCTTCTCCCCATAATCTTTGACACTCTAATTAATCAAGAACCCATCAACCTTAAATATACCCAATGACTTGGCCTGCACAGCCATCTCTGGCAATGAATTGCACAAACTCACCACCCTCTAGCTAAAGAAATGTTTCCTCATCTCTGCTCTAAATAGTCATTCCTCAACTCTGAAGCTGTGCTCACTGGTCCTAGACTCCCCCAATACGGAAAACATCCTCTCCACATCCACTCTATCTGTGCTCACTGGTCCTAGACTCCCCCAATACGGAAAACATCCTCTCCACATCCACTCTATCTGTGCTCACTGGTCCTAGACTCCCCCAATACGGAAAACATCCTCTCCACATCCACTCTATCTGTGCTCACTGGTCCTAGACTCCCCCAATACGGAAAACATCCTCTCCACATCCACTCTATCTGTGCTCACTGGTCCTAGACTCCCCCAATACGGAAAACATCCTCTCCACATCCACTCTATCTGTGCTCACTGGTCCTAGACTCCCCCAATACGGAAAACATCCTCTCCACATCCACTCTATCTGTGCTCACTGGTCCTAGACTCCCCCAATACGGAAAACATCCTCTCCACATCCACTCTATCTGTGCTCACTGGTCCTAGACTCCCCCAATACGGAAAACATCCTCTCCACATCCACTCTATCTGTGCTCACTGGTCCTAGACTCCCCCAATACGGAAAACATCCTCTCCACATCCACTCTATCTGTGCTCACTGGTCCTAGACTCCCCCAATACGGAAAACATCCTCTCCACATCCACTCTATCTGTGCTCACTGGTCCTAGACTCCCCCAATACGGAAAACATCCTCTCCACATCCACTCTATCTGTGCTCACTGGTCCTAGACTCCCCCAATACGGAAAACATCCTCTGCTTTCAATAAGACACCCACCCCCCACCACCACCAGTGAATACAGGCATAATGCTCCTCGCAATTCAACCCTTTCATTCCCAGAATCAGTCTTGTGAACCTCCTCTAGATCCTCTCCAATGTCAGCGCATTTTTCTCAGATAAGGGGCCCAAAACTGATCACAATACTCCAAGTGAGGCCTCACCAAGGTCTTATAAAGCTTCCACATTATATCCCTGCTTTTCTATTCTAGCCCTCTCAAAATGAATGCTAACATTGCACTTGCTTCCTTACAACCGACTCAACCTGCAAGTTAGCCTACAGGGACTCCTGCAGGAGTCCTTTTGCACCTCTGAATTTAGAATTTTCTCCCTATTTAGAAAATAGTCTACAGCTTTATTTCTTCAACCAAAGTGCATAACCATACACTTCCCTACACTGTATTCCATCTGTCACTTTTTTGCCCATTCTCCCAATCTGTCCAAGTCCTTCTGCAGACCCACTGCTTCCTCAACACTATACCCCCGTACCTATTGTCATATCACTTGTAACCACGGCCATAATAGCATTAATTCTGTCATCTAAATCATGATATACTTACTACCTGGCCTTCCACCTATCTTCATATTGTCCTCAAACTTGGTCACAGAGCCATCTATTCCTTCATCCAAATCATTGACGTATAACATGAAAAGAAGCTGTCTCAACACCAACCCATGCGACACACTGCTAATCACCAGCAGCAAACAGGAAAAGGCTCCCTTTATTCCCACTCTTTGCCTCCTGCCTGTCAGCCAATCTTCTATCCATGCAAATACATTTCTTGTAATACCATGGGCTCTTATCATGTTAAGCTGCCCATGTTTGGCACCTTGTCAAAGACTTTCTGAAAATGCAAATAAACAATATCTGCTGACTCTCCTTTGTCTATCCTGTCATGCAAGATTTCCCATTTAGAAAACCATGCTGATATTGGCCTATTTATCATGGGCCTCCAAGTACTCTGAAACTGATGCCTTTCCAACAACTGAAGTCAGGCTAACTGGCCTATAATTTTCTTTCTTCTGCCTCCCTTCCTTTAATGACTGCAGTGACATTTCCAGAGTCTAGTGATCCTTGAAAAATCACTTCTAATGACTCCACAATCACTTCAGCTACCACTTTCAGAACTCTGGAGTAAAGTACATCTGGTCCAGGTGACTTATCTACCTTCAGACTGTTCAGCTTCTCAAGTACCTTCACTCCTGCCCCTGACACTCGAACTTCTAGCCTTCTGCTAATGTTTTCCATAATGAAGACTGATGTAAAGTACTTTTCAGTCCCCCATTACTACCTCTCCTTCAAGATTTTCCAGCAATCCAATATCCACTCTCCTCTCTATTTTACTCTTTACATTCCTGAAAAGGCTTCTTGTATTATTGGTTAGCTTTCCTTCATATTTCATCCTTTCTCTCTTAAAGGCTTTTTCAGTTACCTTCTGTTGGTTTTTAAAAACTTCTCAATCCTCTACCTTCCCAATTTTTTTTTGTTACATTAAATGCCCTCTCTGTAGCTTTTATGCTGTCTTTGACTTTCCATGTCAGCCCACATCCTGGCTATTGTTTGGAGGCCTGGATAAACTGCAACTCCCATCAGGGTCCTTTTACCCTTGCAGTTTCTTATCTCTACCCACAAGGATTCTACTTCTTCTGATCCTATGTCACCTCTTTTTAAGGAATGATTTCATTTCTTAACCAACAGAGCCACCCTACCCACTCTGCCTTTCCTGTCTTTCCTTTTAATATAATGTGTATCCATGTATGTTAAGCTCACAGCTATAATCTTCTTTCAGCCATGATTCAGAGAGCCCACATCAAAGCAGCCTATCTCCAAAAGCGCTACACGATCATCAACCTTATTCCATAAACTGCATGCATTCAAATGTAACACCTTCAGCTCCGTATTGAGCACCCGTTTTGATTTTGACCCCTTGTGGCACTTTAACTCATCCCATTGACTTCAATATTGCCCTCTCATCTGCCTGTCCTTCCTCACAGTCTCACTACACACTGAATCTAGTTGTGTACCAAATGCCCCAGTGTCAGCCCTGTCACTCTGGTTCTATCCCCCTGCCAAATGGGTTTAAACCCTTCCCAACAGCTCTACCAAACCTACCTGCAAGGCGTTTGGTTCCCCTCAGATTCAGCTGTAACCCATCCTTTTTGTACAGGTCATACCTTCCCCAGCAGAGTTCCCAATGATCCGGAACTCTGAAATCCTGCCCCCTGCACCAATTCTTCAGCCACACAATCATATGCCAAAGCATCCTATTCGTACCCTCACTGACACATGGCACAGACAGTAATGCAGAGATTACTAACCTGGAGGTCCTGCTTTTCAGCTTTCTGTCTAATTACCTCTAATCTTTCTTTAGGACCACCTCCCTTTTCCTACATATGTTGTTCACCTTTAGAAGGTCATAGACCTGAGCAGGGACATCCTTAGCCCTGGCAACTAGAGGTAACATCCACAGAATCTGCTTTCTGCTTCTCTAGTTATGAAATCCACTATCATTACTGCACTCCTCTTCTCCTTCCTTTACCTCTGAGCCACAGAGACAGGTTCAGTGCCTGAGACCCAGTCAAAACAGCCTCCCCCTGGTAGGATGACCCTGCCCCCCCATCAGAAACCAAAGTGATATTGAGGGGAACGGCCACAGGCGCACTCTCCACTCGCTGCCCATTCCCTTTCCCTCTCCTGGCAGTCACCCGGGCACCTGGCTCCTGTAACTTAGTGGTGACTACCTCCCTGTAGTTCCTCTCACGCTGATTGCAGCCTGTCAAAGAAAGGAGGACAGTCTTTCATTAGACGTATAGAATATCACAATCCTCCAGTTCTAGACTTCAGGTAGTTCCAAACCGAGTTCCTCCACAACTGGTAACTGTGTCTAGTTCCCAGTCACAATGCCTCTGGGATTACTTCTCTAAAACTTACACGTCTTTGCCTCTTTCCTACATTTAGAGGCGCTTTGAAATCTACCATCTTCAAAAAGACTTATTATCTTCCCTTACAACTGCTTGGACCAAGTTTTGTATCATAGTTCTTACAATCAAGGTGGCTTTCCTCCTCCTGTTAAAGGCTGTTTTTTGTCCAAGGCTTATGTGACTCCATTGGGTAAATGTAGTCCAGCTCACAGCAGTTCTACCTACATGTGTTTAAAGTTGCTGCTGCTTCAGCAGAGTGTTCACGTTAATACTCGCTGCCATCCACTATGCAGTCCCCATGTCTAACTTCTGATTATGTTATAGAATTTCACACATTTCAACGTATATAAAATGGCAAATCAGATCACAGTCCTTTCATTTGGAGTACCTCTGGCAGTCCTTCCAACATACACAAAGTGTTGGAGGAACTCAGCAGATCAGGCAGCATCTATGGAGGGCAATGCACAGTTGACATTTTCAGCTGAGACCATCATGAGGACTGGAAAGGCAGGGGACGGGAGCCAGAACAAGAATTAGAAGGTGGGGGGGGGGGGGAAGAGCGAGGAGAACAAGCTGGCAGGTGACAGGTGAAACCACGAGAGGCAGAAGGCGGCTGAGTGGAGGGGGGAGGATAAGGTAAGAAGCTGGAAGGGGTTAGGAGGAAGAGGCAAAGGTTTGAAGAAGAAGGAATCTAATAAGATGGGACAGTGGATCATGGAAGAAGGGGAAGGGAGAGGTGAAACAGAGGAAGGCGACGGGCAGTTGAGCACTAGTGAAGGAATGAGAGAGTAACAAAAATGGGGGATGGAAAACTTGGTGGGGGGGTGCGGAATAAGTTAACGAGTGTTAGAGAAATCGATGTTTGTGGCATCAGGTTTAAGGCCACCCAGCGTTGCTCCTCCAGCTGAGCGTGGCCTCTTTCTGGGAGTAGAGGAAGTGTGGTGAACTACATATACCTGTCTGGACACGCCCCCCCCCCCCCCCCCCCCCCCGCTGACTGCTCCTGTGGCTCCTCCCACAGACCCCGGTATAAAGGCAATTGAGGCCTGAGCCCGGCTCTCAGTCTCCAGGATGTAGTATGGTGGTCAACTACTGCTTGTTCTTTCTTCCAGTCAATAAAAGCCGATATCTCGCCTCACGTCTCAGACAGTTATTGATGGTGTATCAGGAAGCTACGGACAGACATGTCAGAATGGGAATGGGAAGTCAAATTGAAATGTGTGGACACAGTACTTCTGCAGTAGTTGGAGCAAAGATGTTTAGCAAAGCAGTACTTCTGCAGTAGTTGGAGCAAAGATGTTTAGCAAAGCAGTACCCCAATCTATATTCAGTCTCAATAATGTACAGAAGGCCACGTCAGGCTGATCCCAACAGAGTTGCAAGTGAAGTGTCGGCTCAGCCAGAAGAACTATTTGGAGCCTCGAATACTGGTGAGGGAGGAGGTGTAGGGGTAGGTTTAGTACTGAGCATCAGGAGAGGGATCAGTGAGGATGGCCACGTTGGCAAGGGAGTTCTGTAGAAAGCAGAGAGTGAGGAGGGGGAAGGGGAGGAAAGATGTGCTAGGTGGTACAAACTCGATAGTTACACTGATATGTTATAAGATGTGCTGGATACAGAGGTCAAGGGGAACCCTATACCTCTTACGGTGGCAGGGGAATGGGATGAAGCCAGATGTGTGGGAAGTTGAAGAGATGTGGATGAGGGCAGCATTGAAGGATGGGAAACCCTGGTCATTGAAAAAGGAGGACATCTCAGGTGTTCTAAAATGGACTGCCTCATCCTGAGTGCTGATGTGGCAGAGCCAGTGGGTCTGAGAAAAGGAAATGGCAGTTTTACAAATGACAGGGTGGGAAGAAGTAACTGTAAGAATCAGTAACTTTGTCAAAGGTGTCAGCCTCTTTCCAGAGGTGGAGACAGAGAGATTGAGAGAGGGGAAGAGAGGTGGACCAACTAAATTTGAGGCAGGGTGGAGTTGCAGGTAAGTTGATAAAATTGATGTGCTCGGCCAATGCAGTCATCAACGTGGTGCAGAGGGAGTTTGGATGCATTACCAGTATTGGCTTGCAACATGGACTGTTCCACATAGCCCAAGAAAAGGCAGACATCACTGGGGCCCATGTGGGTGTCCATGGTGACACTTTGGTAGAACGTGGGGGGAGCCAAAAGAGAATTATGGAGGGTGAGACCTAGACCCACCAGAAAGAAGAGGATGCTTGAGGGGAACTGTTGTGGTCTCTTGACCAGAAAGAAACGGATGACTTCAAGCCCTTCCTGATAGGGATAGAAGTGTATAGGGACTGGACATCCATAGCAGAAATGAGGCAATCAGAACAGGGAAATTAAAATGACTGAAGCGTTCAAGTGTGTGAGATACATCATGAATCTAGGTAGGAAGGGACTGAACCGAGAGAGACAAAATGGAGTCAGGGTATGCACAGTCTCCACATTTGTTTTACGTCCTGTCCACAAAGCACAATCCACAGTTAATTTGTGATGTAGTCAAAGCAGCATACTTCAGTAATAAATCCCCTGTGTTTATACTGTGAGTTTCCTTGGACTGAGTGAATGATGAAATGTGTTGTGGTGCAATGATTTGCAAACTGGCCAATTTTATCTGGCATTTGCAGAGATCCTAATCCAAGCATGTAATGTCTTGGCAAAATTATAGTTTATTTATCAAGATTAAATTACAGTGTGGTCTGACTGCATTTATATGGCTAACAGGATATTCAGTGATAAAGAACTGACGGCACAGTTTACAGAACATGCACTTGATTTTTTTCATTTGTTGTGTTCAAAGGGCTAGTTAGTAAACAAAACAGCAAACAAATGATGCAAACAATCTCACAATTTCATGAAGTGGAGCATGCATAAAGTTCCAATAAAATAAGAGAAAAAAATTTTGTTGGCTCACATACTGTAACAGCGAGCACTCCATATGGATCGAAGTATCGCACCTGCATGAGGAAAATAGCTACTTAAATGTTGGATTTTAGCTGAGGCCAGAGAAGACTTTTCTGCAGTTGTATTGTCTGCCCTGGAGGCAGAGAAAAAAACAGCTGTTTTATTCACTATATAGTAATCAGTGTTAAAATGAGCCTGAATATTGAATGAGAACCAGAGAAACAATTGTTTAAAGCAGTGGTTCCTAAATTTTTTTTGGTTACTGCCCCTTTGGCTTTTTTTTATTTATTTCATTACCATAAAAACAACTTTC
Organism: Hypanus sabinus; assembly: GCF_030144855.1. Taxonomy (NCBI): domain Eukaryota; kingdom Metazoa; phylum Chordata; class Chondrichthyes; order Myliobatiformes; family Dasyatidae; genus Hypanus; species Hypanus sabinus. The sequence goes on from NC_082720.1 coordinate 29,325,591, forward strand.
ATCAACAATTTCAGAGCGTATGTTAACAGTCCAATTATTCTCTACTTCATTGTTTTTCACCTTTCAGAGAGATGGTGCACTGATATCAGCGGCTCAACATCAGGCTGAGCGTTACTCAGAAGGAGTCTCCGATCCCCACGTATAGTAATTTACTGTCTGTTTTGTTGCTTTGAAGGAAGTTGGGCAACTGTGCTGAAACCATGCTGCATTAAATATAATGCTGGAAAGGCAATAAAGAACATCTTGACCTTTTTTCACAGTGCAGGATAGCGTTCAGAGATTTCTTTCTGCAACCAAAAGTCTTGAAATAATTTTTTGGAATTTGGCTTCAGCTCAAAGTCATTTTGTAGCGAGATCAATTCTTCTTCCATCCTGCCTATTAATTCCTCATTACAAGTGTTCAGGAATACATCTACATCTGGAATTTGGATGGAGAGAAGATTCTGAAATCTCTCTAACTTTCTGCAGCTCAGCCAGGTGGGCACAGTCTACTTGAAGATCATCATCTGGCATTCTCTCTTTCTCTTCCAACTCAAAGAGGCTCAGAAATTGAAAAAGGTCATGACAGCCAATGTTGCACTTAAATAGGGTTAGCTTGGACAGAAATGTGGAGACAACTGATTTGACTTTGATAAGATTCTCACCATTCCCTTGCAATTGAAAATTGATTTAATTAAACCCTGCAAATAATTCTGACAAATAAGCAACGTCCTAACTAATATTCTTGAGTTGATTAGTGAATGAAGCATTTGAGTCTTCAAAGAATTTTATCAGTCCTTAAGTGAAAATCTTATCTAACAAATCTGTTAGGATTCTTTGAAGAAATAACAAGCAAGGTAGACAAAGAAGAATCAGGGGATCTTGTGTACTTGGATTTTCCGAGAGCCTTTGACAAGGTGCTGCACATGAGGTTGCTTGGCAAGATTAGAGGCTTTGGTACTACAGGAAAGATATTAGCATGGATAGAGCATTGGTAGATTTGGCAGACAGCAAAGAGTGGGAGTAATGGGAGCCTTTTCTGATTGGCTGCCAGAGACCAGGGCTCAGTGTTAGGAATGCTTGCTTTTATGCTACATGTCTATTATATGAATGATGGAATTAATGGCTTTGTGGACAAGTTTGCAGACAATACAGTGATAGGTGGAGGGGAAGGTAGTGTCCAGGAAGCAGGCTGCAGAAAGATTTAGACAGATAAGAAATGGACGAAGAAATGGCAGATGGAGTATGGTGTTGGGATGTACATAGCTATGTACTATGCTAGAAGGAATAAAAGCTTAAACTATTTTCTAAGTGGAGAGAACATTCAAAGAACCTAATGCGCAAAGGGACTTGGGAGTCCTTGTGCAGGATTCCTTAAAGGTTAACTTGGAGGTTGAGTTGATGGTGAGGAAGGCAAATGCAATATTAGAATTAATTTAGAGAGGACTAGGATATACAAACAAGGATGTAATGCTGAGGCTTTATAAAGCACTGGTGAGGCCTCACAGTGTATTGTGCGCAGTTTTGAGCCCCTTATCTAAGAAAGGATGTACTGACGTTGGGCAGGCTTCATAGGAGGTTCACGAAAATTGTCTGGGGATTGAAAGGTTTATCATATGAGGAGCATTTGATGGCTCTAGGCATGTACTGACTGGAATTTAGAAGAATGAGGGGGGATCTCATTGAAACCTATCAAATGTTGAAAGGCCTCAGTAGAGTGGATGTGGAGAGGATATTTCATATAGTGGGGGAGTCTAGGACTAAGGGGGCAGCCTCAGATTAGAGGGGCATCCATTTAGAACAGAGATGAGGTGGAATTTCGTTAGCAAGTTGATGGCGAATCTATGGAATTCATTGCCACAGGTGGCTGTGGAGGCCAAGTCATTGGGTATATATATAAGGCGGAGGTTGATCAATTCTTGATTGGTCAGGGCATGAAGGGACACCGGGAGAAGGCAGGAGAATGAGGCTGAGAGGGAAATAGATCAGCCATGATCAAATGGAACAGACATGATGGACCAAATGGACTAATTCTGCTCCTGTGTCTTCTGGTGGTATCAATAAACTGTGGAAATTTACTGGAAGTCCAAAAGCTACAAATAGAGATTTCAGAGCTCTGTTTATGTGCTCAGGTTCATTATAGGCTTCTCCATATTTCTATTAAACTCAGGCATGTGACAAGTATACAGTGCACATCTGCTTAGATTGCATTAGAAACCATGGCCTCCAAGTCTGAAGAAACGCAGCTCAGGTCTCAAATACTAATAACGCTCCAGCATTATGACCTGAATAATAATTATTCAAGTAACAATGCTTCATGTTATTAGTCCCAGGTTTCTGACATGAGAAGCTATGAAAATTTACTACATAGGAACCTGGCACGTGTGTGTTATTAAAAACAGTCAAAGTTAGAATAGGACTGGCAGGGAATTTCGGATGCAGCAAATCAGGTGTGTACCAATGATGGAAAAAGACAGCTAGTTAACTCTGTAGCATCGTGGTGGTGCAGTTATTGACTTTAATAGCATGGGCATTAAATTGGCTATATTGTGGTGTGAATCTCTTGGAGGGCCATCCACTGACTGCAGAGCTATGGTTGGCCAGTCGAGAGTCAACATAGTGAAACAGGGCTATGCCCCAATGCTCAGGACTCACAATTGCAGCAGGAGGAAGACTGTGCTCACCCATGGCTTGGCAACTCATGAGCTTTGCATCGAGCCCACCAATGGAAAGAATGCTGAAAGAGTATGAGAAAAAGAACCATAATTGTTTTACTGGACCAGTAATACAGATTTCTGAACAGACGATTCAGAAATCAAATCCCCCCATGGCAGCTGGGAATTTTAAATCCAGTTAACTACTTAAATAATTCTGGGATAAATATCTAGTATCAGTCATAATAACCATGAAGATGCCAAATGGTTGTAAAAATCCATCTGGTTTACTAATGTCCTTTTGGGAAAGAAATTCACCATCCTTATCCTGTCTGTCTGTAAATGTGTCCAGAACCCGAGTAAAACAGTGATCTTCAAACTACCCTCAGCTATCCAGTTTTCTAAGGTGGTAGCTGACTAACACCTCCCTAATCAGGAATGCGCAGTAAGTCCTGGCCTCGCCAGCAACACCACATCCTGTGATTGCAAGTAGAACATTTTCTCGTGTCAATCACCTCACTGCTGAAAGGAATCTTAACTTTGTCTTTGGAGATAAGGTACAACAAACTCTCACTGAATTCCTTGCAATGGGAACATTTAATTTCTGCTCTTTGTAAACGTGCAGTTGTTAGCATAAAGAATTCTATAGCATCTTGTCTTTCCTCAGGCCCATTGAGGAATCCAAGCACTGGAAACCAGACACTTACACTTGTTATTAAAGCTGTTGTCTAAGTTCTACACAGATGTAAAAATGGCAGTAACAGAGCTCACACCAAGCCGTTGTCCTTGCATGTCAGCAGCTGTCCATAGCTATATATGATTTTTTTAAAAATCTGAGTTCATTCTTGTTTACAGAAGCTAAATTTCCATTTAACCAAAAGGTATGCAATGCATATTCCCAATTTATGTTGCTTAACATCACAGACACAAAGTAGAAAGACCAGCTTTTAGTTTCTTATAAGACTGAAAAGAAGTAGCAACAGAATGCAGTAGGTCAAACTTTACCACAAGCATACGTGAGGCATGCTCCAGCCGTTGTCCTCTCTTAACCCTGTGTTTCCAAACATGCATCCAGTTACTGCAAAGATTTCCCACCACTGATATTTCGAGGATCATTTATTTTAATTAAGTTAGTTGTTAGCTGAGTTCCACCAGCTTTTGCTCAGTTCTCTGATGGTTCAGCGCTATCTGGAGGTCTCTAAGATAGATCACCACAAAGGCATGACAGCGTCTCTACTTGCTGAGAAGTTTGCATCTAAAACTTGTCATCTAAAACTTTAACAAACTTCTACAGATGCACAATGGAGATTATCCTGACCGGTTGCTTTATGGCCTGGTATGGAAACACCAATGCCCAGGAATGGGAAAAGTCTACATGAAGTGGTGAATACAGCCCAATCCCTCAGGGTAAAACCCTCACCATCATCGAGCACATTGACAAGGAGCACAGACATAAGAAAGCCGCATCCATCATCAAGGAGCCACATTATCCAGGCCACGCTCCCTAGTAGTTTTTTCACTACTACCATCAGATAGGATGTTTAGGAGGCTTAAGTCCTGTACAACCAGGTTCAGGAACAGTTAATACCCTACCACCACCAGGCTTCTGACCCAGCATGGATAAGTTCATTCACCTAAAGGCTAAACTGACTTCACAACCTAATGACACACTTTCAAGGACTCTACAACTCAAGCTCTCAGTATTATTTATTTACCTTTTGTTTATTACTTACATGGTATGTCTTCATTTGCACATTGACTGCAAGAAAATGAATCTCCAGATAGTATATGGTGACATATATGTTTTTGATAATAAATTTACTTTGAACTAAGTTTATTAAAGTCTTAAAAAAGAGGTTTGCCAGATGCAGAACCTTTGCAAGATTTAGAATCTTTCCGTACACCAGTTGATCGCACACAGAGCAGGCACTCCGACTGGGAAAAGGAGTAGCAAGGACACAGAGTAGTATAAACAGCTTGAGGAGGGAGTCTGAGGAGGTTATTTCTAACTGGACAGTTAGGAGGCATGTCAGTGACAAACAGTGTATTAAGGCATTTATATCTTGGCAAGCGTTTCCCCAGTATCATCAGGAACAGCACAGTTAGGCCAGGAGAGCTAAGTATATTTCATTCTCTCTCAACAGAAGCAGGCAGATCAAGCATCTGGCTTTGCAAATGAATGTTAATGACAAGGTTGAGCAGCAGTTAAATTCATATTTAATTCTGAGCTTAGGAAGGCATATGGACCTGATGGACCAAATGATTTCTCTAGTGTTATTCTAAGGCAAGGATTGGAAATTGCCTCAGGATGATTGTACATCAAGTTGTCAATAGAGTCCAGCTGTGGGAGTTCTATATTCTTGTTGTGTGGCCGGGGTTCAGAGTTTGAGCACATACAGCACTCGTTCTGCTGCAATCTGCAGTGTTATCTGGACTAAAGCAAGAGACAGTCCAATGGGTGAAAAGTGACATTCCACTGAAGGTGTGGAACTTGATTCCCATTTGCCACCAGCAAGCACATGGTACATGGACACAAAGAATACAAGCGGTAATGTGATGCACTATCCTCACACAATGTTTGCACCTCTCCGGAAGGCATCTGCTACGGTCAACAGAATGAACCTCAAGCTTTGTGGAGCTCTGCTCTGTTTCAATGCAGCAAACTCAGTCCCTGCCAGCACCATGCTGGAGGAAAGCCATGAAGCAGATGAAATCAGAAGTCCTTACCCGATTCTGGAGACATTTCTCCTGCCTCCAGAATTCCCAATCCCTTGTACTGATCTCTCTGATTTCCTTAAAAAACTGGTGAAGGGTTGAACCATTGAGATTTTCCAGCATGTTCTGTTTATATTTCTATATTCTCAGGCTGACAGTGACCAACTAATCTATCAGCAATTGCTGTCAACATAAAGTGGCCCAAATTCCTGGCCATCACCAGCTCCTCATCTTCACCATCCTCTGTTATTTTAGAATAATTTTAGCAACAATGCTACCTTATTTTTTTTTTAAAAAAGCACAGAATGAATGTTTTAGTGCCAATGTATAACTCAAGACATACTAAGATATGTACAAATGTCAGCTCATCACATTTGGTGCATTCCCTTGGTTCCTCTATGCATGTATCTTTGCCCCTTCTCACACTGCTACAAAAAGCCTGTACATGGCTGGCTTTGGGCTGCTGACCTTCAGTGAAGAATAGTGATGGAATTTTCTCAATGTATGCTGCAATTTTCCAGGTCAGAGCAAAATCACCAGTACAGTAGAACCACTGGGGTCTCAGCAGTGGTCTTCCCCAGGTCGTCAGTGGTCATGGAGTCTCTACCTCTTCACTGTCATAGTAATTCATGCAAGTGGATGGAAAACAGATTGATGGAATATTTTGATCAACGCCTTTGATCAACAGCATCCAACCTCCCTAGTGGAACATCCTAGGCTGCGTAGTAGCATGCGTGCCTTCTGTTAACACAGCTGCAGAAGCTCCGACTTAACCAATCAACCATAGTGTGATGGTTGTGTGTACAGAAGTGCGCTCACTTTCACACTAGAATTATTTTGTGTGGTTTCTCTAAACCTCTGACTGTGGACTCCGTCATCACCACTGCACTGATGCAGTGAAAACCTGCATCAACCCGTCTCTGATGCAACCCGTCTCTTTTGCAAGGAAGTGAAGTGACAGACCAGATTTTTCCTCCCACCATTCAGTGGCTTACCGCTTTTGGTTGGGTGGCAACTTTACCAGCAAGGGAGCGAGCATGTGTGCTAGTTAGCATCGTCAAAATTTTTTTTGGGTGATTTCCATATGGTTTCCCACCCTCATTCAAAAAACAAATGTGTTTGGGTAACAACTTTGTCATCAGCATGCATCATGTGACCCACGAACCTGAGTCTTCTTAGCTTCAGAAGGATATAATTGAGCTTGTTGAATAATAGAATTGTGCTAAACGACCTGGGAAAGACCACTTCCGAGACCCCAGTGGTTCTACTGTACTGGTGATTTTGCACTGACCTAGAAAAATGCAGCATACATTGAGAAAATTCCAGCTCACAGAAATCAAAAATAAAACAGGAAATATTTTAAACATTCAGTCAGTAAAACTGCAACTACAGAAATCATACCTCAATTCTAATCAGCAAGCTCCAAAAACTGGGCCTCTGTACCTCCCTCTGAAAATGGATCCTTGACTTCCCCACCAGGAGACCACAGTCTGTGCCAGTCGGAAATAACATCTGCGCCTCACTGATAATAAGCACTGGTGCACCTCAAGGATGTGTGCTTAGCCCACTGCTCTACACTCTCCACACACACGATTGTGTGGCTAGGCACAGCTCGAGTGCTATCTATCAGATTGCCAACAATACAGGTATTGTTGGCGAAATTTCAGATGGTGGTGAGGTGGCACACAGGAGCACGATAGATCAGCTGGTTAAACGATGTCACAGCAACAACCTTGCACTCAACATCAGTAAGAACAAGGAATTGATTGTGGACTTTAGGAATGGGAAGACAGAGGAACACACAACAGTCCTCATCAAGGGATCAGAAGTGGAAAGGGTGAGCAGTTTCAGGCTGTTGTGTGTCAACATCTCTCAGGATTTGCCCTGGGCCCTACATATTGACAGCAGCTATATTTCATTAGGAGTTTGAGGAGAATTTCTATGTCAACAAAGGCACTTGCAAATTTCCACAGATGTACCATGGAGAGCATTCTAACTGGCTGTATCACCGTCTGGTATGGAGAAGCCACTGCACAGGATCGGAAAAAGCTGCAGGAAGTTGTCAACTCTGCCTGCTCCATCATGAGTACGAGCCTCCCCAGCATCGAGGACACCTTCAAAAAGCAATGTCTCAAATACATGGAATCCATCATGAAGGACTCATATCACCCGGGACATGCCCTCTTCTCATTACTACAATTAAGGAGGAGGACCAGGAACCTGAAAGTGCTTCAGAATCAGTTTCTTCCCCTTCCCCATCAGATTTCTGAACAATGAGCCCATAAACCCGATCGCAGTGTTACTTCCCCTCTCTTTACACTGTTTATTTATTTATTTTTCATTTTTGATATATCCTTCTTACTGTAATTGATGGTTTACTGCTGCCCGGAAAACAAGCAATTTCAGGACATACAGTATGCCGGAGATATTAAACCTGATTCTGATTCTGCTTCCAAAGTGAAGCAGTTAGCGGTTAGGGTTTGCAGCCTTTGGATAGAATGGTGCTTATGCCTGGCCTACATCAAGTGCTTCAGCTCATTGTTACTCAGTGGTTTGCTCAAAGTCCTCAGGTTCAGCCACTGAGTCCCGTCAGGCTGCCTCATTGGTGCCTGCAGCAGCTGAGGTAAAGACACATGATTCGGCATCGCGCTCGCTTCACCTAAGCCATTGGGAATGCTGGCATAACTCCTCTAGAAAGTCCACAAAAGCACAAAAAAATTAAACTATGTTGAAAAGTTGGCTGCATGACAGCCCTTGAAACAGTGCTCCTGTATGTCATGACATGAACTTGACTATATTCCTGTGCAATTGTGAATAAATGAGTAGAAGGAAGGACATAACTACAACATATTACTATGAGATGGGCGTATCCACAAGCATCAACACCCCAATCCCTGCGTGTTTTCACTTCTGGTAATATTACACTTCATTTTTTCAAAGAGATACAATTCCTTCCTCCCTCATGCATCAGCTCCATTTGTTATGTGCCACCTTGTACCAAAAGTCAGAAGTGATTATAAGTTGCTGGCACTCTCAACATCACAGTCTGTTTGCACTCCATTGCTTACCCAGTTACTCAGCACCTGTGTTCAAAATATCACTGTCGCACATGTTCCAGAGCAGCAGTTCTTGATAGTTTCTACAGCAAAATGTTATTACCTGTCATGTAATTACTCTCAGTTTGTTGGGCGACAACGTATATCTATAGTCAGGAATAAAAAAGTTAATTAATTTTGCTTGTCCAACCGAGCAAATAGTGCACCATGCAGTCTTCTGCTTAGTAATGGTCTTAGTATTGCAGCCGGCAGTATTGGTGCCTCCAACCACTGGTGACCTCTGATGCCGTCCATGTGGAATTTGCTCATTCTTGCCATGATCATGTGAGTTCCTAGGAGTGCTCTGGTCTCCTCCCACATTCTGAAGACATGCTGGCTGATTGGTTACTGTAAACTGCCCGTCATGTAAGCAGGTGTTGAGAGGACCAGGAGGGAGTTGATGGAGAAAGTAGATCACAGGGAAGTGAATATGAGAATGGGATTGATGGGACAGATTGCTGTAGGAGGCAGCAGGAACTTGAGGACTGAATGGCCTTTTTCTATGCCATAGAAAAGTGTGAGAAATAACGTGAGGAGCTTTAACCTTCTCCCACCCACTGTCCACATGGTCAGAATCAGTTCCACCACCACGATTGTGTAGTAGTTAGCACAATGTTTGACAGTACAGGTGATCTGGGTTCAATTCCCACTGCTGACTGCAAAGAGTTTGTCTGCTCTCCCAGTGACCATGTGGCTTGTGTCCCGGTTTCCTCTCACAGATGCACCAGTTGGTAGGTTAACTGGCCATTGTAAATTGTCCCATGATTAGGCTAGAGTTAAATTGGGGGTTGCTGGACAGCACGGCTCGAAGGGCTGGAAGGCCTACTCCACACTGTATCTCAATAAAATAAAACAACAATAAAAATAAAATCTACTTATGTTTAGTCAGCTGGGGAAATCATCAATTAATCTGATGATATCCCCATCTGACAGAAGCCTCATTTGTTATAACTGGTACAGTTTTTCTGACAAATATTTATGTTGATTCATTTTTAAATATCAGGGAGTTCAGACTAACAGGGCCAGGATGCAACACATAAGAGGTGGTTGACAGCATGTTACAAGAGAACAAACATAACCGGCTGATGAGATGATACAGTGTTGTGAAGCGGTCAGCACATGCATCAGAAAATGACGCACAGGAGAAGGAAATGCAAAAGGTGAAGCTGCATGGGAGACGTGCATTGGAGAAGGGCCAAGGTTACATGAAACTATCTAAACAGCATTTATAGGGAGAACCTCAGCCATGCTAATATTTGAGACTACCTGTAAGGAGTTTACATTTTCTCCCTATGAATTCATCTGTTTCCTCAGGCTTCAATTTTCCCCTACATCTCAAACTAGTGCCAACCGGCAGGGTAATTGGCCATAGTAAAGTACCCCTTGTTTAGAAGGATGGGGAGTGTGAAAGAGGGAATAGGTTGGATGGAAAGAGTGTGGGATTGATGGGATTGCTCCGAGAGCTGACATGAATTTAAACGGGATAAGTGGCCTTCTATGTTGTGAGGAAATATGACTGAATGAAAATTGGCCAGATTCTTTTCCTTTTTTTCTTCCATGGCATGGAAGGATATCAAAGTTTGCTGGGTATAAATGCAGAGTTTAATGGATTGTTTGCCAGGGATGGCAATTATGCCGGAATGAGCATCGAATCAACTCCACCTCTAGTTGCATTACCAAAGATACAAGCGCATCTACTGTATATGCACACCCACGCAGCAAATGGGAATTTTATATGTTTCCAGGGATATTATTCCTCAATATAAAACTAGTGTGAGACCATAGGAAGAGAGGTTTATTCTATAAACAAACACAGAGACCTCAATCCTATTTAAGAACCGATGCAGGCAAAATTCCAGAACATAATGCTGAAATTTGCTACACAGCCAATCAGTGATGAGATTTCCTACCCACATCACAGTAGAGTTTCTGAAATGGCACCCAATCAGCTGAAAGAAAAGTGTATAAAGTCCCGGCATTTGAAGGACACACCACAATCAACAGTGCACTGATGATGTCTCTTTGCACGGTGACAAAACATATGCAAATAAGTTGCCAAGATCAAAGAACAACTCAAGCCAACCATCAACCATCTGAGCCACACATCTTCCAATTTATTTCCAAGATTTATGGTAGAACACGGAACATTACAGTTCAGTACAGACCCTCTGACCCACAATGTGTGCTGACACTTTAATCTACTCCAAGATCAGTCTAACTCTCCCCTCCTACATGCTCCTCCATTTTTTGATCATCCATGGGCCTATCTAAGAGTTTCTTAAATGCCCCTTAAGTATCTGTTTTTACCAACACTCCTGTTGTTCAGAAAATTCTTTGGGAGAGCCCTGACACACTCACTCTGTATCCCTCAAGAATTTATCCATCACACAGCTGTCCAGTGACCCATCATAAATTGATTTTGGTCTGAAAACAAATGAAAAGGTGACCTGGCAATTTTTACACATAGGGAAGACAATTGCAGATAATAAATGCATTTTAGTTGGCACTACAAAAGAAGAAAATATATCCATGTAACGTTTTGCCAACATAACGGAAGCAGGGTCGGTGGATGCAAAATGATAAATTGATGAGATTTGAGTGGAGTTTCTACTTCCATAATCCTTTTCACATCATAAAATTCAAAGTTCAACATAAGTTTATTATCGAAGTATATATATGTCTCCATATACATCTCTTCATTTCTTGTGGGCAAAATCAATAAATCTATAAAATAAATGCCATAATAGAATCATTAAAAAAAACTAGGGTGTTCTACCAAATTGCAGAGGACAACTAACTGTACAAACACAAAAAGAATAAATAATAATAATAATAAATAAGCTATAAATATTGAGAACACGAGATACAGAGTCCTTGAATGTAAGCCCATTGGTTGTAGGAACATTTCAATGATGGGGCAAGTGACATTGAGTGAAGTTATCCTCTTTAGTTCAAGGGCATTGGTGTTTGCATACCAGGCTGTGATGCAGCCAGTCGATATACTCTTTACTACACATCTTCTCAGGCAGGAGTTGATTTGATTCATCATCAACCTCTCAAGATACTTCTGTGCTACGGGGTGATAGTTATTGAGGCAGGTCACCGCACTCTCCTTAGGTACCAGTATAACTGAAGCCTGTTTGAAGCAGGTGGATACCTCACACTGCTGAAGCGAGAGGTTGAAGATCTCAGTGGGCTCATCAGCCAGTTGATCGGCATTGATCTTTAGTACCTGTCTGGGCCAGATGCTTTTCCTGGGCTCACCCTCCTGAAGGCTGCTCATATGTCAGCTTCAGGGACTGAAATTGAAGAATCATCAGGGAATGTGGGAGTTTGTGATGGTTTCTCCATGTTTTGACAGTCAAAGTGAGTATAGAAGGCATTGAGCTCATCTGGACATGAAGCCCTGTTGTCCCCCATGTCGCTTGATTTAACTTTATAAGAGGTGATTGTATTCAAGCCCTGCCTCAACTCTCAAGCATCCTTTGTTGACTCAGGTTTGCTTCAGAATGGCCACCTCCCACGAGATGGCTTTCCAGTGAAAATTCCTAAATATGTTGTATCTTTCTTGGTCACCAGACTTCAATACCTCTGACATGGCTTTCAGCAGATTTTGGATCTCATGGTCCATCCAGGGTTTCTGGTTGGGGAAGACTCTGAATGATTTTGTGAGGACACACTCACCTACGACTGTTTTTATAAAGGCTATTACAACCATGGTGTATTCATTCAGATCCACAGATGGGTCATTGAACACAGCCCAGACCACTGACTTGAAACAATCCCCTCGCCACTCCTCAGCATCCAGTGACCAATTCTTTGTTGTTCAAATCTCAGGAGCTTTGCTCTTTAGCCTCTGCCTGTATGCAGGGAAGAGAAGGACAGCCAAGTGATCCCTTTTACTGTACTGCAGCCTAAGCATGGACTGGTAGGCAATGTCCCCTCTGGGGTATACGTGCACACATCTTTTTCTACTAGCACACAAAGGAATTTAAACTGTGCAGAAAGAATTATCATCCTCTACCTTGTTGGCATGTTAACTATATCTTACGATCGTACACAACCACATTTCATTTTCCGGTTTCTGATGTGGACAGTGTTGACAATATGAAGTTTGCAATGATTTGTCTGCAGATTTTAAACCTGGCTTATTATACCGTTTTTATTGAAGAAGTTATTTAGTGTGCACATCCTGTTGTAACTGGGCAAAAAAATTGCACAGCACAAGGTTTTCGCACACACTGCTCATTACAATTCAAGGAATTCCTTATGTTAGTATAACAGTCATCTAGAATGTTGGGACTGCTGGTTCTACAGGTCATATGCTGATGATAATTGGGTAGAGCTTTGCTGAAGTCTCCAACTATGATTTGAAATGTGTTGAGATGGGCTGTTTCTTATTTAGAGATGGCATCATGAAATATCGGAAGCACTTGATTTTAGTCAGCTGCTGGTGGTATGTAAACTGCAGTCAAGATCACAGATGAGAACCTCCTAAGTAAATAGAATGGATAGCATTTGACTGTTGGGTGTTCCAAGTCAGGGGAACACAAGTTTGAAAAAACCACCACATCAGAGCACAAAGAGAGTTTATCATGAAATACACACCTCCTCCTTTTGCCTTTTCTGAATCAGCAGTGTGGTCCATTCAGTAAATCGAGGAGCCTTTGCATCTGATCACTGTACCTGGCATGCTGGGAGAAAGCCATGACTCAGCCAAACATAGAATAGAGCAGTCTCTCATTTCTCTCTGATACAGCAATCTTGCCCTCAGGTTCTCACTTTTGTTCTCCAGCAGCTGTACCTTTGCCAACAAGATGCTGGATAGAGGAGGCCTGTCTTGGAGCCAACCCCCCCCCCCCCCGCCACTTCCGCCATCATTTTCCAATTACCATATCACCCCCATCACTCAGCTACAAATTAGCTCAGTGAAGGCGCTATCAACATTGACCATCCTTTTCTGTCTACAGATACTGCTTGACTCACCGAGTTCCTCAAACAGATGGTTTGTTGATCCAGTCTTTTGCATCTCAGTCCCTTGTGTCTCCACTAATGGTTGTTCTTTTTTTTTAAAGTATTACAGTGGTCAGCATCCAGACTCTGTGAACTTTTCTCCTAATTATCCTGGCCTCATGGAAGTTGTGTTTGAAAGCACATGCAGGCAATAATCCGTCCTGTGGCAGACATTCAACTAATTATTGCACCTCCTGCATGCTCCCCGCAGAACAGTCAGTGCCAGTGAAGCTGCTGATACATCATCTGCATTCTCCTTTGCTACAATAATCTTTGGAGCAAACGTTCTCGTGCTTCCTGGTCTGGTTAGAACTTTAAACTGCTTCCTGCATGAAACTGCGTGAAGCTTCTCCGTCACTTTGGTAAAAAGCACAGCCGATTTCTCCCATAGTTGGTGGTCTTTTACTGTACTCCACTCAATCCTTTGGCTCTAGGATTGCTACCCTTCTTCATTGGGTAACATGCTTTGTCAACAGCTCCTGATTCCTCCAACTGCCACATGTACATTGCCACTTTAAGTAGAGTCAACGTTAGATCCTATGAATGCACATCTCGACTACTGCATCACAGAGTTATAAACTTATTCCCACAGTTGAATTGCAGTTTCCAACCTGCTGGTTTATCTTCTGGATTTGATCCATGCATTTCCAGTCCTACTCCGTCAAAGCAGGGCCTGACGATTTGTGAACCACTCTCCCATGTCACCATGCACACATTTGGCTAAGTTATCGCTGAGGAGGCTGTTATGTCCATCCTAGGAGTGCTGGAGGTAGCTTCACTCCCATAAACAGGCAAAATACAACACTGACCCCAGCCCCAGGGGAAAGCTGTTGTGATTCCTGCAGAGCGAAAGCTTTGCACTCTGCTTGCTGTAATGTAAGCTTTCCCAAGTGGTGTGTGGCTGAATTAGGTACATTTAACTATATTAGTTGGCACCATGCAATGGTTGATTTTAGTGCCAAAGCACAACAACATCTTGTCATCCATCACTCAAAAGATCAGCAAGAGGATATCAATCTTTCATCAAGCAACACCTCGATATGTAGTGTATTTTTCCTAACAATTATAATTAACTTTAGGTTATGTAGACATTTAATCTATTTATAAAAACCACTGGAAAATTATTTAGGATTTATCTTCAATGGATTAAATTTCAGACAGTACTTATGTACTTCATTGCAGAAGTTTTACAAACTCCACAAAGCCAAAAACTGCATTTTGAATTGCTTCCATTCTAGTGCAGTAACCCAAACAAGCTACTTAAAAAAAATAAAGAGACATATTATATAATGTTCCACATTTATCCCTACTGCTCCTAAGGTTTGATTTCCCTTATCTCCTGTTTTGCAAAGAGATTGAATGTAATAAAATCTGAAGCTATCCCACACATGAACAGCTGCATGATATCTGTTCAAAAATACTACAATATGATGCGTGTTTCACTGGGAAATATCTCAATACATTACTCAGTAGCAAAGTGAAAGACGTTACGTCTAGAGACTTAAACACAGGAAATGGAAAGGCTGGTTTATGGTTAATATAGAAACAACAGCAACAAAGTGTTCAGGCACACTAAAGGCCCATTTAGTCAAAGTATTTTTAATTTGGATATAATCCAAATTAAGCTAACTTGGAACCCTCTATGTTGTTTTAAGTGCCCTACAGTTATATAACTGTTTTAAGAAAATGTAGCATGTCTCTAACTGAAAATCTGTGTAATTTTACTGAGCTTGAATGCCAATAAATGCATGATTGGCTTGCCAAGATCAGTTCTGCCCTATGTGTGAATCATGTAATAGACAAGATAAACAAGACTTTACAGTTATTATGAAGCATGATATACAAGTATTCTGTTTACAGTGTTTTGTTAAATTGAGTCAGAATGGAGGATGACTATAAGGGCAAACATTTCATCATTGGATGGAGGCCCATGGGGGAACATAAATACTAACATTGAGCCAAATAAGCTGTTTTAGTGCTGCAAATTCTATGTAATTTATTGGTCGTCATGCTCTAGAATGGAATCTGTAAAATTTAAATTTTTGTGAAGTTACAGATGAGGATACAATCCAGTTGCAATAGATGCAGCATGAGAAAGAAGTATAATTACAGTAATATAAATAGGAATTTCTTCTTGGGTTTTGTAGACTTTACATAATTGAAATTAAAATGATGGCTTCTTTTGGCAAGGTTTCAGAAATTGGGTTGCAAACCCTTTGGAACCTTGTAGATTTGTTGAACGTGATAAAGAGCTCCCTGTGATGAAGGGAAAACATGATTCAAGTGTTACGAAATAAAGTACTGATAAGATTAATAATAATTAATTTCTGATTATTGCACACTAAAGACAAAAACGCAAACACCTTTAATAAAGGTCATTACTCTGATATAAAACTGTATAAAACTGTTAAAAGTTTTATTGTTTAAGTCGTTTAAGGTAATTCCTTTATTTCAAAGGCAATCAGTTGGACAAATATCTCTGGTTTGGCTGCTGGTAATCACTTCTAATAATGATATGATACTGTTCTTTGAGTAGTTCAATCTCCTACAATCCATGGGTAACATCTCCAACCAAGAATACAATACAAAACTGATCCAAGGATCAAGAAAAGGCTCCAATCACAAACAAGAGAAAATCTGCAGATGCTGGAAGTCCAAGTAACACACACAAAATGCTGGAGGAACTCAGAAGGCAAGGCAGTGTCTATGGAAAAGGGTACAGTCGACGTTTTGGGCCAAGACCCTTCAGTAGGACTGGAAAAAAGATAAGGAAGCAGAGCAAGAGAGTGAAGGGAGGGGAGGAACAACCACAAGGTGATAGGTGAAACTGGGAGGGGAGCGGGATGAAGTAAAGAGCTGGGAGATTCATTGGTGAAAGAGATACAAGGGTGGTGAAGGAGGAATCTAGTAGGAGAGGATAGAAGGCCATGGAAGAAAGAGAAGTGGGAGGAGCATCAGAGCGAGGTGATAGTCAGGTAAGGAGATAAGGTGAGAGACGGAAATGGGAATGGGGAATGGTGAAGGGGGGTCATTATTGGAAGTTCAAGAAATCCATCAGGTTGGAGGCTATCCAGATGGAATATAAGGTGATGCTCCTCCAACCTGAGTGTGACCTCATCCCAACAGTAGAGGAGGCCATGAACCGACATGTTGGAATGGGAATGGAAATTGGAATTAAGATGGGTGGCCACTGCGAGATCCTCAAAGAAAGGTTTTGCAACTTTTTACAAAAACAAATTGCCATCTGCTCTCCAAAGTAGATGCAGTGCCCTAGCAAATGATGATGCTGAACTTCTGGTTTTGGCTTGGGCCAAATGCATCAAATCTCTGTAACACCTATTATTATGGCATTTTTACACATTTTAATTTTCAAGTTCAGGGCATCTGAAGGAAAATACAGATGGGACCAAGACAGGATTTACAAACATTTGGAGAAGCATATTCTGATTAGGAATAGTCAGTGTGGATTTATGAGGGGCAAGTGGCTCTGTATGAGCTTGATTGATCTTTTTAAGAAAAGAAAAACTTTTTAAGAAAAACTGATAAAGGTAGAGTGGTGGGTGTACCTAATTCAGCCACACACCAATTGATAAAGGTAAAGTTTTGGTGTAAATGGATTTCAGTAAGGTGTTTGATAAAGTTCCCCATGATAGACTCATTCAGAAAGTCATGAGGCATGTGATTCAGGGAAATTTGACTGTGCGGATTCGGAATTGGCTTGCCCACAGACTGTAGAATGTGGTAGCAGATGGAACATATTCTGTCTGGAGGTCCTTGACTAGTTGTGTTCTGCATGGATCTGTTTTGGAACTCCTCTTCTTTCTGATTTTTAGAAATAACTTGGATGAGGAAGAGGATGTGTCAGTTAGTAATTTTGTAGACAATAAAGTTGGTGAAGTTGTGATAGTGTAGATGGTTGTCATAGGTTACAAATGGGCATTGACAGGATGACGAGCTGGGCTGTGAAGTGTCAGATGGAGTTCAATCTGGAACAGTGCGAAATGATACACTCTGGAAAGTCAAACTTGAAGGCAGAATACATGGTTAATGGCAGGATTCTTAGCAGAGTGTTTGAACAGAGGGATCCTGGGTTTCACATCCATAGATGCTTCAAAGTTGCCACAGAAGTTAATGGAGTGGTTACAAAGGCGTGTGGTGTGTTGGCCTTTATTATTTGGGGGAGTGAGTTCAAGAACCATGAGCTAATGTTACAGCTCTACAAAACTCTGGTTAGACCACACTTGGAATATTGTGTCTCGTTATAAGAAGGATGTGGAAACATTAGAAAGTGCAGAAGAGATTTACCAGGGTGCTGCCTGGAAGAGGGAAGGTTGAATGACTAGAGTTTTTTCCTGTGGAATGAAGGAGGATGAGAGAGCTGTATAAGATGATAAAATCCATTGACAGAGTGGACATCCAGTCTTTTTTTCTCCCCAGTGCAGAAATGGCTATACGGGAGAGCATTATTTTAAGGCGAATGGAGGAAAGTGCAGGGGAAAGGTCAGAGAAAGGTTTTTCATACAGAGAGTAGAGGGTGCATAGAACACACTTCCAGGGTGGTGGTGGAGGCAGATGTGTTAGAAACATTGAAGAGAATTTTAGATAGCCATATGCATGAAAGAAAAATGGAGAGCCATCCAGGAGGGAAGAGTTAGATTATCCTGGAGTAGTTTAAAAGGGTCATGGGTCCAAGAGCTTCTCCTTGTGATGTATTGTCCCACGTTCTGTGGTCCAGTCTACCAATTCAAAGTAGTCATGTGAGTGCCCTTCCACCTCTCTCAGTCATACCTTCAATACAAGAGATTCTGCAGATGCTGGACCTCTAGACTTACACACATGAAATGCTGGAGGAGCTGAAAAGGTCAAGCAGCATTTATTGGAGGGGAATAAACCAGTGATGTTTCAAGCCAAGACCTTTAATCATGACTGGAAAGGAAGAGGGAAGAACCCAGAATAAGAAGGTAGGAGAGGGGAATTAGCACAAGCTGGCAGTCGATAGGTGAAGCCAGGTGAGAGGGAAGGTGGGTGGGTGGGGGAGAAGTGAGAAGTTAGGAGGAGATAGTTGGAAAAGGTAAAGGGCTGAAGAAGAAGGAACCTGATAGGAGAGGAGAGTGGGCAATGGGAGAAAAGAAATGATGAGGAATGCGATCCAAGATGTGAAGGGGGTAAGCAGAGATCTAGAACAGGAAATGAAACTAGAGAGAAGGGGGGGAGGGGTTGAAATTTCCGGACATTAGAGGAACAAATGTTCCTGCTGTAAGGTTGGATGCTGCCCAGATGGCATATGAGCTGTTCCACCTCCGGCCTGAGAGTGGCCCCAACCTGGCCATACAGGAGGCCATGGACCAACATGGCGGAATGGGAAACATGGCGGAGTTGGATGTAAACGGGTGACCACCAGGAATTCCTGCCTGCTGCACATGATGCTCAATAAAGTTGTCCCCCAATCTACGTTACATGTCATCAATTTTGAGAAGCCACACTGGGAGCACCAGGTACGGTAGATCATTGGTTCTCAACATAGGCTCTGCTGGATTTCATGGGGGCCTCAAGTAAAAAACAAGAAACTGAGGGGGGGGGGTCACAGAAGTTTTTGAATGGGCCATGACAAGTTCACTGTTTTAATGAAATGTTATTAAAATATATAAATAAAAAAAGAAATGAATATGTGCAACTTGTTTGAAATGCTGAATGAAATGAATGGGGAAGTATGCTAGATGACGCCCATGAAGCAGCAAAACAGCTTAGCCTGTGCGAGGTGGGGGTGGTTGGCTTGGCATGCCAATCATTATCTCTGCTCCAGCTTGACCGCACACAAATCATCATTCACACCCTCCCCCAAATCACTGATTATACCCTGAGCTGGCGAGCATAAGCCAACAAGATACCCTGCACTGTGTTCCACCAGCTAGTGATTATGGTTACTCTGCTATTGATAGTTATATGTTAACACAAAAACATATGCATCAAATTCCAGCTGAAAGACTGTCAGAAGTTGCCAGGCTTTCCATATCAATACCCTTATCAGAAGGGGATTAGTATGGAAAGGTTGGCATGGCCCAAGTTGTAGTAATCTAATTAGAACTGTTTTGAGCATCACGGACAAACTGAAGATTGGATGGGTTGGCTGCAGCAAGTATGCCTCAGGAGACTGGTTCTGTTTGCCTTCCACTGACCCAGGCGAGTAATAATACTTATAAAATGTGACATGAAGGCTGCAGTTACAGCAGTGGACTCACCTGCCAGAAACGGCTAAACTGCAGAGAAGCGAGAATGCATGAAGTCTACCACTGCAACTTGCATTAAATCCCTGATGCATCATGTTTTGAATGAAATTCAATTCACCTTTCCTGGTGAGAAAACGCTCTTTATTGGCAAATGGAATTTGCATATATAATACCATTTTAAAAAATATTTATGACAAGATCGTTTTGTTTTTACACATATTCAATATTAATACTTTTTAACGTGTGATTATACTTATTATAGTTCTTCAATATTTCCTACTTTTCTATAGAGCCTATTGACACAATTGTACTGTTATTATTTATATATATATAGAGAGAGAGAGAGAGAGAGAGAGAGAGAGAGAGATACACACACATATATATACTATCATACATATACTTAATATTCCATTGAGTAACTTGTTGGTGGTTTTATTCCATCACCACAGGACAAAAGAATGCCACAGCGTCTAACATGTAAAACTACACTTTCTAATGAAAGCATGTGGTCACATCAGATGAGGAAGCTCTTGGAGACAAAGCTTAATGACAAAAAAGACTAGACTCTGGATTACTTTGTAAAGAACTATGTGATAATTTTCATTCAAGGTTAACAGTAAAGCAAATGTTTATTGATAAAGTTTTTCTTACATCCTATGAGATTCCAAATTTAATTGCAAAAGCTGACTAGCCACATAATATGTGAATCACTGATTCTGCCTGCAGTTTTTGTTGTAATTTCTCCTATTATGAATCAGAGCACATATTCATTCATATTCCATTCATATACACAAATGAACTGCAAGTTGCACAATTGCAAGTTGAGAAGTTTGATCTGCAAATCAATGAAAGCACATCACGTGATAATGAAGATCTTCTGATGACGTTAGGTTTTTGAATAATGATGAGGCCAGTGACAGTGACAAATGCTTTTTTTGCCTGAAAGCTTAAGACTGACACCAAAAGTGAAATAATATTTGAAAAAGTCAAGAGCTATTTCTTGGAAAACAATATTCCACTGGAAAATATATTGGCTTATGCAACTGATGGTGCTGCTTCAATGGTAAGAAGTTACAAAGAATTTTAAAGAAGCTGGATCTGACATTTTTGTCATACACCGTGTCATCCACTGTCAGCATTTTGGTGCAAAAAATTGGAAGTAAAAAAAATTGGGAGGACTGTTGCACAATATCCTTATTGCTGTAATAATTGATATTGACTTCATGAAGCCAAATGCACTTCAAGGTAATCTTTTTCATCAAATTTCATCAGGAAAACGAAGAAGATTTTAAATAGCTTCTAATGCATGCAGAGGTCTGATGATTATCAAAGGTAACTGCCTTTGTTGTTTTGTTGCAATTTGGGATAGAATTGTTGCTTTTCTAAGTGATAAGAAACTTGGAGAATAAGTTGCTGCTGCGAAGTCTGACATATTTTACCCATCAGATATATTTGAAAACTGAATTTATTAAACAAACGGTTACAAGAAAAAAAAACTGCAATCTCAAATCATATAAAGGGGCTGTTATTACTTTCCTTGGAAAACTCAAATTTTTCAGCTGTAATGTTGGATGTCACAAGTTTATGCAATTTCCTTCACTGGCCGCTCTTAAAATAGAATTGCAAAATGATGATCTGATTGTATATGTTGATCATTTGGAACAGCTGCACACTGAAATTGTTATGTTCTGTAACTTCAAAACATTAAACAAATTCCAAGGAAGATACGGGAGACTAAACTACAGGTCTAACTTCAAGTTTTACTTTTAGCGTGGGGCACCTCTTGGCATGTTCTGGACATGTTGACATCTTGTACAGTGTATGGCAAGCTGCTCGATCTGCCATTCTATCCCAGGCCACCGGGCAAAGCTTCAAGCCAATCCATGCCTAGATGAGCTTCATGTAGCTCCTTCAACACTTTAACTCTCAGGTTGGGTGGTACAACAACTCCCAATCCCCATAAATGTAAACCTCCATCAAAGGCAAGCTAATCTCAGCGCTGGTAAAAATGGAGAAAAGTGGAGTTTCTGATGCACATTCTAGCCACTCTGGCTGGCCACGTAGACCTGAGACACTGTAGGTCTTTCTTGGTTTCCCTTTGGTTTATCTCTGCCATAATAGGAAAAGGAGTATATTTATTTTAATAAACTTTTCCAGCACTTCCTTTTCCAAGGGTAAACAGGGCAATCTATCACTATTTGCATGATTAGTCGTCCTCTTGAATTTGATCATGTAATTGTGTCCTCCAAGAACCAGAACTCATCTCTGCATTTGTGCAGCTGCTATTAGAAGAGCACCCTTAAGTGAATTGAAATTGGACACTAGTGGTTGGTGATTAGTAATGAGGGTAAACTCTCTCCCATACAAATACTGGTTGAAATGCTTTTCACCCCAAACCAGACAGAGTGCCTCTCGGTCAATCTGTATGTAATTTTTCTCTGCTGCGGTAAGGAACATGATTCAAAGGCTATGGAGCATTCACTTCCATCACTCATAACATGAGACATGACTTCATCTACACCATAAGGCAAAGCATCATAGGCAAGCTTCACTGGAAGTACAGTGTCTGACCTCATCATTTCCTTTACCTTTTCAAAGGCCATCTCACACTACTTTACCCACTGCCATTTCTTCCTGATCTGCAGTAGCGTTCAAGAGGTGCAGCACAGTAGCCAGGTTTCACAGGATCTGTTGCTGTAGTTGATAAATCCTAAGAAGGACTGCAGCAATGACAGGTCCTTTAGCCTTGAGGCATCTACCACAGCTTAAATTTTCTCTGCACACTTGAGTAATCTTTGTGCATCAATCCTGTGACCATAGTAAATTAAGTGAAGCTTGGCTTAAAGAATTCACACTTGTCGTCTTGTTCTCTGAGACCCTAATCATTCAATTGTTTTAACACTGTCTTGAGCTTTTGGCATTGTTTCTTGTCATCCTTACCCATAACAATGATGTCATCCAGGTAACACTGAGTGCCTGGGCAGCCTTGTAGCACCTGGTTCATAGCTTTCCGCCAGAGTGTCAGTGCAGATGCTACTCCAAAAATAAGCCTATTATAGTGATAAAGCTCTCTGTGT
The DNA here is from genome assembly GCF_030144855.1 of Hypanus sabinus. Taxonomy (NCBI): domain Eukaryota; kingdom Metazoa; phylum Chordata; class Chondrichthyes; order Myliobatiformes; family Dasyatidae; genus Hypanus; species Hypanus sabinus. Next base: position 29,348,351 of record NC_082720.1, read on the forward strand.
GTGTTTATGGTGAGAAACACCTTGCTGAAGTGTTTTTCTCCAGAAAGATTTTCAAAGATATCCTCTATCTTTGACCTACTTTCAGTACTGGGTTGATGGGACCTTAAAATCACCACAGATCCTAACAGACCCATTCTTCATGGTTACTAGAACCACTGGTGTTGTCCATGGGCTCCACTCAAACTTGAAAAGAATCCCTGCATACTCCATGTGATCTAGCTCACTGGCTACTTTATCACAAATGGTATAAAGAACCAAACAATCTTTGCAAAGCTTGGTTGCAGCATTTTCACTTGGAACTATTTAACCCTTGATATGCTTGAGTTTTCAAATGTCATCCTTCAACACTGCAGTAGCATCATCCAGTACCTTTCTTAATTCACTTTCATCTGACTTCATTGTAGGGGATGTGACATGCAAATGTTGGATGGATCTCCAATCAAGTTGTAGTTGTCTTAGCCTATCATGCTCCCACATTGATGGTCTTTCTGATTTTACCACATATAGGCTGAATGTGGCTTGTTGGTTGTTGCATTTCACGGTTACGAATGCCATTCTCACATGAGTTATCTTTTCTCTATTATAAGTTTTTAGTTGGATAACTTCAGGCTCTCAGTTTGGTATCTTTGAAATGCCATTCAAACTGATTTTGTAGAATGACTGAAACAGCCAAACCAGTGTCCAATTCCATCTTAATAAATTTGCGATTCACTTCTGGCGTAAGCCATATTGTTTGTCTATTGCTAATTTTCACAGCAAATATCAAGGCCACACAGTCCTGTGTCACTGTCATCATTACCGGATTTGTCATCAACAGCATGCAGATTGGTGCTCTTTTTTAAACTGTGACTTGACTTTTTATCTTTTTATCTTTTCTCTGCAGCTCATTTACTTTTGCCTGCCCAACATGCTCTTTACATGTGACCTACTTTGTTGCATTTTCTGCAAATTTCACCTTTAAATTTACATTTGTTTGGTCAATGTGAGCCCCTGCCACAATGGTAACACAGTTTATTCAGCCAGGCTGGTTTCTATTCACACTCTGCAATTTTATTGTCACTTACATTCATTCTTGACTGTTTGCATCTCTGTCTGCGGTTTCCATTGAAACAGCAATTTCAACTGCTCTTTTTAATGTAAATTGTGTTTTAGTTAGAGCCATTTAAAATGCTTTCTTTAAAGCAAGCTAAACAATCTCTCAGTGCATCATTAAACCCATTACCAAACTGACAATGATCAGACAATCTCGTCAACGCAGCCACATAAGATGAAGTGGACTCCTCTTCTTTTTGATTCCACTTATCAAACCTAAAGCATTCTGCAATCAACAGCAGTTTTGATTCTAAGTGTTCCTGCCTCACTTTTACGAAATCAGCAAAGTTGATTTTAGATGGCTAGGTTGGAGCAATCAAACCGTGAAGCAAACTATATGCCTTTAAACCCAATGTGCTTAGGAAAATTTTCACTTGCTTCTCATTGGCTTTTTCATTTGCTCCAAAATACTGTTCCAATAGCTAGTATACATGAGCCAATTACCTGCAGTGTAATCAAAATCATCAATCTTTCCAATGTAGCCAACCATTTCTGATTTTTAACGATTATTATCATTCAGTACTCCATTTATGAACCCTGAATTCTTCAATTTCCAGCCTTTTTTTAACTCAACCATATCTTCCCTTCTAAAGAATGTGTCTGCATGTGCTGGGGTGTTTAAATTCAACTGTTCTTCCTTGCTCTTTTTAATTTCAAATGTTTAATTGTGCTTTAACAAGTTGATAGCCATCTCAGGATCATATTTAAAATACCTTGTCATCAGTGTTATGTATTATAATTTGGAAACATTAAACTAATACCAAGGAAGACACGGGGGTTTGACAAGCAGGTCTAACTTCAAGTTTTACTTTAAGCGAAGCACTGCCTTTGGCATCTTCTGGACATTTTGGCATCCTATGCAGTGCATGGCAAGCTACTCGATTTGTTAATCTATCCCAGGCCACCAGACAAAGCTTTGAGCCAACACTTTCATTTTAATCATGCCTTGATGATCAGCATGTAGCTCTTTCAACACTTCAGTTCTCACCTTGGATGGTATAAAAACTAAGTGCTTTTTGTCAAAGAATATTATATTGTATATATAATAAACAAAGTACCTTATTCAGAGCCAACATGAGGAAATCTGCAGATGCTGGAAATTCAAACAACACACACAAAATGCTGGTGGAACACAGCAGGCCAGGCAGCATCTATAAGGAGAAGCACTGTCGACCTTTCGGGCCGAGACCCTTCGTCAGGACAAAGGACAAAGGACTGACGAATGGTCTCGGCCTGAAACGTTGACAGTGCTTCTCCTTATAGATGCTGCCTGGCCTGCTGTGTTCCACCAGCATCTTGTGTGTGTTATCTTATTCAGAGCTTTGAAATAGTTATAATGTTCATATACACCAGTAACATGAAATTTAACATATAATAAAGCCTATAACCCATTAAGACATAAATATTGACTTGTTCAGTACAGTCTAGCAACAATTGACAGAGTCTATGCAGGATGGGGGCCGCAGAGGTAAATGAAAATTACAGGTGGGCCACAAGCAGAAAAAGGTTGAAGGCCACTGCAGTAGAAGAGCTCGACAGATTTGCCTGTGAAGTGTTATGTCACCTGGAAGGACAGTTTGGAGCATTGAGTACTGGTGAGAGAGGACATGAAGGGCAGCTGTAGCATTTGTACAGCTTATAGAGTAAGGGAGAGCAGTGGGAAGGGAAAAAAGGACAACGGATACCTTAACATTCACTATCACTGGTGCTGTGCTGTGGAACTTATTCTCTGCCTATACGCTGCAGTAGAAGTACTGTCCAGTGATCAGACTTGCCGAAGTGCTGTCATGTGACAGTGCGGTAGGCATCCTTGATGCTGGTGTAACCCTGGTCAAGTTTGTTGGCCAGAAGCAAAATTCAAAGCTCAATGTATGTATCCTATATACAACCTTGAGATTTGTCTCCTTGCTGGCAGCCACAAAACAAAGAAACTGAATAAAACCCATTAAAAATAAAGACTGACAAATACCCAATGAGCAGGAGATAAAAAACAAAGCGTGCAAACAACAAAAGTAAGCCAACAACTGAATTTGCTACGGTGAGTCCATAGCCACAAAGCCAGTCTTCACTGCAGCCGATCCTGTTAGTTACAGACCACAGTGTCAGTTCAACATAGAGATGAGTAAGTCTTGCGGAACAGCACGTTGAACTGGCCTGTCCCTCACCTCCAGCCCCAACACACTGACTTTTTCAATCTGGCCCGGTACATAAATTGTCCAAACCTTGGGTTGATCTCGGATCCAGGCCCTGCTGCTTAACTGTACTGTACTCCAGGGCCCAGGCCCCTCCGCCTCGACTCTGCCTCACCTCTATGCACCTCACCTCAGTTCTGCAGTATCAAATTACCTTCAGGTCCACTCCAAACATGGCCAAACATTTGGTTATTCTTCACCAGGGCCCCGCTGCCTCAATTCAGCCTGTACACACCACACTGCAACCACCCTGCACCTTTGAGACATCTGTCACAGGCAGCTTAAAAGCTCAACTCCAAAAGGGAAGTTACAGGTTGTTGATTACAGTGATCAGTTTTGAGACAAAGTTTGAGTAATAAAGTACTTGGTAATTTTGTTAGTTTTATTTGCTGAGTTTTACCAGCACCACCTTTGGATCCAGAACCAAAGAGATCATTTATTTTCCTTGGGGGACAGGGAGAAGTAGAGAATGGCAGTGAGGGGAGTAATTATTGCTATTTGATTTCAATTACCAAAAGCTCATTTTTAAGAAGTAGAAGGGAGTTATTAAGTCTTAATGCAGATGACATCAGTCAGTTACTTTCTTGATTCAATGGGATTTTATTGCGAGCATAAAACATACAGAACTGTGCAATTGTCTTACATACATGGGTATAGCTAAGACCTTTCCATAGTACTGTACTGGTCAATGTAGAACAGAAAGCGAGTTTGTAAATCTGAGGAAGCAAACGATGTTGGGGATGGTGAGGGTGGAGAGCCACAGGATGGGAGTGGGACAAGTGCCCATGCAGGAGTGTCAGGGTGGGGGCAGACACACCCAGCCCCGAAAGTCAAGGTTTTTGATTCCAAACAATTGGTTTATTGATCATTCCAGATGGTGCTTCCCCATCTGTCCCCTCTCCCTTCCCATTTTCCCTACAATGATTCTCCTCTCCCTGGCCCTTTCCAACTCTCAGTCTACAATAGAGACCCATATCAGAATCAGGTTTATCATCCCTCACATGTCACAAACTTTGTTTTTTTTTTGCTATACAAAAATATGAAACAAAGATGTTTGCACTGTACTGTAGTTCTTAAGCAACATTTTAAATATATTTTACTGGCAACACAGCCTACAGAAAACTTGTCTCCACTATCGGAGGTTTGCTCCTGCCTTGACCTCTCCCATTGTTAATGAGCTCACCTTTGCTCTCTTCAGTTACCCCTGCTCCTGTCTATAGGTTAGTGCTGGTTAAAGGTAGCCAAGCCTCACACTGCAACCATGGTGGTGCCTACCCACCTTCACACCCATTCCCAGATAAAACTTCCCCACTCTGGTGCAGCAACAGCAGCCTGAGTCAACAAGGGTTCAATTACCCTTTCATAGCCTTAAACTACCACTGACTAAATGCAGAGGGAATTATTTTTCCATAACTGCCTCATTTTTTTGACTAAACTTAACGCAGCCTAAAGGAATTAAATTGAAAGATTTCATCACCCTTATAAGTGGAGTTCAAATGGCATGGTGCCAGTCAGTGGGGATCTGAATTTAATATACTATTCAACACTTAAGCACAGCATAATCAAGTTAATTAGCCTTGATGTGACCGGGTTGTGTGAGTGCAAATGTGCAAATGGAAGAAAATTTCATTTTCAGCTGTTCAAATTAGTAAAATCTGTACAATCCACTCTACTTCCGAAATATGGTTCACACCATTATCAGTATGACATATTTCTATGCAAGTAGGCCCATTTGTAATTCTTTCAGATGTGATCTATTTTAAAGTGACATTGGTTCATAATGCATCTTATATAATATCAGCTACCTTTCTCACCATAAGGTTGTAAAGTCAATTCATTCAACTTATAATCTATACCTTTTTTTGGATGAAGTATAAAACCAAAGGTTTCTCAGTTGGTCCAATTGCATATAATTGACACTAAGTTACTGCTTAAAGACAAGCTAGAAATTCTGCAAAAATGTTGCCCAATTTTCACCTCTTAAGTGATATGAGGAATAGAGAGGATAACAGGGGGGATTCTGAGGTATTGGGTGGTGGTGGAGAGAGGGTAGGATATCGTTGGTGGTGAAAAAACTAATAGCTAGAAGAAAAATGGCCTGTGTTTATTTAGGGTGGGGTCTTCTCTTGCTCTTCTCATCTCTATAATCAAATAGGTTGGCATGACATTGTGATGTGGTGCAGGATTTATACATTCCTTAAAACCATGTGAATCAATGGGTCTACCTTTCTGTACATCCGCCCAGCTCGTCTGGCACCAACATTGGTACTTTTTTGAATACATCAGGTATCGTACACGATGGTGGAAGAAAGGCTGTTGCATAGTCAAATTTGCAAGCCTTCATCATGTAGGTTTTAAGTTTACCATCCAGCTCTTTTATGTCTTTTTAAAACCTACTTCACAAACAGTGCAATAATCCAAGAATCTTTCTTACCTTTTTGGTTTAATATCTCTGTTCTCCACACCTTTACCACATTGGCATCACTTCATTACACAATTGAAATGAGTTTTGAAATTGATTTTTGCCAAACTCCTCTTCTTTCTCAACCTTCCTGTCCAGCTACGTTTCTTTAGCTTTTGAAAGTTAAGTTTTACCTCAGTGGTTCAGTGATTAAGTTACTGGACTGGAGACTAGAATTCTGGACGTGTATTCAAACCCCACAGTGGGACCTGGGGAATCTAAATACAAATAATTAAATAAATGTGGAAAATGTTTGAAGAGAGCTAGTCTCGGTAACAGCAACAACAAAACTACCAGACTGTCATGAAAGCTGCTCTGCCTCATTACTGTCCTTCAGGGAGGGTAACCTACCATTCCTAATGCAGTTTGGTCTATCTGTGACTCTAGACCTACTGTGGCTGCTTTTTCTTAACTGCCTCTTCAGTTTAGGAGCAATTAGGGAAGGCTACAGCTTTTCTAAGTTTGAAGCTTTGGTTCCTGATTAAAAAAAGGAAAATGACTCTTTATACCTCAGATCAATGTTTAAAACTGATGAATTAAACTGATTTTATACGGAAAAGAAAATCAGGCGAGTTGTAAAAGGAACATTAATTCTCTGCCACGGGAAATGAATTTTGCTCCCATTGGCTTTCAGATTTGGTTGACAGCCATTGATAATTTTCGTGTCTTCCACATGATTTCTGTCAATAGGAATGCCAAGTGTTGCTCTTCAAAGAACCTGCCTGAGGGCCATCAGATGTTTGATGTGATGTTTAATACTCTAAGCTTTTTACATCTACAACATTCTATTAGATTGACCCCAATTTCTATGTCATGTAACTATTTTTATATATTTTAATATAATTTGTAACCTACATAAGTCTTCCAAGACATTGTCAAGTGAAATATTGTCACGTGTCAATTAGAGTGTCTAATGGAATAGATTTACATCTACAACACAGCACAAATACAATGCAAAATGCATAAGACATGATTCATGCTGCAAATTATCTACGTGAACTATTATAAACACAAGGGATTCTGCAGATGCTTGAAATCTAGAGCAACACATACAAAATGCTAGAGGAACTCAGCTTGTCAAGCAGCATCTATGGATATGAATAAACTATCAATGTTTTGGGCAGAGACTCTGCTTTAGAACTGGAAAGGAAGGGAGAAGATGCCAGAATAAAAAGGTGGGGAGAGGCCAAGGAGTACAAACTAGAAGGTGATAGGTGAAGCCAGGTAGTCAGAAAAGGCAAAGGGATGGAGAAGAAAAAGTGGATGATGGGAGGAAAGAAAGGAGGTGGGTCACTAGGGGCAGGTGATAGGCAGATGAAGAGAGGAGGTAAGAGGCCAGGGTGAGAAATGAAAGAAGGGGAAGGGGAAGGGACAAAAATTTAAATTACCAGAAGGCAAAATCAATGTTCATGCCATCAAGTTGGAGGGTACCTGGGTGGAATATGAGGTGTTGCTACTTCACCCTGAGAGTTGCTTCATCGTGGCAGAAGAAGACAATAGACAATAGGTGCAGAAGTAGACCATTCGGCCCTTCAAGCCTGCACCGCCATTCTGAGATCATGGCTGATTATCTACTATCAATACCCGGTTCTTGCCTTGTCCCGATATCCCTTGATCCCCCTATCCATAAGATACCTATATAGCTCCTTCTTGAAATCATCCAGAGAATTGGCCCCCACTGCCTTCCGAGGCAGTGCATTCCAGACCCCCACAACTCTCTGGGAGAAGAAGTTTTTCCTTAACTCTGTCCTAAATGACCTACCCCTTATTCTCAAACCATGCCCTCTGGTACTGGACTCTCCCAGCATCTGGAACATATTTCCAGCCTCTATCTTGTCCAATCCCTTAATAATCTTATATGTTGCAATCAGATCCCCTCTCAATCTCCTTAATTCCAGCGTGTACAAGCCCAGTCTCTCTAACCTCTCTGTGTAAGACAGTCTGGACATCCCAGGAATTAACCTTGTGAGGTCATGGACTGACTTGTTGGGATGGGAATGGGGATAGCAATTAAAATGGTTGGCCACCGGGAAATTCGACAAAATGGTTCTCCAATTTATGTTGGGTATCATCATTGCAGAGGAGGCCAAATCAGGAGCACTGGATACAATAGACGACCTCAACAAATTTGCAGGTGAAGTGTTGCCTCACCTGGAAAGACAGTTGGTGGCCCTGAACTGAAGTAAGGGAGGATATGAACTATTGAATTTCTATACCAGTGTCAACTATTGAATTTCTACACCAGTTCTGAAGGTCAAAGAATCACAGATGGATCTTAAGAGAACATTAAGCTGAGAGAAAAGGAAAAGTACAAAGATTGAAAGTCCATGTGTTTTATTCAAAGTCTTTAAGGTTGAAAAATTGGATTGTGTAGTTTGCAGGATACATCCTTCAAAGTACTAACTGCTAATTAATTTAATGGAAAATCTGTTAGCTACAATTGTTTTAAAAGCATCATTCTGTGACAAGTTTGTAAGCAATCCATTTATTATTTGACAGCTGTAAAAGTATGCAATTAATTCTATGATGAGTATTCATAAGCACACACTTTGGGTTGGCTTTAAACAATATTGTACAAGTGACACAGATGGAAGGAAAGAAGGGTTTCCATTTATATACCTTTTAGACTCAAAGTGATTTATATTCATTAAAATCTATGACTTTGGAAACAGTCTCAGTTGAAAATGTAGCCACCTATTTTGCATATTAAGCATCAACAAACAGTATAGAAATTTGTCACTGGATTCACTGATCTGGTTGAAGAATAAGTGTAGACAGTGTCATATACATCTCCAAAATGAACATTAACACCCCCCATGCTTAATATCACCAATTCCAGAGATATGAAACATGGAGTATTCAGTATGAAACATTCAGTATTCCTAAGAAAGCCAGAAGTAACAACCTCTCACTTAACCTTTATCTTAACGGTTTCCGTCTTCCTTCTTTTTGCCACACTCAAGACTTCAACTCTTGTCGTACTTTTCCATCATCATGGGGCTTTTCTTTTCTCTCTGAATTCTTTTTAAGTTAAGAGGTTATTTCTGAACTGTCTCTGGGTCATGCCTACAACTTCAGCCATTGCAGACCTCAGCTCCTCCTTGATTATAGCACACTGATCCAACATCTGGAAGTCCACTCTTGAAATAAAACTGCTCATGGGACCTTTGGCCGATTTAACCTATCTCCCTAAAGCAGACTAATCCTCTCTCAAGCCTCCCTCTCTCAAACTGAGCCTAGCTCAGGTCACTAAGGAGCACGTTGAGCAACAGAGTTCACATCTACGGCCATTCCATGTACAAGCCAAAAGGATGGAACCTGTCATGACTTTTAGTAGATTATCCACCATGTTCATCATACATCATCATAACTGCTCTCACTGGGGAACCCAGTTCCTGGTCCATTTATATTGGCTTACTCTCTTGCTGCTGAGCAGAAAATGGTAAATTCTTCACCAACACAAGTTCTATGGTGGTCTTAGACTGAGTTTAGTAAGACAAGTAGAAAAGCAGAGCTTCAGAACAAATGAAATAAATACTACTCAATCGGCAATAGTGATTGATTCAACAATATAGTGCAGATCATTACATTTACACAATGTCACACTGACAGACTGCACCTGGAGACAACCGTACACTTGTGAGGGGCTGTCGAAGTTGTATCCTCTCCATTCCTCTGTATCTCCAAATTCTACCCAGCCTCCCAGAGTCTCCTCAGCCTTCCCGATTTCCCCTTTTGTCCCAGCCTCCCAGTGATCTGGTATTCTAACCTCTACCTCTCCCACCCTCCCACTTTCTCTTCCAGGTACAACACCGAACAAGCTCAACCTCAACGTAAAGTGAGAGCAGCAGCAAAGTAAACTGAATTAACAACTGGAGTTTGAGCAGGAAGGAAAGGAGAGTTAAGGAAACTTAAGTTTTCTTACTCCTGGTCCGCAGCCCCATTGTTGCTCCATTCGAGAAATCCTGACCACCAGGGAGTAAGTTCCTAAATTTATTATGAGCTGCATGATGACAATATGTCACTGTATGCTCCTTTCATGGTGTTTTGTGCTGGCCTGGGAAAATTCCTGGCACCAGCTCCACTCTCCCCAACCCTTTCTGTTGGCTCTATAGGACAATTGACATTCCATAACAAAATCATACAAAACAGCCACAGTTTGTACAATGCAATACTGTTGTCAGCCTTATACCCCCAAGGAACACTCCTCTTAAATTCCACTGTTCATGGAACTGATTGTAGCCTGCCTGGCTCACAAACCAGCTACTTCAGTCTGGCAAAACAATCTATAATCAATGACCCAGTTCAATGTATGTCTTTCTCTGTCTCCAGAATCCACCAAGATTATTCATATTCTAAAACTGGCTGGGACTTCATGATATTGTTAAGCATAATAAAGTACTAAAGTTCAAAGTTAAAAGTAAATTTTATTGTCAGAGTACATATGCTGTAGGTCACCGCATACAGCCCTGTGATTCTTTTCCCTGCAGGCATACTCAGTAAATCTACAGAATAGTAACAATGACATGTGATGTCGTGAGTCCTGAGGCTCTTATACCTTCTACCTGATGACAGCAGCGAGAAAAAAGGATAGCCTGGGTGGTATGTATGCCGCTTTCCTATGACAGTGTTCTGTGTAGAAATGCTGAATAAGAATCTCCTCCAGCATAAGTAGCTCTTCAAATATCCGGCATCTGAAATGAAAAGCCTCGTCCTGAGAGCAGATGCAGTGGAGACGGAGGAATCGAGAGAAGGGGATGGTGTTGACTGCATTGGTGCTGCTTCCGGCACCCATGTGGAACTTGTTGACTTCATCCAAAGTTCCCCATGCCCTCGTTTACCTGGTTCATTTCCAACGTCTCCCTCCTCTTTCTTAATCTTTCTGTCTCTATCTATGGAGACAGCTTATCTACTGATGTCTATTATAAACCCACTGACTCTCACAGCCACCTGGACTATATCTCCTCCCAGTCTGTTACTTGTAAAAATGTCATCCCCCAACCTCTCTCAATTCCTCCATCTCTGCTGCATCTGCTCTCAGGATGAGGTTTATCATTCCAGAATGAAGAAAATGTCCTCCTTCTTCAAAGAAAGGAGCTTCCCTTCCTCCACCATCAACACTGCTCTCAAACACATCTCTTCCATTTCATGCACATCTGCCCTCACCGCGTCCTCCTGCAACCCCACAGGGGATAGGGCTCCTCTTGTCCTCACCTACCACCCCACTAGTCTCCGCATCCAGCATATAATTCTCCGCAACTTCCGCATTTTCCAATGGGATCCCAACGGAAACACATCTTTCCCTAACCCCCACTTACTGATTTTTGCAGGGTTTGCTCTCTACGCAACTCCCTTCCTCATTCATCCCTCCCCTCTGATCTCCCTCCTGGCACTTATCCTTACAAACGGAAAAGTGCTACACCAGCCCCTACACCTTCTTCCTCACCACCATTCAGGGCCCCGAACAGTCCTTCCAGGTTAGGCGACACTTCACCTGTGAGTTTGTTGGGGTCGTCTAATGTATCCGGTGCTCCCGTATATCGGTGAGACCGAACGTAGATTGGAAAACTGCTTCACCGAGCACCTATGTTCCGTCTGCCAGAAAAAGTGGCCACACATTTTAATTCCATTTCCCATTCCCATTCCAATATGTCTATCCACAGCCTCCTCCACTGTCAAGATGAGGTCACACTCAGGTTGGAGGAACAACACCATATATTCCATCTAGGTATTCTGCAACCTAATGGCATGAACATCAATTTCTCAAACTTCTGGCAATGCCCTCCCAACTCCTTCACCATTCCTCATCCCCTATTCCCTCTCTCACTTTTTCTCCTTACCTGCCCATCGCCTCCCTCTGGTGCTGCTCCTCACTTTTATTTCTTCCATGGCCCTCTGTCCTTTCCTATCAGACTCCACCTTCTCCAGCCTGTAAATCTTTCACCAGCTTCTCAGCTCTTTACTTCACCTCTCCCTTTCCCTGTTTCACCTATCACCTTGTGTTTCTCCCTCCCCTACCTTCTGCCTTCTAACTCTATTCCTCCTCATTTTTTTCTCTTACTGAAGGGTCTCACCCCGAAACATCAACTGTACTCTTTTCTATATTTGTTGTCTGGCCTGCCGAGTTCCTCTAGCATTTTGTGCGTGTTCTGTTCATCAGCTGAGTTTTCACCTTGTGTACATGCTATATTTATGATCCTTTGTGAATGTGCAAACCTTACTCATTTCACTCAGTTTTGCTGACGATAAATGTGACTATCTCCATTGATCTACACTTTATTAGGTACAATTTTACATCTGCTCAATAAAGCAAATTCTAATCACCAATTACGTGCTAGCACCTCAATGCAGAAAAGCATGCATACTTGGTGAAGAAGTTCTGTTATTGTTCAGACCAAACATCAAAAAGGAGCAGAAATGTGATCTAAATGACTTTGACCATGGAATTATTGTTGGTGCCAGATAGAGTGGTTTGAGGCTCTCAGAAAATGCTGATCTACTGTGATTTTCACTCACAAAAGTCTTTAGAGTTTGTAGAGAACGGTGCAAAAGAAACAAAAAGCATCCTTTGAGCTGCAGTTCAGTGGGCAAAAACACCTTATGAACAAGAGAGGTCCGAGAATAATGGGCAGACTGGTTCAAGCTGACAGGAAGGCAACAGTAACTCAACTAACCAAAAGTAACAACAGTGAGGAGCAGAAGAGCATCTCTGAATGCACAACACATTAAACGAAGTGGATGGGCAACAGCAGCAGAAGACTGCAAACATAGACTCAGTAGCCACTTTATTAGGGACAGGAGATACCCAATAAAGTGGCCACTGAGTGTACATTTTGAGTGTTTTACTGAATATGTGAAATTGCAGTGTCCTTGTTCTTTGTTGTATCAGAGCAATGTAAGTGAAATATCTGAAAAAGTATCTCTTAAACACATTTTGCTATTTTTTGGACGTCACTAAGCAGTTTCCTTTTCAAATGTTTGACTCCAGTATTTACAGACTAGGATCACACATGGTAAAATTGGATTTGTTTCAAATTCACACTATATAAATTACAAAAATCAGCACTATTCGGTTTGCAATCCTGAGGAATGAAATCCAACAATGTTCACTTATCCTGCACTTACTGCATGTTGTTCTATTTCTAATTACACGTTGCTCCAAGGTCTACTCGATGCGAACTATTTGCCTGGAATTTTCCAAAACGTAACTGAGCAGAACAGTGTTCTTTGTCTTCACAGGGTGAACCAGTGGTCCTGCATGTGCAGTTAAACATGGAGATCATGAGCTTGTGTTCTATATGTCCCTGCTCTTCCAGAAACCTAGCCTTCGAGATATCTCATCAAGCTTCACTGCTTTGTGACATGTGGAACACTGATGTAAATGTAACTCTACATTTTAAAAAAAGAATGCTGGAAGAGCTCTGTGATTCAAAGAACATCTGAGGAGGCATAAGGTATAGGTATATGAATGTTTCATATCAAAGCCCAAACTGAGGACTGAGAGTGCTGGAGGAAGATTACAAATACACAGGGTGAGGTGCAACAGAGGTGTCCCTGGTTTGTTCCATCCTTGCATCCTACTTCTGCAGACTGGTTATCTTCCACTCTCAGTTCCAAAGCAGGGTCAGCCTGAAATATAAACATGCACCTTTTGCCCCCACAGATACTGCTTGACCCACAGAGTTGTTTCTGCCTTACTGTTATTTCAGCATCTCCAGTCTTCTTTGTCTTCTTAACTGTAATCACATGTTGAATCAGCTTACCAGGAATTATTCAGTGCTGGCACATTTAATTGAGTACTAACAATCTACTTATTTTTAATCTGCCAAAAGTGCCTCCTGCCTTGAAAAGCGACTGCCGATCTCAAGCCTCATTGCATCTCCCCAGGAAAACTGAGTTACCTCACTCATTGAGATTTAAATTATTATTAGAGATTTATTATTTTTCACTTTCTCCTTCTGTCTCTTTTGTTTTCTGGATATGATATGACTCTGGATTAAGTATTCAAATTTAAGATTCCTAGTGGAATTCTCAGATGTAATCAACATGTTTCTGAGGCATTTAGTTGTATACTTAAATAGGCAAGGCACAAAGGGAAACAAGCTTACCGTGGGCAAAAGGAATTAATGTAGATGAACCGAAAAGTCATGTGGGCATGATGGATTGAAAGGCTCATTTCTATGCTGTACAACATCTCTGACTGTATGATATTTATATACTGCATATATAATTGTTCCATCTGATTGGTTAAGGAGATGCATATTTGCTTACAAAATCAAAAAGCTCAAAATCTGAAATTAAAAGAAAATGTTGGAAATACTCAGCTGATAAAGTTGAGTAGAAACACAGTCAATCTTTCAGTCCAAACAAGGGTGATAAAGGTTTTATGAATGGGAAGGGACGGTGGAGATGTGAGCAGAAGATTATGATGAGCAAGGGTTGTCAAGAATCCCGACAAAGTAGTGGAGCTAAGATACATTTGGTGGTGACACCCCCTTTGCTCCACTGGACAATGAGAAGGGAGAACGTAAAAGGGTGGGTTCCACCTGCAGAGGACTTCCTCTTCTAGAGAACCTTCCCATGCATCCACAAGAGACAAAACATGTGCATGTTTACAAAAAAAAAAGCAGAAATTGCAAGCAGCGTCTGTGGAAAAAGCAATAGAGATAGTTTCAGGTCCAAAACTCTGTTTCCAGAAGCTCAGGGATACTGCTCCAGACTGAACACTGGTGATCTGTAATCTAGCCTGTTTCTGGTTTCTCCAACACAAAGAAGACCGCACTGAAAACACCAAAAGCAATACAGTAGATTGAAAGAAATGCAAGCGAATCTCTGCTGCACCTGAAAAGACTGTTTAGATCCCTGGATGCAGAGAAAGGAAGAGGCGAAGGGACTAGTCTAGTGAAATGCTGATTATCTGTACTTCACCCAATTCTATGTTCACAATGTAGTTTCCTGGAGCTCAGAGAAAGTAAACACTGATTGGGTGATTGTGTAGCATAATACATTCATCCAGTCCAAAAAGGTGAGCTCAAGCAACTGTCTCTTTAATTCTTCATCTCATCTACTCTGGTCTGTCTATCTTTGGTATTTTAAACTTCACTAACAAAGCTAACTGTAAGCTTGATGGGCATCAGTTTATCTTCCAGCTTGGTACATCACAGTCTCAATAATGAATTTCGAAGAGTCAGCCACACATCAGTCTTGTATCTCTATATTTTCAGCATTCAGTTTTTCTCTCTCCCTTTCTGGTATTTCACATTTTATTCTTCCTCTCATTAACACTTCCCCCATTCATAATTTTTGTTATTCACAAATCTGTATCTTAATTGTTCAGCCACGTCCACTACATCTTCTGCCATTTATGTTGTCTCCCTATTAAACCTGACCTTTCCTTTAGCTCTCTCAACTTCTAAACTACTTCATTTTAACTTTCCTCAATTCCAGTGAAAGGTAAATGAACTGAAAAGTTTGGTGTGTTTCTCTTCCCACAGGTGCAGCGTAATTTCAGGATTTTCAATTTTTCATTTCAGATACAATTTATCTGAGTTTATTAACTCTGATTTTTATTTTCTGTAGATGCTGCTTGACTTCCTGATCATTTTTAGTATTTTTGATTTTTATTACTCAAGTTGCTAATTCTGTTCACCAATTGCCAAGGAACTACATTAAAATGGCTTTTGAAGTGTTTCATGTTGCAGTGAAAATCTGCATCGGAACTCCAGAAGTAAGTGTGGTGGACCTCAGGTTCCTTTCTCTCACTGCTGAATGAAAAGTTTGAGCTATTGTGGAACACAATTAACCCAGATTCAGACTTGATTACACTGATGTTAATTGGATTAAAATAGTCTTGCAAACCTAGTTTGGTCTCACCTTGGTGCTTTTTAACTGCTCTGTTTCTATGTGAGAGCTAAAGGATGTTACCAGCTAAGTTAACGTTTAGAGATTAGAGACCATTATATTTAAGTTATTCATTATCAGTTATGATGTGACCTTTAGCTGCATGTGCTCAATTGCTCAACATCATGCCAACACTACTATTGCAGTCTTTTTTACTTGCCAGGTCTTGGGGGTACCCTGGCCAATGACCAATGTTTTCTTTGGCAAGACATCCTGGATTCCTAGTCTGGCAAGCGAATGCTGCTCTAAAGATTTTGGCAAACTGCATAGGTCCTGTCAGACAGCTGGTATTGATTTAGAGGTTGTGTTGGAGTCGACACTCTGTTCCTTCAACCATGTTTGCAGACCATTCATATTGGCAACGTTACACCAGAACAGACTTGTCAACATGAACTGTTGCTGAAGAAAGATGCAAAAATTGTGTTTGGAACTTGTTTAGAGTTGCAGTGTAGGATTGTTGAAATATAACACTAAGATTTAAAAGGTACATATTCTCAGGATCTTTTTTAAGAGAACCATTTCTTTAAAGTGTGTATAAAGTTTATAAAGCTTTTTTATGATTCAAAGTTTAAAGTCAATTTATTATCAAAGTACATATATGTCACCATATATAGCCCTGAGATTCATTTTCTTGTGGGCATACTCAATAAATCCATAATAGAATAATAATCTTTGAAAGACCACATCAACTTGGGCATTCAACCAGTATGCAAAAAAAACTATGTAAATACTAAAAGAGAAAGAATAATAACAATAAATAAGCAATAAATGCAAGGAACATGAGATGAAGAGTCCTTGAAAGTGAGTTCATAGCTTGTTGAAACATTTCAATGATGGTGAAGTTGAGTGAAGTTATCCCCTTTGGTTCAGGAGCCTGATGGTTGAAGGGCAATAACCATTCCTGAACCTGATAGTGTGAGTCCTGCAGCTCCTGTACCTTCTTCCTGATGGCAGCAGCAAGAAGAGAGCATGTTCTGGGTGGTGGGGGTCCCTGATGCTGGATGCTGCTTTCCTGAAACAATACTTCATGTAGATGGGCTCAATGGTGAGGAGCTTTACACAAGATGAACTGGGCCATATCCACTACGTTTTGCAGGATTTTCCATTCAAGGGCATTGCTGTTTCCATACCAGGCTGTGATGTAGCCAGTCAAGATACTCTCCACTACACATCTACAGAAGTTTGTCAGAGTTTTAGATGTCATGCCAAATCTTCACAATGGAAGTAGAGGTGCTGCCATGGCTTCTACACAATTGCACATGTGCTGTGCCCAGAACAGGTTCTGTGAAATAGTAACACCTAGGAATTTACAGTGGCTAACCCTCTCCACCCCTGATCCTCCAATGTGGACTGACTCTGGTTACCATCTCCTGAACTCAATAATCAGCTCATTGGTCTTGCTGATATTGCTCAAGAGGCGGTTGTTGTGGCACCACTCAGCCAGGTTTTCAATCTCCCTTCTATAGGCTGATTTGTCACCACCTATGATTCAGCCTATGACAGTGAAGTCATCAGCAAACTTGAATGTGGCATTGGAGCTGTACTCAGCCACACCATCATAAGTGTAAAGCGAGTAGAGCAGGGGCTAAGCACACAGCCTTGTGGTCCATCTGTGCTGCTGGAGGTTGTGGAGGAGATGCTGTTGCAAATCCAAACTGATTGGGCTCTGCAAGCAAAGAAAGCAAGGATCCAATTACACAAGGAGGTATTGAGGCCAAGGTCGTGAAGCATATTGATGTAGTTAATAAACAGTATCCTGATGTATGCATCTTTGCTATCTAGACGTTCCAGCGTTGAGTGAAAAGCCAATGAGATGGCATCTGCTGTGGACTTGCTGCTCCATTAGGCAAATTGGAATGGATCCAAGTTGCCTCTCAGACAGGAGTTGACATGTTTCATCACCAACCTCATCACTGAGGATAGTCACTGAGGCAGGTCACCACTTTCCTCTTAGGCACCGGTATAATTGAAGCCTCTTTAAAGCAGGTGAGTACCTCAAACTGCCTAAACAAGAGGTTAAAGATCTCCGTGAACACTCTAACCAATTGATCAGCACAGGTTTTAGTACTGGCCAGGTACCATGTCTGGACGAGATGCTTTTCATGGGTTCACCCTCCTGAAAGCTGCTCACAAGTCAGCCTCAGACACTGAAATCACAGGATCATTGGGGGCTGTGGGAGGTCATGATGATGGCTCCATGTATTGACGGTCCAAACTTTCAAATCCTAACTTGGTAAATTGATTTTTATTGTCACATATACTGAGGTGCAGTGAAAACTTCAGTTGGCATGCAATCCATGCAGATCATTTGTATTATGAAAGTGCATTGAGGTACTAAAGGGAAACAGCAGAATAAAATGTTACATTCACAGATAAAGTGCACTAGAGGTTGACAATAAGTTGCAAAGGCATAATAACCTAGATTGTGAGGTTAAGGTTCCATCTTATCACTCAATAATGTTATGACAGTGGGACAGAAGTTGTCCTTAAGCCTGGTGTTCTGTGCTTTCAGGCTTTTGTATCGTCTACCTGATGGGGGCTGGGGGGTAGGGGGAGATGAGCAAATGTCTGGGATGGGTTGGTCTTTGATTCTGTTGGCAGCTTTACCAAGGCAGAATACCTTCTACAGTGCATCTCTAAAGATTGGCGAGGGATAACTGAAGCATGCCTAGTTTGTTTAGCCACTTGAAGAAGTAGAGATATCGGTGACCTTTCTTGGACTTGGTGTGTACAAGGTTGGATCAGGACAGGCTATCGGTAAATTTCATTCCTAGGAACATGAAGCTTTCACCCTCTTAACCTCAGCATGGTTGATATAAACAGGAGCATACGCACTGCCTCATTTTTGTTTGCTGACACTGAGGAAAAGGTTGGTGTCATGGCAAAATGTCACTGGGCTTTCTAGTTCCTTCCTGTATTCCAACTCATCATGATTGGAGATATGACCCATTCCAATGGTGTCATCTACACACTTATAAATAAAGTTCGAGCAGAATCTGGCCACGTAGTCATAAGTGTAATTTGTCTTTTAGCAGCCTTTTTGTCCTATATGTGCTATGGATTGTTCAAGATTGTGTTAGTTCAATTGAAGCAAGTGGTTACATCACACAAAATTATAAGGTTTTTCCCTTGGATCTGCAAAGCACTTTTTAACAAACTTTTTAAAAATTCATTTTGAAAGAGGTTGCCATAAAGCAGTCCAAATTGCATTTCTTGAGTGATTCTGGGCTGACTCTTGTTTTCTAAAAAACTTCACACTGTCCCTAGTGGCTTCATTAACTTTTCTTAAAACCCAAATCTAAAACTAAATATTTAAAAAATGCTAAGAGTGTTAAATATTATCGAGCAACACTAAAAAGTTCTATTAATGTGGTGCCTTTAACATTCAAAAATTTCTGGAGTACTTTATAGAAGATGTTTTCTAAAAATAAGATGCCACGTCAAATGAGATATTTGGATAGATGACCGAAAGCCTGGTCAAAGTGGTACATTGTAGGGAATATCTGAATAAAAAAAGAAATAGAGAAAAGAGAAAAGGGAAAACGGAGAGGGGTTTCCAGAGCTTTGGGCCTTGCAACAGAAGGCACAGTCATTACTGGGAACACAGCTAAGTTTGTGATTGCTCAAGAAGCCTGAAATGTAAAAACTCAGATAGGTTAGATAATTTTACGGCTGGAGGAGGTTACAGTGATGGAAGGGCAAGACCATGAAAAGAAGTGAAAATAAGAATGAGATATGCAAGTGGAAGTCTATGCGTTGGAGTATATGAACAGAGCTTTGGATGACCTCAGGTTTACAGAGAATACCATAAGAGACAGCCAGGTTTTCATTAGAACAGTGAAGCCAAGAGGTAGCAGAGTTCATTGTTAGTTCATCCTGGCTTTGTTTGTTTCTCAGTTCAGTTTCTTTAGAAATGAACTTTATGCTTTATTTTGTATTCTTGGCTTACTGTTCGACACTTAATGATTTAGGATTATTGAGGTACAGTGTCACACAGCACAGTGAGAGGCTCTCTGGCCCACAGTCTGGAGTTCCTTTGCCTTCAGCCATTCTTTGACTTTAGTTTATACACTCTGACAGCATTCCTGGTCAAACAAAGTTACCCTCAGAGATTCAGGGAATCACAGCGGACCATTCTGCCTGCAGCCTTAGCCACAACAGTCAAGGGAAATTGGGGGACTACTTTGTTGAGCACCTCCGCTTCATCCACCAAAAGCTGAACTTCCCTGTTCATTTCAATTCTCATTCCCATTCCCATTCCCATTCCAACATGTTGGTCCATAGCCTCCTCTTGTGCCAAGATGAGGTCACCTACAGGGTGGAGGAACGACACCTTATATTCTGACTGGGTAGCATTCAACCAGATGGCCTGATCATCGATTTCTCCTTCCAGTTAAAAAAAGTCTCTCCCCTTCTCCTCTTCCTCTATTATTCACTCTAGCCTTTTTACCTCTTCTCACCTTTTTATCACTTACTCTTGGATCCACTCCTCCTTCCCTTTCTCCTATCAGATATTTCCCCTCAAACCTTTTACTTTTCCCACCCACCTGACTTCGCCTACCAGCTTCCAGCTAGACTCCTTCCCTTGCCCCCGACCTTTTTATTCTGGCATCTCCCCCCTTCCTTCTCAGTCCTGAAGAAGGGTTTCAGCCTGAAATGTTGAATGTTTATTCATTTCCATAGACACTGGCTGACCTGCTGAGTTCCTTCAGCATTTTGTGTACCTTGCTTCGGATTTCCAGCATCTAGAAAAGTTCTCTAGAAAAAAGTTATTCAGAAAAATATCTAGAAAAGTTTTTACGTGAGTTCTTAGTGAATGGTTTGTTAATCCAATATTGCTACTTTGGGGTGCATGGGGTGTTCAGGGAGGGGGAACACCTCTGCTGGTGACCTTGTCGAGCTCACCCAGGGGGCAGCTCATCCACCTCTGGTCCCCACCTGCTACCCAGCTCTCACCTGTGGCTCCAGGTAACTGTTTGCACGCGACAGTGGCCACACCCAGGTACACCGCTTCAACAGGTGGGCGAAAGCAGATGAGCACAGCCGGGGTCCTCCAACCCCAGTGAGATAGGGATATGTCTACCCAGCATGTGAAATCAGTTCCAGCAGACTGGGCAGATGAAATCGTCTACAAGATCCAACTGGCCAGAAGGCAGTGCTGCAATGCTTCGTGGAAGGCGAAGGGCACGACAAGGCACAGAAGGCGTCATGGCTATCCACTGCAGCTGAGGAATCTCCAGTCGTGACGATTTTTTGTACCATTCGACCAAGAGTTTTGAGGCCGAGAGAGTGAAACCACCCCAGTGAAATGGCTTTTTCACTATAAAACTCCTCATGCACAAGTTACATCATCGTCGAAAATGACAGACAACCGACAGATCACTACTTAAATTGTGATCTGGATCCATGAAAACTAATGTTCTGCATGTCTACTGTAAGTTCCTCAAGTTATAAAGAATTCTCATGATTTTTAAATATTGTTAAAATCTTTACATTTCAATTTCTCTGTTAATCACAAATGTATGTTTCCACCCTTATTGGGCATTTAATATAATGTTCATTAATAGTTTAAAACATTTATTTTGTTTGCAGCAACGCTATCTGAGAAAATCATTTAATATGGTCCATGAGAATTCTTTAATACGATTGGCTGCTCAGCCAACTTGATGTTACTGCATCTGCCAGGGATACGTTGACAGCAGCAGGCGATAGGAAAACAGACGCTCTTACCACAGAGGTTACCACATCTTAGTGAGAATTTTTCTTCAACTTCTGAAGCACCATGCTCAAGGGCAGCTTCTGTCCCATCGTTATAAGGCTCCTGAACTGACCACCTGTACATTGAAGATAAACCCCTGACCTTACAGGTCAAGGCCTGCACACCTTATTGTCTACTTTCACGATCTCTGCATCAGTAACATTATATTCTGCATTCTGATATTGCTTTTCCTCTGTAATACCTCAGTGATTTGAAATTATTTGTATAGGTGGCATAAAAGACAAAGCTTTTCACTGTATCTTGATACATGTGACAATAATAAACCGAATTCAGGAGCCAAGCATGATTGCCTCACCACCAGCAATGGGCTTAAAAATACATGCGTTGAATTATTTTATTGCCTATCTTTGTTTCTATAGCAACTCATGATTTATAAAAAATGGCACTATTTAATAAAGTATATTGGACAATATATTCTGATGGATTCATATGATTGCAATTCTCAAATTTTGTATTCGTAGGAAAGCATCTAAATGATGTACAGAAGTGTAATAAATTTGTGAGCACTTTTAGAAAGATCAGCTTTATTACTTCAACACACAAACAAGAGAAAATCTGCAGGTGCTGGAAGTCCGAGCAACACACCAGTCCTGCCGAAGGTTTTTGGTTGGAAATGTTGACTGTACTTTTTTCCATAGATGCTGCCTGGCCTGCTGAGTTCCTCCAGCATTTTGTGTGTGTGTGGCTTTATTACTTCAAAATGTCTTATTGTAGCTTGAGTATGCTTAACCATTACAAAATGTCAAACTTAGCAGAATATCTCCTAGGATTGTTTTATATATGAGACTGTTTTATATCTGATCAACACACTCAAAACGCTGGAGGAACTCAGCAAGGCAAACAGCATCTATGGAAAAGAGTACAGGGGATGTTTCCGACTGAGATCCCTCATCAGGACTGATCTGATATCTGACACCTGCTACTGCTGAAGGTATTGTCAGGTTGTGCTGTATCATGTCTGTGTGTTTTAGACCTTAGACGAAACTAATCCAATAAGGTGTCCTCTTACAAGGTTAAACCTTGCTGAATTTTGTAACTGAATCTTTTAACTGAACGTGATCTAAATGACATTTAGTCATTTGGCCAGTCATAATAGTCAAAGCTCTAGATGAATCCAGCAAGAAGTTGAAGTCCTGAATTTACTGACAAGTGCAGAGTGTTTAATCTTTCAGTTACCTCCATCACTGATCCACTTGATGCACGATGACATTCTTGCTAGGATTTCACAGACCAATTTAATCAGTGCAGGACCTCACTGATCTTGTTATGGATTGAAAATCTAAGGATTAGAAGCTCAGAGTGAAAGTAAGGTGCTGCTTTTAATTTATTTTAATACATTTTAACAAGTTTTAAGGTTTTTATGAATTGTTAATCATGATTTTTAAAAGCTTATGTAATGCACTGTAAGGTTTCACTGCAAATGTAATGGTTTCTCTGTAGCAGCAATGTTTGGGTTATGACTGGAGATAATGGGACTTTGGAATGTATGTTAGCGGATGTTCTTTCCTGTGGGTCTGGGAGCAGGGATTTTGCGGTCTTTTGTCGGCGAGGATGAAGAGGGAAGACGTGTGTGGAGAAGAGGAGGTAGACCGCCGGATGGAGTGGACTGAGAGCGAGAGTCCGAGGGTCAGTGACGCTTGGAGGAGGTCGATGGTGTACGAATGCTCTATCAGTGAGCTCCAATGTGCACATTTGACTTCTTCCTCAAAATGGGCCTTTTTTCTTTTTATTTTCTTTACTAACCTTATATTCAGATTAAGATTTATAAAGTTCAATCACTTAATTGCATATGATGTACTGTCTGATATTTTGAGGTTCGGATTTGTAACCGGGTGACACATTCTGCAGCGTCCACACAAACGAGATTTCTCAGTTTGGTGGGGCCAGAGGCTGTCTTCCCCTAGACGAACACGTGCTGGCTGAGCCGGAGGGTTACACTTAAGTAACTATGATCAGTTTAATTGCTTCAATTTTAATTGTTTTCATGATTCTCTGAATGTTAACACATAAACAAGAGGAAATCTATTAAATCTTTTAAAATGAATAACAGGTTTTATGGCTGACAAAGCTCTATCACAATTTGGTTGTCAGACAATAGTTAGGAGTAGTAAACACAAAATGCCGGAGGAACTCGATAAACAGGTCCTGCCTGGTAGAGTCTTGGCCCAAAACATCAACTGTTTACTCTTTTCCATAAGATGCCACCTGATTTTCTAAGTTCTTCCAACATATTCAGTTTTTTTGCTCTGAATTCCAAACATCTGCCAAATCTAGCATTTATAATAGTTAGAAGCACTCTAAATGATGGCACTGTTCTGGCTATAATGCTGAACGTCAGGGTGCAAAAGACAAACAGGATATGGGCAGACCATGGGCAGCAATTCAGGATAGCAGGCCTGGTCTTTATCAATATGAATGAAACAAGCAAACTTACACTCAGTGGTCACTTCATTAGGTACACTATACATCTACTCATCAGAATCAGAATCAGAATCAGAATCAGAATCAGACTTTAATCGCCAAGTTCCTGTACACATACAAGGAATTTACTTCCAGAAGATGTTGTCTCTCTGCTCATAACAATAATAATGATAAATATAAATGAAAATATAGATTATACATACAGGTAGAGCAATCCAAATAATAGTTAGCCGACAGTTAACGGGCAGTTAACTGTTCGGCAAAGTGACCGCAGTAGGGAAAAAACTTCTCCAGTGCCTATTAGTCTTAGTCTGGAGGGATCTGAAGCGCCTACCAGACGGAAGCAGTTCAAACAGTCCGTGCGCAGGATGGAAGGAGTTAATACATTAATGCAAATTTCTCATCAACAAGTCATGTGACAGCAACTCAATGCATGAAATGCAGACCTGGTCAAGAAGTTCAGTTGTTGTTCAGAGCAAACGTCAAAACAGGAGCGAAATGTGATCTGAGTGACTTTGACTGTGGAGTGATTGATGGTGCTAGACAGGGTGGTTGAGTAACTCAGAAACTGCTGACCTGCAGGGATTTCCACACTCAACAGTCTCTAGCGTTTACAGAAAATTGTACAAGAAAAAGAAAACATCCAATGAGCAGCACATCTGTGGGCGAAAATGCCTTGTTAATATGAGAGGTCAGAGGAGAATGGCCAGATTGGTTCAAGCCACACAATGTTTCCAAAGACTCAATGACGTACGTTCGGCTATCATTTTAATATTTGAACATACAACCTAACCTCACTTGCCCATTCTATTCATTTGTTTTAAATGTCCTGGTGTTCAATTTGATTTTCCCTGTCCCCAAAGAACATTCTTCCTACAATCAATAACATTATTGCTAATCCTGTTATCAGTACTTACATGCACCATATTTCCAAATATTTAATTGTATATGATCCATTAACATATGCATGAGTCCAAATATTTCTTTCAATGTTACTTTATTGACATTTCTTTCTTGTTGATTCTCTCCTCTCTCACACCTCTGCAGGATTAATTACATCCTTTCAAGCTGGTTTTAACTTTTCAGCCCAAAAAGCTTCAGGACAAAGTTTCTGTCTTTCAAAATCTTCCTTCCCAGTAAGAAAATAGGCTTTATTTAAAAAGTTGTTTTTAAAAATTGTTCTCAGAAATATTGAAAATACTCTTAAGCTTTCTACATTAGTCACAAGTATAAATATAATTTGATATTGTTATGTGTGATACTCACAAGTTCATTTTAAAGCATTTCACCTCCTGTGGCTTGTGCCTGATATAAATTACTTTGACTTCTTCGCTCACAAAATAACTCTTTTTTAAATGTTCTAGCACTAACTGTTCTGAGTGCAGTGGTGGGTTTATTTCAGCTCCTTTACTACCAGGTGTATTCACAACAATTGAACCCAGAATTGGTAATGTTGGTGAGGTTTATTGAGCATAGACCTACACTCAGTACCTCCTGTGCTTAATAAAGTGGCTACTGAGTGTACGTCCGTGGTCTTCTGCTGCTGTAGCCCATCCACTTCAAGGTTTGACGTGCACTCAGAGATGCTCTTCTGCACATCACTGTCATTAAGCACCGCTATCTGATTTATTGTTACCATCCTGTCAGCTTAAACCAGTCTGGCCATTCCCCTCTGACCTCTTCCATAAACAAGGCAAAACAGCTGCTCAGAGGGTGCTTTTTTTATTTTTCACACCATTCTCTGGATGTGAAATATTAAGAAACAGAGCAAAATATTTTTAAAATATCAACTGAAAGCAAACAGAAGGCCATGGAAGAAAGAAAAAGGGGAAGGGGCACCAGAGGGGATAAAGTAAAGGAAGGATAAGGGGATGGGAAATGATTAAGGGGAAGGAGTGACACTACCGGAAGTTGGAGAAATCAATGTTCATGCCATTAGGTTGGAGGCTACCCAGACAGAATATCAGGTGTTGTTCCTCCAACCTGTGTGTGGCCTCATCACAACAATGGAGGAGGCCATGGATGGATATATCGGAATGGGAAGGGGAAGTGGAATTTAAATGGGTGGTCACTGGGAGTTCCTGCTTGTTCTGGTGGATGGAGCACAGATGTTTGGCAAAGTGTTCTCCCAAGCTACATTGGGTCTCACCGAACATAGTAAATGACCCCAACAGACTCACACGTGAAGTGTCACCTCACCTGGAAGGAATATTTAGCGCTCTGGATGGTAGAGAGGAATGAGGTGTAGGGGCAGGTGTAGAACTTGTTCTGCTTGCAAGGATAAGTGCCAGGAGGTAGATCAGTGGGGAGGGACAAATGGACAAGGGAGTCACATAAGGAATGAACCCTGCAGAAAGCTGAAATTTGGGGGAGGGAAAGATGTGCTTGGTGGTGAGATCCCGTTGGAGCAGGCGGAAATTTTGGAGAATTATGTGCTGGACGCGGAGGCTGGTGGGGTGGTAGGTGAGGACAAGAGGAACCCTATCCCTGGGAGGGTGGTGGGGGGATGGGGTAAGAGCAGATGTGTGTAAAATGGAAGAGATGCTGTTGAGGACCCAGCACATAATTCTCCAAGACTTCCACCACCTCCAATAGGATCCCACCCCCTTCTAATTGCTGGCAGAATAATTTTTACAGTGTTAATATGTTGAAAACAACAACAGAATTTAATATTATTTTCTAGAAACTATTTTATCTCTTTGTTGGTAATATCATAGCCATACAATTGTACAAAGTGAAGTCTTCATCCAACCTTTATGCCCATCTGCACCCTTCCTATTTGGCCACATCTAGACCATATCTTCTATGCCTTGTCTATTCAAGTGCCTAACTAACTGCCTGTTAAACATAATCATCGTATCTGATTCCACTGCCTTATCTGACAGCAAATTTCAAATATTAACCATGCAATGTAAAAAGCATTCTCTTCAGATCTTTATAATCCTTTATCTCTCATTAAATCTCTGCTGTGTTACTTATAATAATCTAACCATGAAGAAATTATTCTGACTAACTACCCTATCTAAAGTCCTCCAATCCAAGCAATATCCTGGTGAATCTCCTCTGCAGTTTCTTCTGTGTATGCAGATCGTTCCTATATTTTGGCAACCAGAATTGTACACAATGCCCAAGGTAGTGTTTTATATGGCTGCAACATAACATTCCAATGTTTACATTCTGATTATATTGATATTGATCAATATTCCTTAATATCCAATGAACTGCATACGTTCTAATTCTATGCATCACCTTCCACTTCTTGGAATTAAATTCCTTCTGTTGATGTTCACCCAGTTATACCTCTGATGAATGTTTTGCTGCGGTCTGACACGATCCACCTTGTTCTTCACAACATCGCCCATTTTTATGTCATCTTCAAACTTTCACAAGCTATAAGACAGTGTTAAGAAACCTGATTCTGATTTATAATCAAGTCTCACAATGCAGGAGTAATTATCTGAAATTTGTTTGATGAAGACCTTAAACAAGCAAGAATGATGAACGTTCTGCTGTGCTTTCATCCCCTTGCCTTTCAGTTGGAAGGCAATCTGTGCAAACACCAGAAAATCCCAGCTCACAGGCTAAGAATACTGCAAAGTCTGTGCCAGACATTGGATCAGGTAGTAAACCAATTTCAGGTGAATATATAAAAGAATTCACTTAGTTATTGGCAGCTATAGACTATTGATGTTCTGGTCAACATTCTTCCCCATTTAATCCAAACAAAAATGACTATTTGTTTGATTTTGCTGTGCTTAAATTGACTACCTCAACTTCCTATATGGAAACAATAATTGTGCATTCAATACTTTTAAGTGCTGGTTTCTATTTCATTCTTGGTGTTCAACAGAATAGGAAAACTTGTCCTTTATATTCTAGTCTTTCTACATTGCAATGACTTATTGCTATCAAATAATCCACACTTTAGTCTCCACAGTAAACGATATTGTGATACTGTCAATATTGTAATCATGACTTTTCCTCCTACCTGAGCTCTGCTTACCAACATGGCCAAGTCAGATTGATGTTACATTTACTGGCACAAGGATCGGTAAACAGGAAGAAACAGGAGCTGTTTGCAAATACAGCTTTTATAAACAGATTTTATTTGTCTTCAGTCGTTCATTGTCGCTTTTGTAAACAGCTTGACAGTAAAATTGGGAATCGATCCAAGAGCAAGAGGTGGCCAGCAAATGGAAAAATCTTCTGTAATTCAAAGGGCAACAGATGAAATGTAATCAAAATTTGTTGAGAATTTTTCAAAGCAACAGGCACAATGTGAGAAGATCACACATATCTGCTAATGTCAATGCTAAGTTTCCACAGGTAGGAACAGAAGTATAAATAGTTGGTGTTGACACAGAGCATGGTGGCAGTAGGACGGAATGCTGCTCTATAAGTATTGCTACAGAATACAGTCGGGTATAAAAGTAAGCTGAAATTAAGTTTAGCTGGTGGCTAAACCCAAAAGGTGTCCAAAGTTTTCTGTTTCTGTTCATTCATTAATCGCACTTATTTGTAAAAATCCTTCTTAAATTCCTTTGATGTTTGAAATTTCACTAAGACGGTCTGCACCCCGCTCCCCAAGGGTGAAATGATTCCAAATCAGTTTAGACTCAATTGAATGCTGCTGGGGCATAATCAGTCTTAAAGGCACTCCCTCTTGACTACCAGTAGTAAAACATTTTATAGTTATCATTCGAGGGCAGAAGAATCAGTACCTATATACACTAAATAAGTATGGTACCAGCCAGAAGAGAGAACCTGAGTGCTAGAGGTAGAGCTAGAGGGAGGTAGAAGGGCGTAGAGCATCCTCTCAGGAGATAGGTCAAGAGGGCATCTAAAGATGCAGCATAACTCCACATGCCTCAGAGATGACAGCCAAACTTATGAGTACGTGATCAGTGGGTGGTTCCAGTAGATCGTTTTGTCTCCAGAAGCTCTGCTGATGGGCATGCCTGTGCCTTCTAGCTGAGGTCAGCCCCTTCCTGAGGGAACAGCCATATCCATATCTATGTCTCCAGCAGTGGTCTGATTCCAGACACCAATGGAATGAGTGTCTCTGCAGGAAGACGCTGGGAAAAATACCCCTTGTTAGTTGTAGCTCCATTGACTTGGAAGATAGTTAAGCAAGCTGCAGCTGGATGTAAAGCTCTTCAGTCAGGTCTCCTGTCCCTTTAGCAAAGCGCACAAGTCAACACTTCTCATTTCAATTGAACTATTCAGTGGCAGTATCAGTGTCAGTTATGCCAAAAATGGGTGCCACACCACTTGTGATGTCAATTGGCGTGTGATAGATGGTCGGCAAAAATTAGACATGCTCGCGTGTCTCATATGATCTAATGCTAATATGATGTTCATGCTCATTCCAAGTTTGTTTTTGGAGTGGTTTCACTGATAAGATCTGTAGCATAATTTAGTCCAGCTAAAATCAAAATTGGATCACATTGCATTTAAAAAAAAATTGGCATTTCACAATCCAGTGTCCAGGCTTATTAAACTGGTTTGTTTAGATATGTCATGTGATTTTAATTAAGTGCTGCACTATCCAAGGAAAATATATATCATTTCATCCTTGAGCAAGATATATCCATTTTCACATATGTTTGTAAATGACTCTCATTTCAACCTCGAGTCAAACCATTGACTTTGAAAATGTCCAAAATAAGGCAGTGAACAGCTCTGTCAGCGAGTTTGAAATAGTTGCCGTACACTTAGTGAGATCCATCCTCTTCTATGTCTCTTGCATTCACTTGAGCTTGTTTGCTATTAACAAAAGAAACGGGCATCAGGTGAATGTATCTGTTGATGCATTGTATCTATGTTCAGGCCAATCAATCAACAGTATGTCTGAAACTGTTCAATTTGGACTCAAATAGCAGAATTAATGAAGTCCTTTGGCTTTCTGATTTTTATTTATGTGTTTGCAGTACTACCATATCTTAATTGCACAAACGATTTCCTTTGGTAAAGTCAGAAGCAGATTTTTGATCATTCATAGGTTGAAAACAAGTAAATTGTTTTTAATTTCCCATGGGTTCAAAGCTAAATGGCCATTGTAAATTGCCCTTAATGTGTGGGTAAGTGGTAAAATCCGGAGATGAGATGAGAAGATAAGAGCACCAGTCTTTTTGATGATTGATTATCGTACAGCGTGTCTTGGGCATCTGAAACCTGGCAGAGTTCATCCCTCTCTAGGTTTTTTTTTAATTTTTTTATTAGTTTTTCAAAACATTTTACAAATTAAAAACCCCAAATCCCAATGAGGAACATTAAAACAGTGCGAAATTAAGCATACAATAACAATATGCTACAAAGGAAGAGAATTTAACAAAAGAGCACCTAAATTAAAGAGAAGTAAGCTTAGTGTCCTCCCCAAGCCCCACAACACAAGAGAAAACAACAGCAACTCCAGACCAACCACAACACAAGGACATACATGGTAAATGGTAGGGCATTGAAGAATGCAGTAGAACAGAGTGATCTAGGAATAATGTCGCATAGTTCCCTGAAGGTGGAATCTCATGTGGATAGGGTGATGAAGAAAGCTTTTGGTATGCTAGCCTTTATAAATCAGAGCATTGAGTATAGGAGCTGAGATGTAATGTTAAAATTGTACAAGGCATTAGAAAGGCTGAATTTGGAGTATTGTGTACAGTTCAGGTCACTGAATTATAGGAAAGATGTCAACAAAATAGAGAGGGTACAGAGGAGATTTACTAGAATGTTACCTGGGTTTCAGCACCTAAGTTACAGAGAAAGATTGAACAAGTTAGGTCTTTATTCTTTGGAGCGTAGGAGGTTGAGGGGGGACTTGATAGAGGTATTTAAAATTATGAGGGGGATAGATAGAGTTGACGCGGATAGGCTTTTTCCATTGAGAGTAGGGGAGATTCAAACAAGAGGACATAAGTTAAGAGTTGGTGGCAAAAGTTTAGGGGTAATGCAAGGGGGAGCTTCTCTACTCAGCGAGTGGTAGATTTGTGGAATGAGCTTCCAGTAGAAGTAGTAAAGTCAGGTTCAATATTGTCATTTAAAATAAAATTGGATAAGTATATGGACAGGAAAGGAATGGAGGGTTATGGGCTGAGTGCAGGTCGGTGGGACTAGGTGAGCGTAAGTGTTCAGCACGGACTAGAAGGGCCAAGATGGCCTGTTTCCGTGCTGTAATTGCTATAAGTCAGGACAGCCAAACTCCCAGACTGTGAATACACTCAGCAACAGAGGATAATAATGCCTTCTACCAGAGAAAAAAAAGGGAGCTGAAAGCAAGGGACCGAAAAGAAAAAAAAACCCTAGTCAAGAGGAAGGTTATGAAAGTACTCGATAAAAGGTCCCCAGACCTTATGGAACTTTAGATCCAAATTGAGAACTGAATAATGAATTTTTTCGAGGTCCAAA
Organism: Hypanus sabinus; assembly: GCF_030144855.1. NCBI lineage: Eukaryota > Metazoa > Chordata > Chondrichthyes > Myliobatiformes > Dasyatidae > Hypanus > Hypanus sabinus. The sequence goes on from NC_082720.1 coordinate 29,379,597, forward strand.
CAGGCCATGATGTCGTTAAGCCATTGAGCATGAGTGGGCGGGGCAACATCTCTCCATCTGAGGAGGATCAAGCGTCTAGCCAGGAGAGAGGCAAAGGATAATATTCGGCATTTGGTCGGACCCAGACATAAATCTGTCTCGCCCCAAAAACCGAACAGAGCAATTAAGGGGTTTGGTTCTAGGTGCTGATTCAGAATACACGATAACGTAGTGAAGACATCTTTCCAGAATTTCTCCAAGCTAGGACAGAAACAGTACATATCGATGAGAGAGGCCACGCCCCCTCTTGCATTTATCACAGAGCGGACTAATACTAGGGTAGAATCGAGATAGTTTAGATTTAGACATATGGGCTCTATGAACAATTTTAAACTGTAAAAGGCAGTGGCGAGCACAAAGAGAGATTGAGTTAACCGATCTGAGAACTGAATCCCAGCTCTCCTCAGATAAGGAGATATTTAAATCCTGCTCCCAGGCCATTTTGATTTTATCCATAGGAGCCCGTCGTAAGGCTGCTAGTTTATCTTGGTTGATTGATATTAAGCCTTTACCTAGTGGATTCATGGAAAGAAATAGGTCCATAGCATTTTTCGCAGGCATTTCAGGAAAGTTAGGAATTAAAGGAGCAATAAAGTGTCGGATTTGGAGATATCTGAAAAAATGACCGTTAGGCAGATTGAACTTAACAGAGAGCTGCTGAAAAGAAGCGAAGCGATTATCAATGAAAAGATCTTCAAAATGTCTAATGCCCTTCCTATACCAAACATGGAATGCTGAATCGTATGTAGTAGGTAAAAAAAGGTGATTATGAGCAACAGGGCTGGAAACGGAAAACCCCTGGAAACCATAGCATTTCCTGAACTGAGCCCATATACACAAAGTGTGTCTAACAAGAGGATTAGCTATTGATCTGGGCAGACTACTAGGGAGTGCAGAGCCAAGAAGTGCAGAGATAGATAATTCTTTAGTGGAGCTCAGCTCCATCGCCACCCAGTTAGGGCACTCGGGTTGGCCGTGGAAGAAAGACCAAAAGGTAGCACAACGTATATTAGCTGCCCAATAATATAAACAAAAGTTAGGTAAAGCCATGCCACCCTCTTTTTCAGATTTTTGGAGATGGATTTTATTAATTCTAGAGCGCTTATTCTGCCACAGATATGACAAAATAATAGAGTCTAAGGAATCAAAAAAAGATTTAGGAATAAAAATTGGGATAGATTGAAATAGGTATAAAAATTTGGGGAGAACATACATTTTAACAACATTAATATGACCTACCAAAGACATAGATAGAGGTGACCATTGTACCAGACTCTGTTTTATAGCATATGAAAGATTGGCAAAATTTTCACGAAAGAGATCTTTAAACTTCCTTGTGACTGTAATTCCAAGATAAGTAAATTGATTATGGACTACTTTAAAAGGGAGATTACGAAATGTTAGTTCTTGTGCTTCTTTATTAATTGGGAGAAGTTCTAGGTTTTTTTTACAAGGTTGAGTTGCTAGCTCGACACTCAACCCAGGCATGGATGGAGAATGTGCAAGGGAGCCAGCCGGATTCGAACTCGGGACCTCTAGCCCCGAAGTCTAAGCTGATGCCATTACGCCACTAGTTGGCAATTTATAATCGTGAATGGATTCTAAAACATGGATCAAGGATCCAACTTGGAACTTTTCAGTACCTGGGTTATCGTTGAAATAGTGGTGAGCTTGTACACAACTTCCAAGATAATGAACTACCAATCAGTGTCAGATTTCTGAGATCATGGCAACTACTGAAGGTGGGACATAACAAACAAAAATGAATGGAGATGAATATGAATAAAGATTTGTGAGCTAATGTACAAACATGTAAAAATTGTGCTTTGAGTGTTGCCAAGAGATAAGGCACGGTGTAAATTGGAATCAATTTTTTTCATTTGTATGAAGCATTTTCCCAGTTTAGTTCATTTAAATGAAGGCTTCAGCACTACAGTCTTTGGATGTTAAAAGAAACAGTGAAGTAGGATGTTTTTGCCAGTGCAATCAATTCCAAGTTACCAGAGTAAATAGCAGACTCCTGTTTAACATTGTCAAAGGTTCAAAGGTTCATGTCTCATCAAAGTATGAAATTCTGAAGTTCTTCTCTGAGTAGCCATGAGACCAAGAAAGCAACAAAAGGCAGCTCAACCATCAACTGCCAAATCCCCCCCTCCCTACACAAAAAAGCAAACAAAAGCAGAACAGGTACATTAACCCCCAAATCCTTCCTCCCGCTCAAAAAACAAACAAAACAGAACAGGCACGTCGATCCCCAAATCTAACCCCCCATCTCACACACACACACAAAGAAAGATCGGGCTCCCCTTTTGGTAGCATAGCAGAGTGATCCTCAGTGATCAAAAGGAAGGAAGCTGGTGCATTCGCCTCGATGTTTCAATCTCCCTCGTCACTTTAATCAGCGAAGAGATTAAAGAGAGTGAACCCTCGCAAGGCAGAAGGTCCCAATGGAGTATCTGGTAAGGCTCTGAAAACCTTTGCCAACCAACTAGCGGGAGTATTCAAGGATATTTTCAACCTCTCACTGCTATGGGCAGAAGCTCCCACTTGCTTCAAAAAGACTATCGCCCAGAAACATTTGCATTGACAGTGATGAAATGCTTTGAAAGGTTGGTTATGACTAGACTGAATTCCTGCCTCAGCAAGGGCCTGGACCCATTGCAATTTGGCTATCGTCACTATAGGTCAATGGCAGACACAATCTCAAAATGGCTCTCTACACGGCTTTAGACCGCCTGGACAACACAAACACCTATGTCAGGATGTTGTTCATCGACTATAGCTCAGCATTTAATACCATCATTCCCACAATCCTGATTGAGAAGTTGCAAAAACTGGGCCCCTGTACCTCCTTCTGCATATGGATCCTCAACTTCCTAACCAGAAGACCACAGTCTGTGTGGATTGGTAATAACTTAACCTCCTCACTGACAATCAACACTGGCGCACCTCAGGGTGTGTGCTTATCCCACTGCTCTACTCTCTCTATACACATGACTGGGTGGCTAGGCATAGCTCAAATACTATCTATAAATTTGCTGATGATACAGCTGTTGTTGGTAGAATCTCAGGTGTGACAAGAGGGCATACATGAGTGAGATATGCCAACTAGTGGAATGGTGCTGCAGCAACAACCTGGCACTCAACGTCAGTAAGACAAAAGCTGATTGTGGACTTCAGGAAGGGTAAGAAGAAGGAATACATACCAATGCTCATAGAGGGATCAGAAGTGGAGTGAGCAGCTTCAAGTTGTTGGGTGTCAAGATCTCTAAGGATCTAACCTGGTCCCAACATATTGATGTAGTTATAAAGAAGGCAAGACAGCGGCTACACTTTATTAGGAGTTTGAAGAGATTTGGCATGTCAACAGACACACTCATAAACTTCTATAGTTGTACCATGGAGAGCATTCTGACAGGCTGCATCACTGTCTGGTATGGAGGGGCTACTGCACAGGGCCGAAAGAAGCTGTAGAAGGTTGTAAATCTAGTCAGGTCCATCTTGGCCACTCGCCTACGAAGTACCCAGGACATCTTTAGGGAGTGGTGTCTTAGAAAGGTAGCATCCATTATTAAGGACCTCCAGCACCCAGGGCATGCCCTTTTCTCACTGTTACCATCGGGTAGGAGGTACAGAAGCCTGAAGGCACACACTCAGTGATTCAGGAACAGCTTCGTCCCCTCTGCCATCCGATTCCTAAATGGACATTGAAGCTTTGGACACTACCTCACTTTTTAAGAATATACAGTATTTCCGTTTTTGCACATTTTAAAAAATCTATTCAATATACATAAGTCTTTCTTTCCTTTTCCAATATTTTTATTGAATTTCATATAAACAAATACAGAGTTCATAAGAATACTTAATATAAATCAAAATAAAATAGCACAAAGTGCTGTATATAAATCATAGTAATACAAACACAGTATCCATATTGATGATCTATCAAATAAAATAAATTGAATAATGAAAATCATTAGTATGATTGATAATGTTATTTAAAAAATTTATACCCCCTACCAAGACAAAGCTATTTGGAGAAAGAAAAACAAAAAAGAAGAAAAGAGTACTTTACCATATAGAATTTTATAACAATAGCCCAGATCTATATTATAATAACAATTCAACAATTTTTTTAATATTTCAGAAAGGGTCCCCATAATGCTTGAAAATCTTGGTTAGAATCAGAAATCGAACAACGAATTTTCTCTAGATTTAAACATGACATAACATCACATAATCATTGAACATGTGTGGGGAGGGGCAATCTCCTTAGATTTAAGCAAGATTGCCTTCCTACTGATAAGAGAAATAAAAACCAGTACCCGCGATTGAGGAGGCTCCAAAGTTATAGTTCTTTCCTCAACAATACCACGTTAAAGGATATTGTAGTTAAAGGATTGGACTTAAAACTAACTTTAAAAGTTTCAGAAGAAGTTTGGAATACACATTTCCAATATTTTTCAAGGCTCGAACATGACCAAAACATATGAATTAATGAAGCCTCTCCATTATTACATCCAACACAATAAGGAGATATATCTGCAACATAGCAAGAGAGCTTGTCTTTAGACATATGCACCCTATGTACCACTTTAAATTGTAGGAGGGAATGACAAGCACATAATGATGAAGAATTACCATTTTGAAAATAACCCTCCAGGCCTCATCAGATAATGAAGTCTGTAAATCCTTTTCCCAATCGTTTTTTAATTTTATCTAAAGGAGCCATTCTCAATCCCGACAACAGACCATAAATCTAAGAAACTGAGCCATTTTCAAAAGGTTTCAGATTAAAAATTATATCTATTATGTTCTTATCTGGACTAGTAGGAAATAAATGTAATTTAGATCTTAAAAAATCTCTAATCTGTAGATATTGAAAAAAGTGGGTATTAGATAGTTTATACTTCACTGAGAGCTGCTCAAGAGAAGAGAGATTCCCTCCAACAAACAGATCCTGAAATTGTTTAAAGCCTAATCTATCCCATTCTCTAAAAAAACAGATCGGATGTAGATGGTTTAAAAAAATTAGAAAAAATACAACTGGAAAGAGAAAATCTCAATAAACCATAATGATTTCTAAACTGTAGCCAGATCCTCAAAATGTGTTTAACCACCAAACTGTCAGTTAATTTATTTACAGATAAAGGAAGAGAGGATCCAAGAAGAGAAATAATAGAAAATTTGGTAACAGAATTGGCCTCCAAAAAGACCCATATTGGACAATCCTCACAATTAATATAACCAAAACATAAGATTTTGTATATTAATTGCCCAATAATATAACCTAAAGTTAGGTAAAGCAAAACCATCATTCTTCTTGCTTTTTTGAAGGTGGGCTTTATTTAATCGATGTTTTCTGTTCTTCCATATGTAGGAAGAAAGAATCAAATGTAGAGAATCAAAAAAAGACTTAGGAATAAAAACAGGTACGGCTTGAAAGAGGTATATAGATTTAGGTAAAATATTCATTTTAATAGAATTAATTCAACAAATATACATAATTGATTTACTTGTTTATTTATCATTATGTTTTATTTTATGTATTATTATTTTTTTTCTCGCTCTGCTAGATTATGTATTGCATTGAACTGCTGCTGCTAAGTTAACAAATTGCATGTCACCTGTTGGTGTTAATAAACCTGATTCAGATTTTGAACAATGGAAGCTTTAATTGGCAAAACGGAGTCCAACATCGGCTTGCACCCCTGAGGTTCATGCACGCTGCCCCTGTCTCCCGGAATCCTCTTGACGACCACAGAGCACTGGAACACCCAAATGATCTCCAAACAGCAAATCACGGGCTCCAAGAGTTCCAGAAACATATCCAAGATGAAAAATAAATGTAAAACTAACATAGAAGAAGTGAAATATATGGTTTTGTGATCTATCCAGAAGTTGTTGACCAAAGACCATTTTACATTGATGGCATCTTGACCAGAAACTATTTTCATCCATTAGTTATATACAGTTGTATAACCTATGCAAACCAAATACATGTGCATCAAGGAACATGAATGTAACATAAAAAGGGATTGTTTATGAATCTTTTGGAGCACAGATTTCCCAACCTTCACTCCCGAAAACAAAGACAATGTTAGACATCAAGGTGTGGTGTTGTTACTTAATCTTAGGTTATGTGTAATACCCACCTGACAGAATCAATTAGCTACTACCACCAGTATTTCAAGAGAAATTAAACTGAGCAAACAGGTTTTCATTCAGTAATCACCATGGCAGCCATATGAGGTAATATAATAATGCCAGAATATATTATTTCCTAAAGATCATTCTTCATAATTTCCATTGCATTAATCGAAAGAAAATGGAAGGAATTAAATAAATAAGAAGACATGAATCAGAATGATATTATTTGGACTTTCAAGCCTGCTTTTCCATTCATCATGGCTGATCTTCTAATTCAATATCTGCCTGCACTATCCCCATTTCTCTTGATTTTCTTAAATACCTCAAAATCTAAGAATCTTGTTTTGAATGAAGTAAATAACTGACTGCTATTCATTTCAAGGTGGTAAATTCCCAAAAAATTCTCCTCACCTTACGCCTAAATGGCCTTTGCTTATTCTTATCCTGTAATCTGTGGTTCTGAACTCCTAAATCAGGGAAAGTATCCTCCTTGTATCTGGTCTGTGATCCCTGAAAAAAACACAATGAATAAATGCTGGAGATGCTGTATATCCAAAGCAACACACACAAAATCCTAGAGGAACTCAGCAGGCCAGGCAAAATCTATGGAGTGGAATAAACAGTCATCAGTTGGGGGTGAGACCCTTCACGGGAAGGAAGGGGTTAAGAAACAGGAGTAGAGAGGAAGGAGTACAAGCTGGCAAGTGTTATGGAAGGTGGGTGGGTGGGAGACAGGGAATGAAGTGAGAAACTGGGAGGTGATAGCTGTGAGACATAAAAGGCTGAAGAAGATGGAGACTTATTGGAGTGGAAAGTGGACTGTGGGAGAAAGGGAAGTACGAAGGACACCAGGGCAAAGTGATGAGAAAAGAATGCCATATCAGAATGAGAATGGGAAGAAGAAATAAAATGGGTGGTGAATGGAGTGAAGGTGCTCGATGAGATCTCCTTTCATTCTGGGGTATACAGAATGAGTCAAACAATCACTCCTCATTTGACAAAGCTGGAATAAGTCTTGTGAATCTTCACGGTACTCCCACTATGGCAAGCATATCTGCTTTTAGGTAAAAAGGAAAATAAGTATACATAATATATAGTTGTCATCTTATTAAAGCCCTATAAAACTGCAATAAAAGAGCTTTAACTCTGTACTCAAATCCTTTGGTAATAAAGACCAAGGTATATATGTCTCCCCAGTCACTTGTCTGCATGTGCTGGCTTTACTTCACTTGCATATAAGGTCCCTTTGAACATTAACTGTACCAAATTACTCAATATTTAAAAATACAGAAGTTTTGTGTTCCAGAATGGACAATTTTACTTTATATTACACCTCCCTCATTCTTTTCTACTCACTCAGTTTGTCTATATTCCCTTGAAGGCCTCTTTTTCTCCTCCTCCCTTCTAGATTGGAAAGATGGCCTCAGGCCATTTCAGACAAATTTCTGATATAGAATGTGAATAGTTGAGGCCCAAGCAGTATCATCAATATCACTTGTTTACACATGTAGATAAAAGCAAATATTCTGAATTTTCTTGTCTCTTAAAAATTTGATGATCAGTTATTAGCTTCATTTTTTCTTACTGCCAGCAATCTGCAGGTAGATAGCATACATGACATGTCAGTTGACCTAGTTTACTTAGAAAGCAGAAAGCAAATGGTTACTTGAAGGACTGAAACACATTTTATTTGAAAAATAAACTTTATTCATAATAAAAAAAAACAAAAGAAGAAAGCCATGCAAAAATAAAAACTTTTATTTACATGGTTGTTACATTCAGCAGTGCAATTTAAACATTACAAACGTAGCTTTATGTCACTCTGTGGACCGTTGCGGAGATACGTCCTTTTGATTGTTCGAGGAGCTTCCCCACCCAAATCTGTCCCTCCATGTGCGGAAGCAGGAGGACCTTTGATTGGGACCTTCCCCACAGAGACTTGGCACTGACCGCACTGAGTTTCAGTGCGTCCCTCAGCACGTACTGCTGTGGCCTGGACTGTGTCGGTGTGCAGCATTCCCTTACAGTTGTCTCACCGCGCTGGAAGTCCAACATGCTTCGGGCAGACCAAAGGTCATCTTTCACTGAGTAGATGACCTTCCCACAGCAGGATGTCTGCCTCGGTGTGTGCCCCCGTAGATCAGCAAGTTCTTTAATGCGGCTACTGGTGGTGAACCAGGACATGAACCCTTGCACCCCCTTACCAAATCCACAGTCTGCAAAAAGGGGGGGTGGGGTAACTGCAGCCATCCCAAGGGCGGAGTACATTGAGGGTGATATGTTGTCTGGAGAGAAATACTCCATCTGGGTGGGCCCCTCTCACTGCAAGCCAAACAAGGTCTTGGTGCTTGCTGGTGAGATCTGGTGCTGAGGCATTCTGCCTTACAGTTTGGAGAGCTTGGAACAAGCCCACAGTCCTGTAGTGTCCACACTGATAGGCTTGTGGTGAAAGACATTTACTTGGAAAGACTATTCCACAAAACACGGGTAGTACGGCAGTGTTAAGCTGACTGGAACATTGCCTGCGTACACCATCTCCAAACCTAACTTTTACCACATGGGGACAGGTGAAATCTCAACACGTAGTGACACTTGGTGACAACATACTATCTGATACGGCCACACACAAAGGTAGTCATTAGGATAAGGGAAACAGACACAGTCCTGATAAAGGGTTTAAGCCTGAAACATATACTGCTATTTCTCTCCATAGATACTGCCTGACTTGCTGAGTTCAACCAACATTTTGTACATGCTGCTCAATACTTCCAGCATTTGTAGAATCTCTTATGCTTAGGATGAGGGCAACATTGGGTACACTTTTGCCCACCACTCTCCAGGGACTTGTACATCATGAACCAGTTCACTCACTCCATCTTGGGCCCCCAGATAAACTGGAAGACAATGTGGAAGATTACTGAGGAAGAGGAGTGGGGAACAGGCCACACCTTTTCCAAATATAGCAGCCCTGAGAACACATTGCACCTGACAACCAATTCCTTCCTAGTTATTGACAAAGTATGCCATGTTCACAGCACAATTATTTTCACCTTCCTTAGCCAGACCAGCTATTTCTTGCAACACAATACTTCCCTCCAAATCAAATCCCCAGCACCATCAGATAGGCAGACCTGACAATGAAAGGATTTTGGATCAGTCAGGCCAGTTGCCAAAGAGAATGATCTTGCTCCTCCAATGTTTGACTCTGGACCATGTTGCCCATTCAATCTGGTCACAGATGCTGATCAGTCTGCGAACTGACCACGGATCTGAGTTGAAGACAGCAACATCATCCACGTACAGGGAGGTTTTAATCCGCAAACCCCCACTGTCTGGCAACATCATCCCTCCTGTACGCACTTGTACTTCCTGATGGATTTGGCAAAGGGTCCTATGCATCACACAAGCAGGACAAGGGAGAGTGGACTCCCCAGCCTTGATGCTAGACTAGATGGGGAAGCTACGTATGTTTCCCACCCATTGACTTGGATGGTAGGTATCCACGTCGAGCCATTTAATTCAACTTCTGATTCCTTCCCAAAAGATAATTTTGGATAGCATGTCCGTCATGCGCATGTGTGATATCTGGTCAAAGGCCTTTTCCTGGTACAAACAGACCAGGTAGCCATCCGTTCCTCTGTCCTGCGTGTGATGTGGGTGACGGCAACCCTGAATGCTGTCAGATATTTTCCTGCTTGGAGGGAGGAGGGGGAAAATGCATGGGGAGGCAGTGGGCTGAATTTTTCCCTCATTAATATTGATCTGTAGGATCCCTTCCTCGTTGAAAACACTCAAAGACGGCTCCCAACTGAAGCACAACTCACTTTTAAAAGAGCAGTTGAAATGACTGTACCAATGGAAAATCAGATAGAGACACAATTGAGTTGCAGTCAGGAATGAAAGTGATCATGCACAAAATTACAGCATCGAAGCAGAAACCAGACTGGCTGAACAAATTGTGTTACCACTGTGGCAGGTGCTCACATACACCAGACCAATGCAGGTCTAAGGTGAATCTTGCAGAAAATGCAACAAAGTAGGAAACATGCAAAGATGATGTCGGGCAGATAAAAATAAATGGGCTGCACAGGAAAGAGAAAAAGATAAAAAGTCAAGTTGCAGTTTCAAAAAGAGGTCTATTACTGTTGATGAAAAATCTGGAAGTGATCAGAGTGACACAGAGCTGGGTAGCCTCGAGTTTTACAATGTGAAAGACAAGAAATACAGTTTACACCGGAAGTGAATGGAATTAGATGCTGGCTCAGCTGCTTCAGTCATTCCATTAAATGATTTTGAATGATGTTCCAAAGATACTGAAATGAAGCCTGCATATATCCAAATAAGAATTATACTGGAGTAAAGATAACCTCTGTGGAAATGCCATAGCAACAAACCACATTGGGCTTGTACTGTATGTGGGGCCATGATTGGCTGAGACAACTACAACTTGATTGGAGATCCATCCACAATTTGCATGCCACGTCTCCTGCAAGAGACTCAACTGAAAGCGAATTAAGAAAGCTGCTGGATGACGTCAGAACAATATTCAAGTATGGCATTGGAAAACTCAGACATATCAAGGGTAAAATAGTGTTAAATGCAAGTGCTACGCCCAAGTATTACAATGCCTGTCTGGTTCCTTATACATCTGTGAAAAAGTTCCCAGTGAGCCAGGGCACATGGAGGCTGAAAGAATTCTTTCCAAAATTGAGTGGAACCCATGGGCAACACCAGTGGTCCCAGTAACTAAGCAGAATTGGTCTCTCAGGGTCTGTGTTGATCAATACCCTCTGCCCAGGATATAAGACATCTTTGCAAACGTTTCTGGAGGAAGACACTTCGGCAAAGTTGACTTAGCTGAGGCCATCTTCCAGATAGAAACAGAAGAAGAGTGCAGGGTGTTTCTCACCGTAAACACTCACAAGGGGTTTTATTGCTAAACTAGGCTTATCTTTGGAGCGGCATCTGTACCTGCATGCTGGCAGCAAGCTATGGACCAGATGCTTCAAGGCTACCCAGGCACTCTGTTACCTGGATGGCACCATTGTTGCCAGTAAAGATGAAAAGGAACATCTCCAAAATCTCAACAGTGGTAAAAAGTTTGGAAGATTATGGGTTTAGTGCATGATGCAATCAGTGTGAATTGTTTAAACCAAGCATCACTTATTGTGGTCACAGAACCGATGCACAAGCATTACTCAAGTGTGCTAAGAAAATCCAAGAATTGAGGGATGCCCTAAGGCCAAAGAATGTGTCATAGTTGCAGTACTTTTTAGGACTTGTCAATTACTATAACAGGTTCCTGCCAAACCTGACTACTGGGCTCCACCTCTTCAACTCATTACTACAGGCAGGGAAGAAATGGCAATGGATAAAACAGTGGGAGGAGGTTTTCCAACAGACAAAAGGAAAAGGAAGGGTCTCGGCCTGAAACGTCGACAATGCTTCTCCCTATAGATGCTGCCTGGCCTGCTGCATTCCACCAGCATTTTGTGTGTGTTGTTGTTTGAATTTCCAGCATCTGCAGATTTCCTCATGTTTGCACCATCATTGATTTCAGGTTTCACTTTAAGAGGCTGGTCTGACGTGATGACATAATTATGTAAACGGTTTTGAACTCGCTTTTATTTGCAAAACCCTACTTTGGTGACCCTGATGCTCTAGGATAAGTACAGAGTTATTGAACTTGTCAACCAATGCAGTTGCTTTGAAACTGCCGGAGCTTTGGAAGCAAAATGCCATTGCCTGGGTCTAACAAGCCAAGGCCTAATGAGCGCTTTGCGAAATCTCCATCAACACCAAACATTTCTATGCAGTAGTGTCGCTCAGTAATGCCCTAGCTGCGAGAGTGGTGGGTCTACTAGAACACCCGTCTGCGCAAGATAAAAACTGATTGCTGAAAACTCACTTTTACAGATTTTGGAACATCGGAGTCTGAGTGCACAAAACAGTCGCTCTCCTTGCCTGGCCTTGGTGGTCCTAAGCTGATGGAGCTAATGGACCACTTGCTGTCTCTCCTGGGAAATTTCCATCCTTGTTTTGTTTTTAAAGAGCTCTTCATGCAGCAAATGCCTGATCAAGTTCGCATAGCCCTCGCTAATGCTCCCGTGAAGGACTATAGGGAGTTTGCTAAAATAGCTGGTAGTCTTCACTTAACCAGGCAGAGGTGCATAATTCCTCCTTTTTTCCTTCCCTCAATAAGCCCAGTCAGGTAAGCCACCTTCTGGTGGACTGTTCTTGGTTTTGGAACAGGGAGAACAGCCTTTTATCATAGATAACAGGGGTAAATCTGAACATATTTTGGTACATCATCTTAAACCAGCCCACTAAGATTTTGGAGGATTCCACTTCCGTGCCCCTTGCATCATGACATGACTATGAACATGTCAACACACCTCTGGATGAGTCAGATGCACCTGCTGTTCCTCCACCCATGGAAGATAGGACCCAAGTCAGGCAGCTCGCACAAGCTCCAGACAGGCTCACAATGCCAGTTTTAGTGAATTCTGGGGGGTGGCAGGGGTGTGCTTGTGTAGGTTACTGCAAATGGTGAAAACATACATAATTCGCAGCTGCCCACATTGAGTTGGGGATTTCATTTTAAGAGGCTGGTCTGATGTGATGATGTAATTACACAAAGGGTTTTGAGCATGTTTTTGTGTTCAGGTCTTGGAGTTCAGTAAAATGTGTTACAGATTTCCTTAAACATAAAACACCTGGCTTCATTTTATTTACGAAAACCTACAGCGTTACCTTCCCTTACCGCTGCAGAGAAAAATCACACACTGATTGACAGAGAGGCCTTGAATGTGGTTTGGGGTGTAAAACTTTTCAAACAGTAATTGTATGGGAGAGTTTACCCTTATTACTGATTATCAATAACTAGCGTCAATTTTCAGGCCACTGAAGGGTGGTCCACTAACAGCAGCAGTACAAATGCAGAGACGGGCTCTGTCCTCGGAAGACACAATTACAAGGTCGAATTCAAGAGGACAACTAATCATGGAAATGGTGATGGATTGTGCTGTTCATCCCCGAAAAAGGAAATACCTGAAAAATGTAAAAACATGGACATTTCTCTTGATGCTTTCTCCCTAATGCAAATCAAAAGTCTCCTTACTGTGGCAGAGATGATCCAAAGGGAAAACAGAAAAGACCCATACTGTCTCAGGTCTACATGCAAGTCAAATGTGCAGCAGCTTTGCCATGATGAACTTGCCCTTGGCAGGGTTGCCTTATTTGGGATTGAGAGTTGTCATACTGTCCAAGCTGAGAGCTGAGTTACAGGCCAGTCATCAAGGCATGCTCAAAATGAAAGCGTCGGCTCGAAGCTTTTCCTGCTGGCCTGAGATAGATCAGCAGATTGAGCAGCTTGCCATGCATATCCCAAAGAAAGGTGTCCTGGGGTGTCAGAACCACTTCCAGAGTCAACTCCTATAACCATTACGGAGAAGGCCCCAGAACCTGACATTGTTTCCCAGCCACAATTCTCATCTGTCAAACAGAGTGATCTCCCTGGTCAGGAAAGATGTTATGCCACAAGTGTAAGAAATCCTCTGCAAAGCTTAGGTCTTTAGGCCCGATTGGAACAATTTAAAATTTACTATGCTGCGGATGTAGTTGTTTTATATAACATACTGTGTATATAAATTGAGATGCATTCTCTATTGTTTATGGCTAAGCAGGGAGGAGTGTCGCTTGTTTCATAGTTCAGTAATATTTGAGTAATATTGTAAATATATTGTTTGATTGACCATTCTTTGTTTGCTTAAATAATTAATTACAGGTTATATGTGAAAGCATGTGACTGGTATACGTCATTAAACCACTATGTTGTAAGTCCACACCTCACCAAAAGCAAAACAAAAATAAGACACATTATTCCTGCCCCTGTGTTTTTCTTTCACTTAGTTTTATGTTTTGGAGTTACAAACATAACAGAGGTGTGTCAGCATTCCTCTGAGGTGATTGGAGTCAGTTTTCCTCCTTATTGCCTGAGGTAGTTGCAGGCAAGTATTGGGTATGCCTTGTACAGCTGCCTTGCCTCCCCACACAGGTGGCAACCTCTGCTTTACCTGCAGTCTTTGGTCTGGTGGCCTTTCTGCATGAGGTTCCTGCGGATAACCGGGCTGCAACAAATCTAAGTTTGTCACAGTTATGGGACAGTCTGAATTGTCCTGCATAACTCGTGTATCTACCGTTCCCTCTGTTAGCAAATACTGAAGGAGGGAGGATGATGTCTCCATTTGCGTCCACCCTTAGCTTAATCTTCACCTGGTGGTTTCTGGTCCAAATCCCACACTTGTCCTTGGTGTCCATAAATTTCCTCCTCCTTGGACATATCAAGCTAGGAAGATTAGGAAATCCACAAAGGGCAATTGTGGGTTAAACAACTGCACTGTTCCCTCATGCTCTTCTGGGTGGAGAGGGTGAAGAGTGACTACACCCATTACTTGGAAAGTCCCGGAGGCAGCTGATGCCTTTCACCTCAGACTTCCAGCACTCCAGCTTGATGACAATGACCCTGGTGAAGGAGTTGCCCTCACTGAGGTCCTTCACAACTACACCAACAATGTTTCAAACTGCCCATGCTTCTCCTGAGGTCCTTGCCAGTGCAGCCTTCCTGTTGGTTACGGCAGGTTTAGTTGCAGGAAAGAGGTGTTAGATTGGCTTTCCAATTGGCACCCCAATGTTAGCAGGTTGAGCTCATGTCAGGCAGCCACTCGATTGCAAGGAGTCACCATCACCTTGTGTCTTCAACTTCAAGTTCGCTCTCAAGACCACTTCATAGACTAGCCTCCATCATGACCGTCCTAAGAGCTTGGCCATGGTAATCACAAACAGCCCTGCCAAGTAGGGCTAAAGGACATGACCAAAGGCAGCTAAAGCAATAGATTTTGACAAGCTTTGTTAAAGTAGTAAAATGGATAGCTAAATACCCTGCATCTCACTATAAAGCGAAGGTGACTTGAAAAAGTAGGATCTAGGCTGGGCCACAGAACATAGGTGGGTTGCAGAGATAAAAACTCTATATTCAGAAAGGTATATGATTGCTGGGAGTTGAGGCCAGTGAAAACAGAATGTGATGCAGAATAAATTATAAGCAATGGATTTCTGGATTTTTTGAACAGAATGATACTTGGGAAAACTGACAAACTGGAAGACGTTGATCGTGGAATTATCAAGAGAGTTTTAGCAACAGTAGAGCTGAGGCTGGAAGAGGAGAAACACTAAAATATTGGGAATTAAACAGATGTGAAATTTAAAATTTATTCAGTGTTGGTTGGGAACACAAGGTTATTCGCTGATGAGAAGCATAGAATTAAAGGCCAAGTCGAATATTTACTGACAAAGGGACCCAAGGATGATTTCTGTCTTGCTTACAGGAACACAAAATTAACATTTCAGGCCAAATGACTTTTTACAAGAAATGTAAAGTAATAGATTCCAATTTTCCTGAGATCTTCAGTGCGTAAAATTTACTTATTTTTCTCTCCAAATAAATATTGCCAACTTGTCCAGATCTTTGTCCTTTATCCCTGTACTTCTGTACTACTAATGTTAACGTGAAGAAAATACTAGTTCATCCACAACCTGATATTGGACATTCAATGCATAACACTTATGGAGTCAAGCATGCTCCCAAACTGATCTGATCCCGTTATTGTAAAAGTAGGAGTTGACTCCATTTTTGAGAATTTGGCCAAGGTACACATGTATATGAATCTTTGCGATGTTGTAAATTAGTTCAGAGATAAGGGAAGAGGACAATGAGGCTTTAATCCCTAGAACTTTTTTTATTACATACTTTCTTCATTTCCTCTTCATTTTCAAAAGCGTCCACAAAGTTAGATTTCCTTTTACAAACCACATATTTCAATTATTTTCAATGCATTTCAAACATCAAATCCAGAGCAGATTAAATAATAATCTGATAGCTTTCCATTTTTTAGCTCTGATATTCTTTTGTTTTGGTTCACAGCCCATTGAATTTATTATTCTCATTCTTTTTATGCTTTAACCACACCATCCTTTATATTCTTCCCTCTTCTTCTTGCTGGAATTACAGTGAAACCGTCTTGGTTACATTTCCTGATCATACACACTTCCCTTGTTCCCATAATCTTCAGTCTTTTTCCATGATTCTCATCACTAATCCAAACCTGAATGTTGACATTATAACTGAGTTCTGTTGCCTAATAACTTTTTATGTAAGGATGTTTACCCTCTTCTCTAGGGTATAAGCCTCATACATAACCTCATAACTACAGATCCACCCCTTGTTCTCTCAACTTCAGGAAACAATCTTTTTAAAATTTATCCAATCCTAGCAAAAAAAAGTAAACCCCTCCCCTCCAAAACTTTGCAGATGCTGGAAATCTATAAAAACAGAAATTTCCAAAAATATTCAGCATGCCATGCTACATCTGTAGGGGAAAAGGAATGGACTTAATTTGGAGACCTTCAACAGAACTGCTGAGTATTTCCAGCATTTTCTGTTTTAATCCTAGCAAAGGTATATCTTTGTATCTTGGTGAATCCACATTCCTAAATCTTTACAACGTTAACAACATAAGACGATTCATAAACTGCAAAAACAAAAAGTATTTATAATTTTGTGGTTAGTGTTGTCCAGTTATTTGTTCTTTGATGTTTCCAATAGCAAAATTCTGCAGATGTTGTACACCTGAAATAAAATCGGAAAATGCTGGAAATACTTAACAAGTCAGGTAACATTTATAGAGAAACAAACCATGCCATAGTTTCAGATCAATGACCTATCATCAGAACTAATTACTTTGAGGTACTGATCAAACTTCCTTTTTCTTCCTTTTGTTTTTATTTAATCCAACACTGTTCTGTATTTTAAAACTCAATCTGGATATTAATCAATAAATTCTGGTTTTGCCCTCATTTTGCCTGACAATATTAAGCTCATTTAACAGCTTTGAACAAAATACCTGGAGAAAATGCAACAGGGCTACTCTTGCCCCAAATAAAATTCCAAATATTAAAATGAAAATTAATTCAAACAAACAGCAATAAATAAATTGCAATTCAGCTAGTAAAGAACAACTTCATTTATTTGAACTTATAGCTTGGGATTAATGCTAAAGTGACTGTTTAAATCTTGTACACTAGATAATCAGACATAAGATAAATAAAATAATTGTTGGAAAAATTTGTAATTGTGACACTCTTTGGATTGGCAGCAAGATTATTCTAATGTGGGAAATATTTGCCCTAGTTATCCAAAATGTGGAACATATGGCATTCATTTAGCATTACGAAAGTCTTTAGGGCTTGAGCTTTCTGCATTCTTGCGCTTTTGGATAGTACATAAACCATCAGTTCACTATTTAGTTTTTAATTCACTGGAATGTTGTGTACATCTTCAATGGCACCATTATATCAACAAAGCTTTGCTGTCCTGCAAAGACAAGTCATCAACTTTATGTAAAGAATTTCATAAATGCTGTCGTCCGCTGCCAAATTGCCGGTCACTCCTTCTTATTCCTAAAGCCAATGTTACCGACCTTTGCTTACTCACATCTCTGCTAAATTACATGTTTGTGTTAGTTGCGTATTTTTTCAAATCTTTTTTTTAATTGCTTGTTCAGTACAGTCCTCTGCCTGAACTGTCCTGCACAGTTTAAGTAACATCTATTTAAGAAAAAGTTAAATTCTTTTAAGCTGTCATTTCAGATAAAGACTGAGAAAAATATGATTTCAGAAACTTCACACAATTCATCTCAAAAATAGCGATGTACTGTTCAACACGCCTGTTTAGTCAAATGTGGCTAAGGACCTGTATTTATATGTTAGAAGGGTACCCAATCCCACAAGGCAAGTTGCACGGAGTGAGATATTGGGTCAATGCAGCACTAATGTAAAAGAGATGTAGGGCATGGCAGATTCTTAACAGTGTACAAAAAGAAAGGCACCAAGACAACTGCTCATAGCTGCCCACTGACTGCCCACAAGAGAGATGGGACATGAGCTAAGCTGGAAAGCACAAACTAAGAGATAGGTTGAAGCTTTTAAAATGTAATAAAATCTGTAAACAAGTTTATTGCAGTACTTTTGCTACTGGGCATGATTAAGTATGTACAGCTAATCGACTGTTAAATTATACCACAGTTCATCCATGTTAAGAAATAATTTAATACTCCACTCGGGATGCTGGACGTCACACTACATAAACACCTCGAGCACGTGGATCAGAACCTGTCTGGAATGGTTTTAGCAAACCAATAATTATTGAACAAGATCCAAAGTACACCCTTTTTTCTCAAAGTTATGTAAGATTTTGATTTGAATTATGTCTTAAAGTATCCCAGTTTTGAAAGAGAAGGGCCTGCAAACCTTATTTTGTTTGTGTGTGAGAAGAGCTAAGACAGCTGTGCTCCAGTGTAGTAATGCCAAACTGACGCAATGGTACTTGCTAATGCAAGTTATATTACTGTGCACCGTGTTTACAAGAACCAAAGCTTGTTTGCTGATCATTCTTTTGTAAAGTTGGGAAATTTTAATATCACCGATATAAAACAAAGATTGTCTCTATAGGGCATCAGCTAGATGAGTCTTGTTTCTTAATTTACCAATGGAAGTAAGTGGAACAAACTCGAATGCTGATAATTTGTATAAAGCATCTATCACTCTCTCACTAAGTTTTGTCCAACAACTGATCTTGCCTTTATTGGGTGACTTTTGGGGCAGTTTGCTGTGAAGCAGATTTTGTTTAAGCTGCTTTCTTTTTTTAACATTTTTTATTAGGTGAGCTCAACTGTAAATTAGTCTCTGCAGTCAGTTCTGTTGTAGGCACCAGCCCAAAGTCAGTTAACATGGTGCAAGATACTGCCTGTAATACTCATTTCAAAAGTAAATTGGATTAACTAGTAAATGAATATGAAATTGTGAGAGTAAATGAATATGAAAATGTTCAAACTCTGTAAGATTCCTGAATCATTTAGCGACAAATTTTCTTTCAGTAATTGGTGTACTTAACATCAGAGTTGATGTTACCAGTTCCATAATCTGAAACCTGATCCAAACCTATAGACTTGCATGTTTAATGAATTTGATAAAAGTGTTGGTGGGCAACACATTCCAAGAAGGCAGATTAACTAATTCATATATCTAATTAACCTACAGATGAGGGAAATGAAGATTATTTCAGGGAATAAGTTCCCGTAACACATTTCCTGAGATTAGAGATTAGACAACCACAGTCTCAAAATTTTCTTTTCATTTCCAAGGAAATGTGTGCATCTCCTTTGAGGTTTTGATATTTTACTTTTGGGCAGGTTAGCTTCCAGATTCCAATTAGAATTAAACAACAGAGAGGGAAACATTCATTCATATACTTCGCTTAAGCATCCACCCATAAAGGACTTCAAAGCCATAGCAAATATCATACAACATGCTTCTATTTCAAGTACAGAGATGACTAATTAAAGTCAGCATTTAAACAGTAAAATAGTAATATCCACCTCCCTTTGCAGCCGTCTTCTCTGGTGCCATTATTCAGTGTTTAGTGCATTAATGTGTTTCAATTCATAATACAAGAAAATTATATTAGGTTTGTGAAGCATATGGTGAATCAGTCTACTTTCTTAGAATAATAGCTTCATCAGTGTTCTTAAATGTACTGTACCTCATTCTGGCACAAGACCAAAACAGTTACGGTTCCCACTTTCCCAGTTTCACCCTCCCTTATCAGAGAGTGATTCTAACTCAGCTGCTTTAATCAATTTATGCTTTGTTTCCTTCTGACACATCAGAAGAACATACTGCTGCCTTACTGCCCAGCTGTCTAATGTGAGCAGTCATGTGTTAACAAATCTGCTTTTCCCATTGTCTCAGGTAATCACAGATTATATTGCTTCCTTATCTAATGGCAACCTCCTGATATGATTGTGCAAGTTTCAATTATCCCTGTTCTCAGTAAATGCACTAGCAGTTGTTTACAAGTTTAAACAAGCTTTAATTGTCCACAGAAGGCATAATGGAATACAAATGTAAAGCATGTGGAAAGTGGAGCAGCACAGTGGAAAAAGCAGCTGAGACTCCTTAAACAGCAGCTTCTAAACCCACAGATAAGACCAGCCGGAAGGACATGGGCAGCAAAAACATGACAACATCACCTGGAAGTTGCCAGCCGAAAAAGGCCCCTTTATTCCCATTCTTTGCCTCCTGCCAGTCAGCCAATCTTCTACCCACACTAGTATCTTTCCTGTAATACCATGAAATCTTATTTTGTTAAGCACCCTCATGTGCGGCAGTTTATCAAAGGCCTTATCAAAAATCCAAATAAACAACATCCACTGACTCTCCTTTGTCTATCCTGCTTGTTATTTCCTCAAAGAATTCTAACAGATCTGTTAGGTAAGATTTCCCCTTAAGGAAACCAAGCTGACTTGGGCCTATTCTATCAAGTGCATCCAAGTACCTCACAGCCCCTTCCTTAATAATGGACTCCAGATCCTTAAAAATCTCTAACTGTGCTACAAGATCAGCTACCTTATTCCATATGCTGCTTGCATTCAAATATAACACCCTTAGTCCTGTATTCATCACCCTTTTTGATTTTGCCCCCATGTAACATTTCAACCCATCTGACTGACTGCAATTTTGCCCAATCATCTGTCTCTCCTTCCTGACAGTCTCAATACACGCTGCATCGACCTGTCCCATCCTCAGCCCAATCAATCTAGTTCCCACTCCCTGCCAAATTAGTTTTAAACCATCCCCCAAAAGCTCTAGCAAACCTGCCCACATAGATATTGGTCCTCCTCAATTTCAGATGTAGCCTGTCTCTTTTGTACAGGTCATATGTACCTTCCCCAGAAGAGATCCCAATGATCCAAAAACCTGAAACCCTGCATCCTGCAGTAATTCCTCAGTCTCCAGTCACTTGCCAAATCATCCTCTTCTTACCCTCACTGGCAGAAAACCAGAGATTACTGCCCTTGAGGTTTTGCTTTTCAGCTTTCTACTTAGCTCCTTCTATTCTCTCCTCGGGACCTCATCCCTTTCCCTACCTATGTCATCTGGTACCACGAGTTCCAGCTGCTCATCCTCCCTCTTTAGAATGCTGACCCATTCCTGACACTGGCACCTGGGAAGCAACATACCATCCCAGTGTCTCTATCATGCCCACAGTCTGCTCCTCTGACAATGGAATCACCTATCGCTACTGCATTTTCCTTCTTCTCCCTTCCCTTCTCAGCCTCTGAGCAAGATTCAGTGCCAGAGACCCGATCTCCGCGGCTTTCTCCAGGTAGGTTGTTTCCACTCAACGGCCTACCAAGGAGAACTCTGTCAAGTGCCTTACTAAAATGCAGGTAAACCAGTCCACTGCTTTGCCTTCATTAATATGCTTTGTTAATTCCTCACAAAATTCAGTCAGGCTCATCAGGGATGACCTATCCCACACAAAGTTATTTTGACTATTCCTAATCAGACTCTACATCTGCAAATGCTCGAAAATCCTGTCTATAAGAGTCTTCTCCAATAATCTGCCCACTACTAAAGTAAGGTTCACTGGTCTCTAGTTCCCAGGGTTATCTCTATTAACTTTCTTGAACAAAGGAATATCATTTGCCATGCTCCAGTCATCAGGTACTGTTTCTGTGACCAGTGATACCATCATCAAAGGCACAGTGACCTGAGGTAATCCCCTCCAGTCCCTGGGATTTATCTATCCTAACGTTTTTCAGAAGTTCTAGCATATCTTAATGTTAACTCATTCCAGCATATCAGCCTGTTTTAGGTTGTCTTCACAAAAGTCAAGGTCCCTCTCCACTAGTGAACACTAAAGCAAAGAATTCATTAAGAACCTATGCTACCACCTCTGACCCCAGGCATGTGTTCCCTCTTCTATCCCTGATCAGTCTAATCATCCTCCTGTTCTTCACATTTGTGCACAATGCCTTAGGGCTCTCCTTAACATTACTCACCAAGAGCTTCTTATGCCCCCTTCTGGCTCCCTGAAGTCCATTCTTCAGTTCCTGCCTGGCTACCCTGTAACTCTCTAGAGCCCTGTCTGATTCTTGCTTAAACATTAAGTAAGCTTCATTCTTCCACATCTCTTGTCCTTCTCCCTACCATCCTTTCCCTGCCTCAATGGGACAAACCTATCCAGAACTTCATGCAAATGCTTCCTGAACAACCACCACATTTCCACTGTACACTCACTGATAATGTCTGTTCCCAATTTATGCTCTTAAGTTCCTGCCTAATAGCATCATAATCCCCTTTCCCTCAATAAAGTACTTCCTGATATCACCTGCTCCTAACCCTTTCCAAGGCTATGGTAAAGGTCAGGGAGTTGTGGTCACTGTCACCGAAATGTTCATCCTCCAAGAGATCTAACACCTGACCGGGTTCATTGCCAAGAGCCAGATCCTCCCCTAGTTGGCCTGCCTACATATTAGGTCAGGAATCTTTCCTGGACACACCTAACAAATACTGCCCTGTCGAAATCTTTTGCATTTAGATGACAATCAACATTAGGGAAGTTGAAGACCTCAATGGCAACAATCCTGTTAATTTTGAATCTTTCCAAAATCTGCCTCTCAATATGTTCCTTAGTGTTTCTGTTGCTAATGGGGAGGGGTCTTTAGAATACTCCCAATAGAGGGTTTGGTCCCTTCTGTTGAATTTTGCCCTACCCTTCCTAACAGTCTCACTGCACACTGCATCCACCCATATACCAACTCACCCATCCCCGGATTGTCATTCTGGTTCCTGTCCTCCTGCCAAGCTAGCTTAAACCTTCCCAAATAGCTCTATCAAATCTAACCTTTTGTACAGCTCATACATTACCCAGAAGAGACCCCAATGATGCAAAAATCTGAAACCCTGCTCCCTGCACCATTTCCTCAGCCACGCATTTATCTGCCAAATCGTCTATTTTTAACCTCACTGCTAAGTGGCACAGGCAGCAATCCAGAGATTACTAGTCTTCAGGTCTTGCTTTTCAGTTTCCTACTTATTTCCCTATATATTCTCTTCAGGGCCTCATCCTTTTTCCTTCCTATGTCATTGTTACCAATTTGTAGAACAACTTATCACTGCTCACGCTCCCTCTTTAGAATGATATGGACCTGATCTGAGACATCTTTCATGTTACCCTTTCCCTCTTCTAACAGTAACCCAACTAGCTGCCTCCTCTAAGTGATGAGTGATTATCTCCTTGTAGCCCTTAACCATCATCTCCTCATTCTTCCATACGATTTGAAGGTGATCCAGCTTCAGCTTCAGTTCCCTGACACAGTTTGTAAGGAGCTGCAGCTTGTTGCACTTCAGAAAGATATAATTGCTGTAGCCCGGGGGGAAAGTACACACTCGAGACAACAACTACTGTACTTTTTCGCGTTTTAATTTCTTTATCTTGTTTAGATATTTAAGTGCCAGAAGAGGGTCTTAAAACAGAACAAACTAACTTTACAATCAGATCCCTCCATTACAATCTCCATTTAACATTCGATCCACACACTTGTGTATCGACCAATTGCGTATGCAGTATAAAAATATAAAGAAAATCACACAAAACTAATACAGTACTAATACGGTAGTGGCAATCCTGAAGGGACACAATACAAACAACATTAGAATCCCCCCAACCCTGAATCTTATACATCGCAGTGAAAAATGTAAGTGAATACATCTCATCTAAGATGTCTATTACTCTTTAGTACACACATGCTGAACCCCTGAACAGAGACTGAACATTCACGTTACGCGGTTACAAGCACAATCAGTCATGATACAATAAAGCTAGACAAAAGGTACACTTTGGCACAACTTTTACAAGATACTGCCTGGTAGTTAAATTACAGGAAGACTGACCTACATGGCCAGTGAGGAACTTTGCAAGCCACGCTATCCAATGTTGAGTTCTTTACTCATGAAAATCTAAAGCATCCACATGTAAAACATGTCAAATTACCGATATTCTTGACTCGCTAACAAGCATAAATGAATTCACATGGATATTGTAAATTAATCTCACCTTTCCTAGCACCTCTGGGGGAACTTGATTCCACCACCCTACCAGCTTTGGCAGCAGAAAGCAAAATGGTCTCCCCGCTATCCCATGCGTGCGTCTTGTCATCTCTATCTCCACTTAAAGGCACAGATAACGACTCTAGCATTACCCAGATGAATGCCTGAGTACACTTTTTAACGATGATGAATAGCATTCAATGGTCACCCGGTTATACTATTACTGGGGAGACTGGAGGTCTCCCAGAGCTCCTACATCTAACATGAAGAATACACTGCTGACTCAGGGCCCATTCTCAATACTCTATCTAGACAATAATAGACAAAGAAAGAAAGAAACTTACTAGAAACCTACCCAAGCTTCCACCCCTTCTTGACAAAGCCTCTTGAGACAATCCTCAAGCCCACAGCACATCTTTAGACATGTTGGTTGTCAACACAAACAATGCAGTTCACCATATGTTTTGGTGTACATGTGATAAATCTAAATCTGACTATTGTTAAGGGAAAAGTAGATGGGATTCTTGACTAGCAAAGGGGTGAAAGTTACTAGTGAACAGATATTTAAGTATGTCATCGTGTTAGTCACAACCTTATTGAATAGTGGGGCAGATCTGAGTTCAACATTCAAAGTTCAAAGTAGATATATTATCAAAGTGCATACATGTATGTCGATAGGTTGTGGGAACAGTTTAGTGGGGCAAGTGAACTTGAATAAAGCTATTCCCACTGGTTCAAGAGTCTGATGGTTGAGGCATAAGAACTGTTCCTGAGTCTTGCAGTGTTGAGGTTCCTGTATCACCTTCTTGAAAAGGGAGCATGACCTGGGTGGTGGTGGTCCCTGATGCTGGATGCTGCTTTCTTGCGACAATGGTGGGGAGAGCTTTACCCGTGAAGGACCGGGCCATATCTATTACTTTTTGTAAGCTTTTCCATTCAGGGCACTGGTGCTTCTATGCCAGGCTGTGATGCAGCCAGTCCATATACTCTCCACTACACATCTATAGAAGTTTGTCAAAGTATTACTGTAGATGTCATGCCGAATTTTCACAAACCTCTAACGAAGTAGAGGCACTGCTGTGCTTTCTTCATAATTGCACCCATAATGCTGGGCCCAGGACAGGCCCTCTGAAATAATACACCAAGGCATTTGATCCCGCAGTGAGGACTGGCTCATGGACCTCAAGTTTCCTCCTCCTTAAGTCAATAATCAGCTCCATGTCTTGCTGAAATTGAGTGAGAGGGTGTTGTTATGGCACCATTCAGCCATATTTTCCATCTCCTTCCTATAAGCTGATTTGTCAACTCCTTTGATTCAGCCTCTGACAGCAAAGTTAAATATGGCATTGGAGCAGTGCTTAGCCACATGATCATAAGTGTAAAGCGAGTAGAACAGGGGGCTGAGCACACAACCTTGTAGTGCACCTGTGCTGATGGAGATTGTGGAGGAGATGTTGTTGCCAATCTATTCTGACAAGGGTCTGCAACTGAGGAAATCCAGGATCCAGTTGCACAAGGAGGTAAAGAGGCCGAAGTCTTTAAGTATATGATTTTTTGAGGGGATTGAAGGCTTAGCTGCCGTCAATAACAAGCATCCTAAGGTATTCACCTTTGCTGTCCAAATGTTTTAGCATTGATTGAAGGGCCAATAAGATGGCATCTGCTGTGGCATCAACCTCTCAAAACATTCATCACAGTGGATGTGAGTGCTACTAGACAAAAGTCATTGAGGCAGGTTGCCATGGTCTTCTTGGGCACCGGTATGGTTGAGGCCAGCTTGAAGCAGGTAGGTGCCTCAGATTGCTGAAGTGAGAGCTTAAAGATCTCAGTGAACACTCCAACCAGTTAATCAGAACAGGTCTTTAGTACTCGGCCAGGTACCCCATCTGGGCCGGATGCTCTCCTTGGGACACCCTCTTGAAGGATGTTCTCATATCAACCTCAAAAACTGAAATCGCAGGGTCAAACGTCTGGCTGCTACTCCCAATCATGGATTTGTATTTTCAGATTTTAAAGCATTTTTTACCATTGCATTGAAACATAACGCCTACTGAAGAATCTCCCTGGTTGTGAAGTCCATGAGCCATTCTTTCAGATAGACCATAAGAACATAAGACCTTAAGATATAGGAGCAGAATTGGGCCATTTGGCCCATTGCATCTGCTCCAACATTTCATCATGGCTAATCCGATTTTCCTCTCAGCCTCAATCTCCTGCCTTCTCCCCTTATCCCTCCATGCCCTGATCAAGCAAGAATCTATTAACCTCTGCCTTAATTATACATAAGGACTTGGCCTCCACAGCTGCCTGTGGCAAAGAAGTCTACACTCTTTGGCTAAAAAAATCTTTGCTTGTCTCCATAAATATTTCAAAATCCTATACTTGCTTACCTGCTTAAAATAATAAAACTCTTTTATAAACAGTGTTTATAGTACTTAACTATAAGCACTGTTTTGGGGTTTGGTTAAATGAAAGGATAATATTTCTCCAGACCAGGTTTTCTGGAACTAAAAGTCACTTCATCAAAAACCATTCAGGACTGTTTCACACAAAGGGTAATGCATCTCTGGTATCCTGTACCCAAGAGGTCTGTGGAGGCTCAACCACTGACTGTGTTCATGAAAGAGATTGACAGATCTTGAATATCAAGTTAATCATGCAGTAAGGTGCAGGACGTGGAATCGAGGCTTAGATAAAAGACCAGTCATGATCAGATGGAAAGGCAAAAACTACAATAGGATTTGGAAGGTAACTTCTATTTCAATTTGTTATGTATGCATATTTTACTGAAGAATTTTTACAGGCTGAAGTATAATACAGAACTTGTAAATAGTTTCTTAAAACATTTTACAAAGTATTTTCATAGAAAAGAAAATTAAAATATGAGATTAAATATAAATTGAAATATAAACATGTTTTTATACACCAATGAAATCAGCTCTCACTGCTGGATTGGAGAGCATCCCTTATGAGAATGGCCTTTTCTCCTTGGAGAGACGGAGGATGAGAGGTGACCTGATAGAGTTGTATAAGATGATGAGGGGCATTGATCATGTGGATAGCCAGAGGCTTTTTCCCAGGGCTGAAATGGCTAACACAAGGGAGCATAGTTTTAAGGTGCTTGGAAGTAGGTTGTGGTTGTTGTTCGTCCTTCGGAGTCGAAGAGGACCACGACTTCTGTCAGGTGGAGGGTTGGTGACTGGTGAGGCCAATCCGGGCCCTGAAAGTTTGTCCACATGTGGGACACATGAGGGTAGGTGCTGCAGTGGAAGTGGAGGTCGCTCGAGCCTTGCGCGCAGCGTGTTTCCTCTGAGCCTCTGCGGTGCGTCTGATTTCTGCTGCATACGCTCCTTTAGTGGTCCTGCTCCACCAGGTTGGGCGGTCCAGAGCAAGTGATTCACAGCTACTGGGATTGATGTTGAGGTCTTTGAGGGACACTTTGAGGCAGTCTTTGAAACGTTTCTTCTGCCCTTCAACTGAGCGCTTGCCCTGGCTCAGCTCTCCATACAGCAGCTGTTTGGTAGTCGACTGTCAGACATCCTGATGACATGGACAGCCCATCTGGCTTGGGCTTTCTGTAGGAGGGTATAGACGCTGTGGGTGGTAGCCCGCTCCAGGACCTCCGTGTCTGGGACTTTGTCCTGCCATCGTACGTGGAGAAGTCTGTGGAGGCAGCTCAAGTGGAAGTGTTTGAGCTGTTTAGTGTGTCTGCTGTAGACAGTCCAGGTCTCGCTGGCATAGAGGAGGGTGGTGAGAACCACTGCTCGGTAGACCTTCAGCTTGGTGGCAAGGCTGAGTCCTCTCTGCTCCCATACATTCTCACGGAGTCTCCCAAAGGTGGCACTGGCTTTGGCAATTCTGTTGCTGATCACTGCATCTATGTTCACCGCTTGTGATAGAGTACTGCCCAGATAAGTAAAGCTGTCAACTGCCAGTAGCTTCTTCCCCTTTACTGTGATGTGTGGTTCCTGGTAGGTCTTTCCGGGTGCGGGCTGGTACATAACTTCAGTCTTTTTGGTGCTGATTGTAAGTCCGAAGTTGTCACAGGCTCGTGAGAGGCAGTCCATTTCTCGTTGCATCTTCTGCTCTGTGCTGGCGTTGAGGGTGCAATCATCAGCGAATAAGAGGTCTCTGATGACGGTCTCCTTTACCTTTGTAACAGCCTGTAGATGCTGGAGGTTGAATAGCCCACTGCCAGTCCTGTATCTGATGTGTATACCATCCTGACAATTGCGGAAGGCATCATTCAGTATAGCAGAGAATACCATGCTAAAGAGTGTAGGGGCGAGAATGCATCCTTGCTTCACACCGTTCGTCACTGGGAAGGCTTCTGACTCATCACCATCATCTAAGACTTTCACGATCATGCCATCATGGAACTGCCGAACAATCGTGATGAACCTGCTAGGGCAGCCAAACTTCTCCATTATCTTCCGTAAGCCATCTCTGCAGACCGTATCAAATGCCTTGGTCAGATCGACGAAGGTCACAAAGAGGTCACTGTGCTGCTCTTGACATTTTTCCTGGAGTTGGTGTGCAGCAAATATCATGTCAACAGTTCCACTCTGCACGGAAGCCACACTGGCTTTCTGGGAGGAGACCTTGCTCAAGGTGGTGGAGAAGGCGATTAAGCAGGACGCAAGCCAAGATCTTCCCAGCTATGGACAGGAGGGAGATGCCTTGGTGATTGTCACAAGACTAGCTTTCCTCTTGTAGATGTGGACTATACTGGCGTCTTTCAACTGTTTAGGGACCTTTCCTTCGTTCCACATAGACTGGAAGAGCTCAGTCAGCTTCTGCATCATGAATGGGCCTCCTGCTTTGTAGACTTCAGCAGGGATTGCATCTGATCCTGGTGCTTTGCTACAAGAAAGTTGCCTGATGGATTTTCTGACTTCTTCTTCTGTGGGGAGGTTGTCAAGTTCCAGGTTGATCGCCACCTGAGGTAGATGAGCAATGGTCTCATCAATGATTTCAGCAGGGCGGTTGAGGACCTGGTTGAAGTGTTCAGCCCATCTCTCCAAAATCTGCTTTTTCTCTGTCAGCAGCCAAGTCCCATCTGCACTGAGGAGGGGGTAGGAGCTAGAGGACTGAGGTCCATACATAGCCTTCAAAGCGTCGTAGAAACGCTTGGTGTTGTGACTGTCTGCGTAGCCCTGGATCTCAATGGCCTTATTGCTGAACCAGACATCCTGCATCTCACGAGTTTCTTCTGCACTTTCAGCCTTGCACTGGGGGAGGCATCTAACTTTGCTTGTGATGTGGGATCGTTCTGGTGCGCTCTGAACAGTCGGTGTTTCTCTGACAACAGTGCCTGTTTCTCCTCGTCGTTCTCATCGATCCAGTCTTGATGTCTACGGATTGCTGGTCCGAGGTGTTCGAGAGCGGTAGAGTAGACTGCATCTCTGAAAGCCGTCCACTGCTCTTCAATGCTGGTGTGGTCACCCTGGGGTGTGTCAAGCAGCCTGCTATCTAGGTCTTCACGAAATTCTTCTGCAACTATGCTGTTCTTCAGCTTGGAGACATTGAGCCTCTTTGTAGTCTTCTGACCTTGGGGTCTTCTCACAGGCAGGATGTGAAGTTTAAGCTTGGACACTATGAGTCGATGATCCGTCCAGCAGTCGGCACCACACATGGCCTTTGTCACTCTCACGTCTTGCCAGTCCGTCTTTCTGGTGATGACATAGTCGATCAGATGCCAGTGCCTAGAGTGTAGATGCATCCAAGATGTCTTGTTACGGGTAGGGAGGCAGAATAGGGTGTTGGTGATGACAGGGTAAAGCGTAGTGCATGTCTTGAGGAGCAACAGGCCATTCCTGTTATACTTGCCAATATCATGTCTTCCAAGAATCCCTTCCCAGGTCTGGTAATCTGTCCCCACTCTGGCGTTAAAGTTCCCGAGGACAATAAGCTTCTCTGACTGTGGGACTGCTGCTATGAGGGTGTCAAGTACTTCATAGAACTTATCTTTGATGTCATCTGGGTTGGTCATCATTGGGGCATATGCGCTGATCAGCGTTGCACTCCTCTTATTGCCAAGTGCAAGCTGAAGCGTCATCAGGCGATCATTCATGCCCTCTGGAAGCTTGGCAAGTTTACGAGCGAGGTGGGATCGGATGGTAAAACCAACGCCAGTCTCTCGTCGTTCAGTGCTGCTGCGACCACTCCAGAAGAAGGTGTACCCACCATCACGTTCTGTAAGCTGGCCCTTGTCTGCTAGGCGTGTTTCGCTGAGTGCTGCAAGGTCCACGTTATAGCAGGCTAGTTCTTTGGCGACCAGTGCTGTTCTTCCTTCTGGTCTGACAGCCTTGGTGATGTCAAGCAGAGTTCGCACGTTCCACGTGCCAAGGTTGAGCACCTTCACTTTCATCTTCTTTGTAGTTCGACCGCTGAGTGGGATCCCCGCCAGCCGCAGTGTGCTGGCCAGGGTAAGATGAAGCAGGCTATGTTTGAGGCACCTTTTCTAGCCCCTTCCTCCATGGAGGTGAGCAGAGCGATTCCTAAAGAGGACTGCTCAGACACCCAGGGGGCTGCCGAGCTTCACTGCTGCTCCATTCCAGCGGAGAACGACCCAATGCCCTGGGCCACCTGTGTGCAGGTTTGTGACTGCAGCTTCCAGTGTATCCACACCTGCTGCTTCGCCACTCGCCCATCGCCACAGGACTTGAAGTTTTTTAGCGGAATAGGTTTGGAGTCGTGACTTGCGCTTGACTTGGATTAAAGTGAGGGAGAGTTGCACAAATTGTCAGCCTCACTCTCTCGTCCCGACCTATCTGTATCCAGTTGCAAGACTGAGTCGAGACGGCTGGAGATAAATCGGGATGCAGTGGATGGCCAGCAGTGTCCTACATGTCTCATTGTGCCCTGATTGCGCTCCAGAACGCTTTGCTGGGTCTGCCTTTCTACTCGTTGGACAGCCAAGTGGTGGTCTCCTCCATGTAGTCCGCCAAATTCTGTCTTCGCATGTGTAGGTAGACAAGCCCTAACTCACCAAGGGTTTGAGGCCCATCAGCTACCCTCACCAGGTTTTGCCGGCCAGTCGAAGCCGTTGCCTGGGGAGTGGCCGCTGTTGCATGCAAACGGCTAAGAGGAACCACTGGTGAGAGCTGAGTGTCGGGTGAGGACCAATGCAGACGAACTACTCAGAAGAGTACGACGTGTTCCCCGTCAGAGGTACTACCTCTCCCTGACACCCCATACACCCCAATGCCCAGGGGGTACAAGGGGTGTCAGAGTTAAGTTTTTCACGCAGAGAGTGGTCTGTATTTGGAATGCACTGCCAGTGACTGGAGACGGATACAATAGTGTCTTTTAAGAGACCCTTAAATAGGTACATGGAGCTTCAAAAAACAGAGGGCTATGTGGTAGGGAAATTCTGGCAGTTTCTAGAGTAGGTTACATGGTTGGCTCAACATTATGGGCCGAAGGGCCTGTAAAGTGCTGTAGATTTCTATGCTTCTAGTATGCGCCATAGAACAAACCTCACTGCCAACCCTTCTCCCACTCCCCATGCCACCACCTGCACCCTCCCTCCCTTCACCCAAAACTAGCATATCTTTGTTGCATTTCCTTTGCCTTAAACATATCCTACCCTAGATCAGGAGACCAGATATTGTTCCTGGCCCTGTTTAAGTAATGTGTAATATCTTTGCTCTTCTATTCAAAATCTTTTGCAATAAGTCTAACACAACATTTGGCTTCATAATTGTTTTCTGGACCTGCTGTGAATGCAATGTGTTTGGTTGCTCTGGCTTATTTGCTAACAATCTTCCTCAATATGACTTGCACTATATTTTCTGACTGCACTGCACTTCCTCTGTCACACTTCATTCTTCATTCAGTTATTGGTTTCCCTTGTACTACCTCAATGCCACTATTGTAATGTGCCTTGATACGTGTTACAATAAATAAAAACATTACCAATTTATCAATTTATTACTGCTGGATGCCAGAAATATCCAGGAACTCCAGGAGCTGGCAACTGACAGCAACCAATGTCCAGTAAGTAACAATCCACACAGATTGCTGCACCTTGTGGCAGGTTTGTAAGGGAAATCAGAGAATGAAATCACTTTGGTGCAGACTGGAAAATAATTGGTTCTGTATGACATGATGTAAAAGCAACAGTGTTATTTTTATTACTTACAGGGAGATTTTAAATTACAGTATTAAGGTCAACCTTACATTTACAATTTAAAATTCATCCTTTTTTATATGTCTGCTTCAAGAAGATCAGAGAAAAGAATGTCATAGCCAATGTTTTCATTAATTTTTCTATGGGACATGGCAATACTCAAAATAAAGCAATATTATTGAGCACTGTAGTTTAACATTGCTATTCCCAACTCAATTATTATGCAAGTCGAATTATATACAGTAGTAATCAACTGTTGTAATTGTGTCTGATCTTCCTAAAATGACTAATTAACTGAAAACAAATATTGCTTAAGAAGAATGTAAAATGATAAAGTCATTATGCTGTGAAATTTAGCAGATTAATGCAATTTCTCCATTCTTGCTATAAGATTCAGAAAGAATCTTCAAACGGAATTTGAAATTTGAAAGCATAAATAAAGATCTTTTTCAGAGCTGCTGAGAGCAGGATCTTGTGGTTAGCACTTTCAACAAATAAACACAATGGCCTTGTTCTGCATTCTGTGAGCCTGATGTCCCAACCACACAGCAAAGGCAGTTGTATTGACATGAGCACATATTTACCCCAGATGATAACAACATTGAACGTTTCTATTTCATGCAAACTCTTGATTTATTCAAAGGCTGCACTTATTTCTGATCTTCACTGGTGACCTCGTAGGCATTAAAACTATGTTTGGATCTTTGTAGATTTGGCCTCATAGAACTCCCTAATTGAAGAACAGCGTATAACTAAATGAGCTCTGCAAATATATATAGAACCTGATAATGATTGCTTAAGGTTTTCAGTAAAGTTCAGTAAGTACTTCTGTTAAGACAGGCTGTTCTCAGTTTTCACCATCTCTACAGCACTTCTGTCCTCCCAACTTTTCGTTACCTTGACTCAATAACATGTAGAAGAATGAAAAGCTTCCTTTTCTATCTGTTTCGATTGTCTTCATCCCTTTACCATTTCCACCCATCTCCCCCAGCTTCTGATGCTATGCCCGCTCTCCATTCTCCCATCTGCCTATCATGCCCTCACCTCGAATGAAAACATTTAACACCTGCCACCTTCTGCTCCTCCACTTCTTATTGAAGATTAAAATTCCATCTAATTCATTGCTGTAGCACAGACTAAGCTCTAACCATAGAAAAAGTATATATTTCATGTAATTACATCCTGTGAATATGCATCTTTAGTAACTCCTGATATGACTTCCAATACATTTTTCTTCCAGATTCTGACACTAGTTGACTGTTTACTACCTTCAATAAATTGATAGCCTTCTTTTTGGTGACTACCTATCAGTATTAAAAAGCTAGTAGAGTCTATAATAGTATTGAATTTGGGCAGTTGCTTTTTAACAGACTGACAGAAGAGTGATCCAATAGAGAGTTTTTGGAGAAAGAGGTTCTTGAGGTAAAGTAATGATGATGGCAAGCAGTGAATGTAACAGATATATTGGTGAACTTGAACAATGTGAGCAGATTTAGCCATTTGCCCTCAATATGGAGGATGACGGAAAACTGTGTGAAGATGGGGGGGGGGGGTTATTTCCGCTGGTTATATAAGACATTGTTTAGTCGGTTTGTATCACAAACTACAGACAAGGCTTCACATGGTAAAATCTTTGTTGGATCGCAGGGCAGCAGAGCAGCATAGTGGTTAGTGTAACACTATGAAGCACCAGTGACTGGGGTTTGTTTCCAGCCTCCATCTGTAAGGAGTTTGTACGTTCTCTCTGTGACCATGTGGATTTCCTCTGGGTGCTCTGATTTCCTCCCACACCCCAAAGACATACAGGTTAGGTTTAGTGAGTTATGGGCTTGCTATGTTGGCATCAGAAGTATGACAACCCTTGCAGGTTTCCAACAGCACATCCTCAGACTGTGCTGGTCTTTGGCACAAACAATACACTTCACTGTACGTCTGATGTTTCAACGTACAAGTGACAAATAAAGCTAATCTTTAATGTGGATAAAAAAATTCAGACAAAACTATTTGGTGAACTGGAGTTAACATCATAAGTTAAACAGGCCACCCGTATGGAGTATTGCCAGAGAGAGATAAAGCCTGGTAGAATCAAAAACCTTGGAAGTGATCCACACCAGATATAACTTCATGACTTCAAAGAGAAAATCAAAAATGAAGAAAGATGTTGTGTCTGCATAAAGTGGGAGCAGAAATCAGGATGCAGAGGCATCAGGATGGGAATCTTGAAGAAGCAACCTGACTGGAGACTGCTGCAAGTGAGTTCATGGTATCTAGTGATGTACCAAATACAGTATATAACTGTTATAATATTAGCAATTGACAAAGAGTTCTTAGCTGTCCATTAAGTTTTATGTAACCAAATTATTCTTAGCTAGGGTCATTAGACTAGATTACAACATTCAAGGTGCTGAGGTATCTTAATAAGACATATAGTATGTGGACCCAACCTCAGGTGAACTGCTCCATTACCAATCTAAATACATCTATCAAATATACAACAATATCTTCCATTCCATTCCCCTACTACTACCTCTAAAACTCTCAAAATAGTTAACTTATTGTAGGTCCACAGTACATCCTCGACTTAGTTCCATTTATCAGCACAGAGCATGTCACCTTCCACATGCAAAGTGGAAGCATGCAAGTCCACTTCTCAGCTACATGTCCAACATCCAGTTTGCCACGAGTTATAGACTCTTTGGACTTAATGCTTAAAAATATCTTCTTTTGCCTTTACCAAAATACTATCTCACCTTGCTCTTAAGTTTATTTTTTTCTTCGCAATAGTCTCAAGCTGAAGCAGACCAGTTTGATCGTTTTGTCCAGTTCAACCTTAAGAGTTTCTTATTCATTCAGCCACACTGCCCAGCAACAATCTCTTCCCCTCCCACCCATTTTCCTGCTGAAATCTTTGTCCACAAGTTTATTCCTGCCTATCCAGGAGGTGCTGCAGTGGGTCAAGAAGGCAGCTCATCACCACCTTCTCAAGGGCAACTAGGATGGACAATAAATGTTGGCTTGGCTGGAAATGCCCACATTCCATAAATGAATATTTTTTTTTTAAATCTACACAATTCACAAATCCTCCTATTCCCCACTATTGTGGAACAATCTTTGAGAAACTCTGCCGCATTTATTATGTTGCTTTTGTCAATCACCCAATCCCTATCAACTACATTAATTTCCACCATCCAACATCTTAAGTATGAAATCTTTCTCCTATTTCCTTAAACATGGGCCTTCTATATCTCCCAAATGTCTTCACGATCACAATCTCTGTCCCTTTTTTGCATTGAATTGTCTGTAGAAACCAATTTCTCAGCAAAATCCTCCACAAGAAAGGCTAGTGCACTAATGCCAGTAACCACTCCCAGGCTACTGGCAACAAGGCCCCAATTTCTCTCAGTTTGCAACATTGGGATGGCCATGTCCAACAACAAGTGTTCTGAACTGAACTCTGTCATTACCAAGCAGAGAGAGAGAAATATTCAAAAGATGTACTGGAAGCTCGCTTGAAGAAGTATAGCATCTACACTGAATCCTGGAAACCTCAGGCCCAAAGTGGAGACCACGTTTTTGAGATGGCTGTGCATCAGGAGCACATAGGAGCCCTGCAAAGTGGAAGAAGGAAGGCACCACTTCACAAGCTACCATCTCATCCAACCAGCTTGTGAACTATCTGAGATTCCTCTGCTGGCCTCACTAACCATCTCAGAACCACAAAACAGAGGGAAGCAAATCATCCTCGATCCCATGACTTACAGAGAAGAAACAATACAACCGCTCATTTAATCAGTCATGCAGACCTTTACCTAGTCCCTTGTATTTGTTGCCATCTATTTTTACTCCTATTTTAGTTTCTTTATGAACCCCTCATCAGCCCTAATATGTTAGAGGATGTGAGAGGGACTTATGGAAGAAACCTGGAAATACTGGTAAAATGGAAGCTGTGGTTATTTATGGCAGAAAATCATTGCTTCCATTCTTTTGCTCATACACCAGTTAATATCTGACTTCCAGGTCAAAGGTCAGTCAGTGAGGGCCATATCTGGTTGCCTATCTACAGAGAGATAACAAGATGTTGGGAGACTGGAGGCCAGGCTCAGGATCAAACAACAGGAGAGAGGTTCACATTGGTATTTGAGTGAATGGGAAGGGGGCAGCCTGGGATGGTAGGGTGAAAACTGCTCAGCAGATGATTTGTTTGAAATGTTTAGAGGAACTCTTCTGCATCTCATGACAGAGGGGACTGTGGAAATTACTTATCTGCTGGTTCATACCACTTCTTTTAGTTCCTTAAATAATTGAAATCCAAAAATGATCAGCCTTCAACAACTAATATTAAAATCAAGCTGGAAAGTTACAACAGAAACAATATTATGATGAGGTGTTCCAATTCTCAAGAATGGGACAGAAAGTCATCTCATGTAAAAATGATGGAAAGCTCACAAAAGGTGATTTGGGTCCTGTTTGACTCATAGTTCTTTTTTTGCTAAGCTCCTCTTGATCTCTGGTGCTCACCATGTGGTGGGATGAGGGGAAAAAATAATTGGCGCAGATCAGGATGAAACTTTCCAGATTCCTCAAGTGATAACTCCACATGCCTCCAGTCACACAGGGTCTGTCTCACAGCTTGTGTGTGTGGAGATCTTGGCAAACTTCCAGATCTAGAAAGTTTGGGACAGCACTTTGCCAGAAGGGAAAGCTGCAGATTATTTTAATAGTATTTAAGTGTATCCAACATCTATGATGGTACAACATAACATTAATTTAAAAAAAACATCAATACGCTTAGAAATAACTTAAAGCATTAAAGCATGACAAACTAACAAAAATACAACTTTGCCCCTTGAATTATTGACTTCAATGAAGTCAAAGTTATCTCAGATCCAATGTCAGGTCAGACCTGGGCTGTGATCTGACAGGTGCTTATCTTAGTACAATGTTGGTGAAACAGGATAAAACTGGGCCCAATCATTGCATTTCATGTGCTGCCATCTGTCAGTCATTAAGTTAGGGGCTTACGTGCTTGCAAACACATTCACAAATGTCCTGGCATTTCAAACAGCTGAACACTAACAGTAATGATCACAGGCTCCAAAGAAACTCAAAAAGATCTCATCCAAAATGTTCCCTTTGCTTCTCCACAAGACTCTATTTTTATTACAGTTAAAGTGCACATTGATGTCAGGTCTGCTTTGAATGGTAACCATCAGACTATCACGTCATGAGATGGTTTAGAGTCCCGGCAGAGGAACCTGAATACAATAAATGTTGGATGACAGCCCAGAGACGTATACTAAGCATTCTGCACTGTCAGAGGTTCTGTCTTTCATGTGAGATGTCGTTCCCCTCTGGGTGATCTGGTTTCCTCACAATTGCAGGTTTGTCGGTGCAATAGCCATTGTAAATTGCCACAAGTGTGTTGTAGAATCTGGGGTGACTTGATGGGAATATTGGATGAATAAAATGCATCTAGTACAATATATGCTTGCCAGTTGGCATGGACTCCCTCTGGCAGAGAGCATGTTTCTCTGCTGCATGAATTTATGACTTTCTATATTAATCCGTGACTTTGTCTGACCTCACAGTGGGATATAAAACTCTGCAGGCAAAATATTTATCCCATAACCAACATTACCACGTAATGCAGAGGTGTGGTCATTATTACATGGCTCTGAGACTGTAACTACATTACAGATGTGATTACCTCGAAGATGACTCACTAATGAGCAGCACCTTTACTTGACATGGAAGACACTGTCTCTAACCTCACGACATCCTGTCTCGATTTTTGCAAGTTCTTTCTTCTTGCAGATTTCAGTCTGGGTTCTGCAAAAGGGACCTTGTCCTCCCCCATGCAAATTGAAAATCAGATTTTTGCATAGGTACCTGAGTAAGTTCTGCGATGCTAAATTGGGAAGCACAAGTCTCTCCGGGGGTAGGCATGATTCAGAAATAGAATGCAAGATTGCAAAATATTCTGACCTGCACTCACTAACAGTGCGGAATCCAGAATAAAGTGCATAATTTAGTCAGCTGTTAGTTGGCAACATGTCATAAGGAAATGTTTCAATTTTCAGTCAGGTGACTTGTGTACAAAAATCTAGGATGAAAGGATTACTGCAGAGATGCTTCAGTGTCCGCTAGATTTATTTTGGTGTTTTCTTTTAATATTCTCAAATATTCTCTGCGCTCATTCCAATACGTTATGGCTCTAAGTGATTTCGAGCTTTCAAGCAGCCATAAAGACATCTCTCCTTGATATATTTGCCTCAATGATCACAAGCTTACTCTATGACATAACTTAGCAGCAACATAAGGAAAATCTCACGGCCTGGACTTGAATTGCTTTCATTACTTCAAGAAATAATGATTAATAGGAACAACTTGTAAATCTCAGTGAGGTTTTGGTGAAGAATGGGTGCTGCCTGTTTGTGTTGGAGTGCTGTTAATATCCCTGGACCCATACCTTGGTGAGTCATAACATAACACACAGAAGGCTGTGAAGAGAAAACACCAAAATAAATGCACTGGTAGATTTTATTTTACAGCAATGAGGAGATTATTTATAGTCACCAGTGAAGTAGCTTAGAGAACAGCAACTTTCAAAACCTCTGACAGAAAAATTACTTGATCTGTAAACATTTACTTACAGTATTAAACAGCACTCATGGGTCAAGGAAAAACCTCATTTTTCACTGTACGGAGGGCTGAAGAATTACTGCACTTTGGTATCAGTAAGATTTATTTTCTCTTGATATTCCTTTCTTCATTACATGATGATTCATGCTGAAGTTTAGCTTCATGCATGTTGGCAACCCTCCACTAGATCAACCAAGCTGGCTTTTTTGGTCAAAAACCACCATGAAATACAAAATCCCTTTTAAAGACTAATTCCTGAATCAAAGGAAGATCGGCTAATGCATTAAGAAGTGTTACATGGTGCACATTATTTGCAGTGGTAAAAAACTAAGCTAAGTTCACCAGAGAAAGAAACAGTAGCTCATTAGGTGGAAAACAGAGTAATGAATATTCTACTGGATTGTCAAAACAGGACTTGACCACGGGCATTTTTTTAAAACAAGGTGTAAGCTAGACAAAAGAAGACAGTGTTAGCCTGCCTGCTGGTAAATTTCACTAGTGAATAAACTTTGGATCCTTATGTTGATAGCAGATATATAAACCATGGTTCTGTATAAGCTTCCTTTGTGGAAATGTTATAGTGGTCTTTATCAGGTTTATTGTGAATAACATTGTTCAGTGTAAGAAGATAAAGATTAAGGTGCGACACAGATATGACAGGACAAACAACTTTTTTAAGATAAAGGCAAAGAATAACCTATGTTTAGAGAGCTCCTGATTAGATCTCTGAAAACCATCTAAAGCTGTTCATAGTCAATGAATCGTTATTTATATGGAATATGTTTACTTTGTTATTTAGAATAATTTATAAGCTTATCATAAACTATTACAAACTTCTGACAGCGAACAAAAACAACCTGCATTCTTTCAGGACGACTTCGATTATTGCTCCTCTTTGTTTAAAATAAAGAGAAAGG
The DNA here is from genome assembly GCF_030144855.1 of Hypanus sabinus. Taxonomy (NCBI): domain Eukaryota; kingdom Metazoa; phylum Chordata; class Chondrichthyes; order Myliobatiformes; family Dasyatidae; genus Hypanus; species Hypanus sabinus. The sequence continues at coordinate 29,419,491 of NC_082720.1, forward strand.
AATGCACAAGAAATTAAATCTGTAAATTGTTTGCACAACAGAAAATAATAAGCTAAATCATAGATTATCAACACAGAAATATGCCATTTTGGCCCATTCATCTATGCCAATGTTTATGCTCTGACATCCCTCTTTATTTAACACAAATAGCATATACTTCTATTCTTTTCTCCCAGATGTAGTTAGCTAGTGTTCTGTTAAATATATTTTTACTCTTTCTATTAACAGTAATATATTCCTTAGTAGATTTTGTAGTGATTACTTTAAACCCATGGCCTCTAATTTTGGCCACCTCCCAAATGTAGATATTTTTTCCACTTTGCTCTATCAAACTTTATGTTATCTTAAGACCTCTGCTGGGTCACCACACAGACTTCTCCTTTTTGGAGAACGGCTATATCATGTTTTGTAATCAACAGGTCGATTACTTTATTTTCCATCTTCGTCAGGTGGGGAGAGGTTTTAAAGATGGACTTATCTATCAGCAATTGGAGATTGAGGAGTCAAGCAGGAAGCTCCTCTGAAATGAACACTCACAAGTTCCAGTATAATCATCGCGTCTTTGCAATCTGGCAAAGAGCAATGGACCAAGAGTTCCAAGGTATCCCAAGAACCTTGATGACATCATCGTTACTGGCAAGAATGTTGACAAGCACCTCCAGAGCACTGGTAAAGTGCTTACCAGCCTGAGAATGCTGTCTTAGACAAGTCCTGCCAAACCTGATACCACTCCATAGGTCCAGAGCACCACCCAAAAGACTGAATCTTTAGTATAGTGAAGTTAGGTAGAGACGATTATTATGAAAGTATGTTTATTTGGAATGTGGGTTTATGAACCGCTAAACAGCAACTCCTTTGCTTGCATCTTCAGAAACAGCTCTATTTTTATATTTGATATCTCATTCTTTTTCCTTTTCAAGGTTCTCTTGACGACCCTGACCTGGAATTACACTCTGACTTTGGTTCTTTGTGGGAATGGAACCCACTCTCAGGGCCTCACGACCGGCGGCTTTTTGATATTCCATGGACGCAGCCTGGAAGACTAGAGCACCTTCAGGCTGCCGGGTTTCCTTGGCTCTGGAGACGTGCTGATTCCAGCTGGTGCCCCTTACTGAAGCGTCATGGGAGAATGTGGAACATTGGGAGCAGCAGGTTAGCTGCCAGGGGTTGTGTGTCTGGACAGCTGCGCCTTTCTGGTGCCGACTCTCTGGGCGCAGAGCTCAGAAAAAGCAACACAACTGACTTTTAGCTTCATAAATCAGCAAGTTGTTTGTTATGTCTCCCCTCTCGCTGTGAAATGGGGACATCTCTTTTGCCCTTATTAGGGAGAGAGAGAGAGACCCTGTGGTATGTCAAGTTATCGGGTGAATGAGTAGTCTTTGGGGTACTGCAAGTCTGTGTCTTTATTGATGCTTTGCTGCACACTTGAGTGCTCGGTGGGGGTGCCGATGCTTATTTTGCTGTTGGGTGTGGCAGGGGGTGGTCGCTGCTTGTGCGTGGGAGGGGGAGCTGGGGGGGGACTTTGGGGTTCTAATATTTAACTCCTTCATTCTTTGGGGCACTCCTCTGCTTTTGTGGATGTTTGCAAAGAAGAAGAATTTCAGGATGTACATTAAATGTACCTATTGAAAGGGAAATTGAACATTTTGTACATATACAATCTTATGTTGCATTAATCTAAAGGGGCAGTAAGGGTAATGTATGGACCTGTTTCTTTTAGAACAATGACTCCCCCCCTTAGCACTACATATTGATCCGTTGTCTATACATGTGCACTGTTCTCTCCCTCTCTTTTTTGCCACAATGTGAATACACCAGTTAAAGCCACTTCCTGCGTGCGTGTTTTTATTTAATCAATACGTAGTTGCATAGACACAAAGTGTTTAATGTTTAATTCCTGTTTTCACCTTGCACAAGTTCGGATAATTTCCTTCAGAAAGTCTTGTTCACCTGATCCATTCTATATCTGTTCTATAATAATAAGACCAGGACCTTGTACAGGGGTCCTGTCATGATCTGAGCAAAGCTCTTTGAAAGTTTAGCATGATTTCCCTACCACTAAATTTCAAAAAAAAAACTTGTGTATTTCTAATTTTAAATTAAGCTTATATTGATCTTAATGAAGCATATGTACTTCGAGATCAGTTTGATCCTCTACCCCGAACATAGGTAAGGGAGGAGGTAAATGGGTAAGTGTAGCGTATCTGTTGCTTGCAGAATTGGGGGACAGCTTTGTTAAGCACCTTCACTTCATCTGCCAAAAGTGAAATTTCCTGACCACCAAACACTTTAATTCCTCTCCCCATTTCTGTTCCAACATGTTGGCACATGGCCTCCTCTCTTGTCATGATGAGGCTGCCCTCAGGGTGAAGGAGCAACAGCTTATATTCTCTTTGGGTAGGCATGAATATTGATTTCTCCTTCTGGTTAAAAAAATCCCTCTCCTCCCCTTTTCTTTTATTCTCCACTCAGGCCTCTTACCTCTTCTTACCTACCCATGGCCTCTCCCTGGGTCCCCTCCTTCCTCTCTTTCTCCTATGGTCCACACTCCTCTGTTTTCAGATTCCTTCCTCTCCAGACCTTTACCTTGCCTGGCTTCATCTAGCTTCACTTCTCACCTTCCATCTGTCCTCCTTCTCCTTCCCCCACCCTTTCCAGTCCGGAAGAAGGGTCTCGGCCAAAGCCTCGACTATTTATTCATTTCCATAGATCCTGCCCGACCTGCTGAGTGCCTCTAGCATTTTGTGTGTACTGCTCTGGATTTCTAGCATCTGCAGAATCTCTTGTGTTTATGATATACTACCCTGAGGTTTATTTTCTTACCAGCATTCATGGCAGAACGAAGAAATACAATAGAATAAATGCAAAACTACACAGAAACAAAGATTGACAAACAATCTAAGTGCAAAAGATGTCAATTCATGCAAAAATTAAAAAATGATAAATAAATAAAACTGAGAACATAAACTGTAGAGACCTGAAAGTGAAGTTGCAGAATCAGTTCAGAGTTGTGGGGAGTGAAGTTATTCATGCCTCTTCAAGAGCCTGATGGTTGAAGGGTAACAAGAGCTCCTGAACCTAGTGGGGGAGCTAAGGCTCCTATACTTCCTTCCCAATGGCAGCAGCGAGGAGAAAACATTACTTGGATGGTGGAGTCCTTGATGATAGATGCTGTTGTCGTGAGGCAGCACTCCTTCTAGATGTGCTCATTGGTGCGGGGCAGAGGGGGGGCATTGCCTGTGATGGACTGGTCAGAATCCACACATTTTTGTAGGTTTTTCTATCCTTGGGTATTGGTGTTTTCATACTAGGCTGTGAGGACCCTCTCCACTGTGCTTCTCTGGAAGTTTATCAAAGTTTTAGATGACCATTCGAGTTGCTGCAAGTAGAGACACGATCACGCCTTCTTTGTAAAAAATTTCTTTTTTGTCATATCCTCTAATATGATCATGCTAAGAAATTTAACTTTAATGACCCTTTCCACCTCGCAGCCTGTAATGAGGGCTGGCTCCCGGACCGCCCTTTTCTTCCTCCCATAGTCAATAATCAGTTCTTGCTTTTACTGACATTGAGTGAGAGGCCATTGTCGTGCCATCATTAAACCAGATTTTCAATCTCCCTCCTACGCATGTCAATTCAACAACAGTAATTCCAGTATTGAATTGCCCCTGTGCTTCACCACCTGCTACCAGTCTAAGTAATTTCCACTTCCCCACACCTTCCCCCGATCCCCCATTGCGTCACTTGACTCCTCTGCTCTGTTTTCTCGATGTAGCCTATTCACTAACCATTTTACTATCTGTCCTGCTTTTGTCTACAATTCAGAATTTTCCCCAAATTATAAACTAACAAACAGAATGAATAATTAATTGAGGATTTAAGAAGAACTGCAGGTGCTGGAAGTCTGTTACAAAAACAGAAAATGAGAAGGGCCTGAATCTTTAAAGGAACCACACCAGCTGTCTGTACTCTGGAGAGGTATAGCATCTAAATCCTGCAGGCTGGCATGGCCAGGTGTGTGTAGTAACATTGGGCAGCATCTGTGAAAAGTCAAAGTCCACAACCCTACATCAGAACTATTTTAATGAATTCAGAGCCTGGCAGGATATTTAGTTTTTTATCCACCACCTTTGTCTTCATGCCTGTTCCTGAGCCCAGAATATAGACCTTTTCTCCATCTCCAGAATTTCCAACCCACTTGGACCTCTCCTTATGGCCTGTCATGGTCCGTGGATTCTGGACTCTGGTTCCTCCAACTGTCCCTTGTGTCGGTTGGGCTCAAGCATTTGCACCTGATGCTCATCTTGTTGGCTGGGAATATAAGTGGCTCTGGGATTGAGTGTGGTTGGGGGGGGGGGGGGGGGGGGGGGGTCTCATCAGTCCCCACTTGGAGTAACCCACTGGTGGAAGGCTTGTTCGTTCAGTACGTTATGGATTGGCTGTTCCGTAGCCTGCTGAGGTTACCGGTTGCCTCGAGTCTTGGAGCCACCCCAGACTGGGCTCCATCCCTGTCCCTCGCCTCCGTCGGGTAAGCCAGGCTGGTTGCCGTTACCCTGCGGTTGGTCCTGTCCCTTGCCTACGTCAGGTTGTCCAGGAGGCTAGCTCCAAGAACCCAAGAACTCCAAGCCCCAAGACTCTAGCCTCAAGCTACCCAAGCCTCCAAGAACTCTAGGAACCCAAGTCTCCGAGTCTCCAACTCCTAGAACCCAGGCCTTGTCACGTCTTCACCTGGTTTGGGGGTCTGAGCCCGAGGCAAGGCCCAGGCTCTGGGTCCATGTCCAGTCTCGAGCTCAGAGTCCACTCCAGGCTCCTTGTTCCCAGTCCCTCATCCCAGTCCTACCGCCCCAGCCCTGTCTGCAACCTGTCCCATCCTGTTCCTGGTACTTCAGTGTCTGCGTCCTGCATTTGGGTCCATTCCCAACACCCCCTTATGACATGGCCTTAATTTATTTATTGCAAACTGTTAATGGGACATTGACCGCTTTGATTTTTCCACTTCCCAGAACTTACAACATTCAGCACCCTAACAACCAAGTCCGTTTTGATGGAGATTCACAACCATGAAACATTGACTCATTTTCCTTCCATGAATATTTAACTGAAAGGCAACAAAGGGTTTACAAGGCATTGATCAGACTGTACTTGGAATATGATGAGCAGTTTTGGGCCTCTTATCTAAGAAAGGATGTACTTCCTGGCAATGGAGACAGTCCAGAAGAGGTTCACAAGGATAATTCTTGGAATGAAACGGTTAAGATATGAGGATTATTTGATGGCTCTGAGCCTGCACTCCCTGGAGTTTAGAAGAATGAGGGGGAAGCTCATTGCAACTTATCGGAAATTGGAAGTCCTAGATAGTGTAGATGTGGAGAGGATGTTCCCTATAGTGGGGGAGTTCAGGACTAGAGGACACAGCCTCAGAATAGAAGGATGCCCCTTTAGAAAAGGGATGAGGAATTGCTTTGAAATTTATTGCCACAGACAATTGTGGAGGCCAAATCATTGGGTATATTTAAAGCAGAGTTGGATAGTTTCTTGATTAGGAAGGGTGTTGAAGGTTATGGCGAGAAGGCAAGAGAGTGGGGTTGGGGTGGATAAATGGTAACTCTGCAATACGCTGCACCACTGTCCAAACTTAATACATAAACTGGTGCAAGGGAAGTAATGAACTGTTGCAACAGCAGGTATTACTTAATGTGACTTACAATCCAGAGTTCAAAATGGAGCTGAGCAGATCAAAGGAGCTTGTCACAGAACTGCAAAATAATACCATTAGCTTCCACTTGGCTGTAACCTGCCTGCAGTTGACGACGGATGAAAATGTGCAGTCCAGACCTTTCATGTCGGAGAGGAGAACTTTGAAGCTGGTTAAAGTATTTGCCTGTGCTTCCTGCTGTAATCAGCATTCTGCTCCCAATTGCAGCATAAAAGCATGTTGCAGCATTCCTTATAGCCATAGCAACTGAGCGGCCGCACTTCCCGTGCCTTTGTGCAATGAATATAACTTCAGACATTTGTGAAAAAAATAGTACCTCAACTCCATTCAATTAAGGCTTTAGTTAAAGCGCCATTATGTCTACATTGTAAATTATTCTCATTATAAATTGCTCTTTCATGTATAAAGTGTATGCATTTTGTAGAGTGTCATAAATAAGAAGCCAGAATGGGCCATTGGGATCAAGATGCTTGTTCTGCCATTCAATAAGGTTATGGTTGAACTTTCATCTAGTCTCCCTTTCCTGTATCAACTCCATGGCCTTTGAATCCTCTAAAATGCAAAATTTTGTAAAGGAGAAAAGATGTATGTACTCCATTATCTCCTAATGATAAAGCAGTAGTATGTGAAATGAAACAGTCCTTAGTCACAGAGAATGATTTTGTTATGTTACGGAATGCTGATGAATGGCAAGAAAGTGACGCAAAGCTGGAGAATCTCTCTCCCTCTTTGCAGTCAGCTTTTCCCTTCACCCTATTGTCTCCCTTGTCTTTCTGGTCCTGCCGATCTTTCTCCTCCTTTTCTGGTTACATGATACAAAAGATCAGAAAAGATGAGCTCTGCAATCTGAAAATGTGAAAATTATAGAGTTTGAAACTCAGGAAAACTTAAAATTAACTGTAAGTGCAAAGGCAGCCTATTGGCACAATGTGATCATGAGTACTACAGAGAAGCAGGCCAGAAATGTCAGATACAGGCACAGAGAATGCAACTCCACGTGTGTACTGCACTGTTTTAATACTGGCCCCACGTTATGGAGTCCAGGTGTTGCATGGTGGAATAGTAGGTTAGTTTGTTAAGAGTTTCCAGCAGGACCTCACAGTGCAACTGGCAGTCTGAAATATAATTCATGGGGAATGGAGAAACTAACTGTGGAGAGGTGGATGTAGATGACCTTCTTAGAAAATAGGGCACTGAAATGTGATCTTAGAGAGGAGTAGCAAATCAGATGGACATAGACTCAGTCTTTTTTGACAGAGTTGGGGTATTAAGAACTAGAGGGCATAGGTGAGAGGAGAAAGATCTAAGAGGGACTTGAGTAGGAATTTTTTTACATAAAGTTTTGTATCCATGTGGAATAAGCTGCCTGAGGAAGTGTGTGAAACAGGTAAAATAACAAATTTAAAGACAGTTGAACAGGTGTGTGGATTGCAAAAGTTTAAAAAGTTAGGCGCCAAAAGCTTGGATGAGACATCTTGGTCCTGTTGGGCTGAAAAGCCTGTTTCCTTACTGTCTGACTCTATCTATGACCATGACGTGAAGCTGTATGTATATAGACAACATCTGAGCTCGACAAGAACCTCACAGACCTTGGCCTTCACCCTGCCTTGTGTAGCTGGATCCTGGACTTTCTGATCAGATCAGAGGTAAGAGTGGGCTCCCTCACCTCTGCTCCTCTGACCCTCAACAAAGGTGCCCCTCAGGGCTGTGTCCTAAGCCCTCTCCTTTGCTCTCTGTATACCCATGACTGTGTTGTCACCCACAGCTCCAAATGCTAATTAAATTTGCTGATGACACTACACTGATTGGCCTTATCTCAAATAATAATGAGGCAGCCTACAGAGAAGAAGTCATCACCCTGACACAGTGGCGTCAAGAAAACAACCTCTCCCCCAATGTTACAAAACCAAAGGAGCTGGTTGTGGACTACAGGAGGAATGGAGACTGGCTAACTCCTATTGACATCGATGGATCTGGGGTTGAGAGGGTGAACAGCTTTAAGTTCCTCAGCATAAACATCACCGAGGATCTCACGTGGTCTGTACGTACCAGCTGTGTGGTGAAAAAGGCACAACAGTGCCTCTTTCACCTCAGACAGTTGAAGAAGCCCCCAAATCCTAAGAGATTTCTACAGGGGCATGATTGAGAGCATCCTGACTGGCTGCATTACTGCCTGGTATGGGAACTGTACCTCCCTTAATCGCTGGACTCTGCAGAGAGTGGTGCGGACAGCCCAGTGCATCTGTAGATGTGATCTTCCCATGATTCAGGACATTTACAAAGACAGGTGTGTAAAAAAGGCCTGAAGGATCATTGGGGACCCGAGACACCCCAACCACAAACCGTTCCAGCTAATACCATCCGGGAAACGGTACCACAGCATAAAAGCCAGGACCAGCAGACTCCGGGACAGCTTCTTCCACCAGGCCGTCAGACTGATTAATTCATGCTGATACAATTGTATTTCTATGTTATATTGACTGTCTTGGTATACATATTATTTATTGCAAATTACTATAAACTGCATATTTAGACAGAGACAATAAAGATTTTTACTCCTCATGTATGTGAAGGATGTGAGTAATAAAGTCAATTCAATGCAATGCAATTCAACTCCATGACCTTTCTCAAGTGGACAGTTTCCTATTAGCCTTGTGCATTAATTCCACTCCAGCAGAAAGCTTAGGGGAGGTGATATGCAGGACTTTGGCAAGAAATTTTAAGAAATATCTTGGGAGGCTGACACAGCCACTCTTTATAGATCAAAAGGTGGGGGAGTGTTCCCCATGCAATTATCCTGCTCCAATTTCATTGTTAATTGTTTCCTAATCCTGTAATGGTTACTGACTCCTGTCGTTAAACCCTAGTATCCTCTCTGTCACAGTAGCCAGCTTTTTCTTCAATGTATCTTTTGTCCTTCCAGACCCCTTTAGTCCCAGTCATCTTCAGCCCAATGCCTTCCAGTCTTCAGATTCATTTTCTCTCTCTTCCCCACCAAAACAGTCAGCCTCTGGCTTGTTGCATTACCTGGGTCAAAACTGCAGCTCCACTCACTCATATGTGAACTATTCCACATCAGAAATAGCCCAGAAATAAGACAAAAGTCCAATCAATTTACAGGCTAACCATTGCTTCTAACACTTTGGTTGTAAGACCTTAACTTTGCTTTGCCTCATAAAATGCATGCTGCCATTAATCACAGCAGTGATTGAACTTAAGTTATTTTAATGGTCATGCATTCTTGTCTGTTGATTATACAATAACTATATATTACACACACACACATTTCTTCTTCTCCATGACTTAGGATCTCATGCCCATAGACTCTGCAGGATAGCTCAAGCAGGGGTTAAGAGGGTGAATACATAAATAGATTAGGAGATGGTATGCACCTTGCCTGCTCTCACCTGAGGAACTTGAGATTTCCAGAGCAATGCAAAATGCTCCAGCTGCATTTCTCCATTCACAGGCCAGGGATCTCCACGCTTTGGTGGCGATGGCACAATTTTTCAAGGATGCTTCAAGACAACCATGTCCGAGTTCTTTCTTCCCCTGGTAATCTCTTGCTGTGACAAAGCTCAGAGTGGAATGTCTGCTTCTGAAATTGGGTGTCTGTTATGTACTTGACATGGCCTGCCCAGTGGAGTCATCTGATAGTAGTTAGATCTTCACAACACTAAGAAACATTGGTCTTTCTTGTATTTCCTTTTTCCTGCCAATAAACTTGCAGGCCTTTGTAGTGACAGTATTGATCTCAGATATTTTCAGGTGCCTTCTGTAGGTGGACCATGTGTCTGAAGATTACAGGAGAACTGGGATCATTGCTTCCCAGTAAAGGTCTTCATTTTCAAATAATATTTTCCTCTGAAAACCAAAGGTTGTGTGGTTGCAGATTTCATCATCAACATTTACTTTGTAAGGAATAATGAAATGAGTTCAGTGCCCTACCCTGGATCTTTACAGGCAGCACTCTATGATAGGGCACTCTGACAAGGGACGTCTGTTTGCCAAGAGTTTATATAACCCCATTGTCCTTCTTCAAGATGGTTTAATGTCATTTCCAGTACATGTGTAAAGGAGAACAAAATAATTGTTACTCAGGAACCAATGCAGCACAAAAATACACAATAAGATAAAGAACACAGCAATAAAAACATAACAAATATAAATATAAATACTTAAGAGAGCTTAAATACATAGATTGATTGTATGCCTATAAAGTGGTGCTAAGCACAGGAGTGTCTATACATAAGGTGATTCTGACAGGAAATGATAAAGTAGCAGTGGTAGTGGGTGTGGAGGGGTGTGTTAGTGGATGGAGATGTTTATCAGCCTTACTGGTTGGGGAAGAAACTGCTTTAGAGTAGTGTAGACTAGGCGTTGCATGAAAAATCGTACGAGATGTGTATCGCAGGAGGTTGAAACTGCTTGCAGTCTCCACTGCTATGCTGCTGATGTGAAGAGGGTGTAAGTGGTGTGAGTTCTCCTGAGGTCAAAACCCTTTTCCACTGTCTTGTTGACATAGAAAACCTACAGCACAATACACACCCTTCAGCCCACAAAGTTGTGCCGAACACATCCCTGCCTTAGAAATTACTAGGCTTACCTATCGATCTCTGTTTTACTAAGTTCCATGTACCTATCTAAAAGTCTCTTAAAAGACCCTATCGTATCCACCTCCACCACTGGTGCCAGCAGCCCATTCCACACACTCACCACTCTGCATAAAAAACTTACCCCTGACATCTCCTCTGTACCTACTCCCAAGTACCTTAAAGCTGTGTCCTCTTGTGGCAACCATTTCAGCCCTGGGAAAAAGCCTCTGACTATCCACACGATCAATCCCTCTCATCATTTTATACACCTCTATCAGGTCACCTCTCATCCTCTGTCACTCCGAATAAAGGCGGAGTTCACTCAACCTATTCTCATAAAGCATGCTCTCCAATCCAGGCAACATCCTTGTAAATCTCCTCTGCACCCTTTCTATGGCTTCTACATCCTTCCTGTAGTGAGGTGACCAGAACTGAGCACAGTACTCCAAGTGGGGTCTGACCAGGTCCAATATAGCTGCAACATTATCTCTCAGCTCCTAAACTCAATTCCACAATTGATGAAGGCTAATACAGCATACACCATCTTAACCACAGAGTCAACCTGCGCAGCTGCTTCGAGCGTCCTATGGACTCGGACCCCAAGATCCCTCTGATCCTCCACACTGCCAAGAGTATTACCATTAATACTATATTCTGCCATTATATTTGACCTACCAAAATGAACCACCTCACATTTATCTGGGTTGAACTCCATCTGCCACTTCTCAGCCATTTTGCATCCTATCAATGTCCCGCTGTAACCTCCGACAGCCCTCCACACTATCCACAACACCTCCAACCTTTGTGTCATCAACAAACTTACTAACCCATCCCACCACTTCCTCATCCAGCTCATTTATAAAAATCACGAAGAGTAAGGGTCCCAGAACAGATCCCTGAGGCACTCCACTGGTGACTAACCTCCATGCAGAATTTGACCCGTCTACAACCACTCTTTGCCTTCTGTGGGCAAGCCAGTTCTGGATCCACAAAGCAATGTCCCCTTGGATCCCATGCCTCTTTACTTTCTCAATAAGCCTTGCATGGGGGTACCTTATCAAATGCCTTGCTGAAATCCATATACACTACATCTAGTGCTCTTCCTTTATCAATGGGTTTAGCCACATTCTCAAAAAATTCAATCAGGCTCGTGAGACATGACCTGCCCTTTACAAAGCCATGCTGACTACTCCTAATCATATTATACCTCTCCAATTGTTCATAAATCCTGCCTCTCAGGATCTTCTCCATCAACTTACCAACCACTGAGGTGAAACTCACTGGTCTATAATTTCCTGGGCTATCTATACTCCCTTTCTTGAATTAAGGAACAACATGCACAACCCTCCAATCCTCCGGAACCTCTCCCATCCCCAGGGATGATGCAAAGATCATCGCCAGATGCTCAGCAATCTCCTTCCTTGCTGCCCACAGTAGCCTGAGATACATCTCATCCGGTCCCGGTGACTTATCCAACTTGATGCTTTCCAAAAGCTCCAGCACATCCTCTTTCTTAATATCTACATGTTCAAGCTTTTCAGTCTGCTGAAAGTCATCACTACAATCACCAAGATTCTTTTCCATAGTGAATACTGAAGTAAAGTATTCATTATGTACCTCTGTTATTTCCTCCAGTTCCATACACACTTCCCCACTGTCACACTTGATAGGTCCTATTCTTTCATGTTTTATCCTCTTGCTCATCACATACAGTACTTGTAGAATGCCTTGGGGTTTTCCTTAATCCTGCCCGCCAAGACTTTCTCATGGCCCCTTCTGGCTGTCCTAATTTTCTTCTTAAGCTCCTTCCTATTAGCCTTATAATCTTCTAGATCTCTAACATTACCTAGCTCTCCGAACCTTTTGTAAGCTTTTCTTTTCTTCTTGGCTAGATTTATTACAGCCTTTGTACACCACAGTTCCTGTACCCAACCACAACTTCCCTGTCTCATTGGAATATATCTATACAGAACTCCACACAAATATCCCCTGAATATTTGCCACATTTCTTCAGTACTTTTCTCTGAGAACATGTTTCCAATTTAAGCTTCCAATTTCCTGCCTGATAGCTTCATAATCCCCCTTATTCCAATTAAGTACTTTTCTAAATTGTCTGTTCCTATTTCTCTCCAATGCTATTGTAAAGGAGACAGAATTATGATCACTTTCTCCAAAATGCTCTCCCACTGAGAGATCTGACACCTGACCAGGTTCATTTCCCAAATACCAAATCAAGTAAAGCCTCTCCTCTTGTAAGCTTATCTACATACTGTGTCAATTTGGGAAATTAAAATCTCTCATCATGACAGCTCTGTTATTTTTATATCTTTCCAGGATCTGTTTCCCTATCTGCTGCTCGATATCCCTGTTACTATTAGGTGGCCTATAAGAAACACCCAGTAAAGTTATTGACCCCTTCCTGTTCTTAACCTCCACCCACAGAGACTCCGCATAGACAATCCCTCCATGGCAACCACCTTTTCTGCAGCAGTGACACTATCGTCGATCAGTCGACCTCAGACACCATTGAACGGCTAATGAAAAGCTAGGCAAAGGTGATGAAAGGAAAAGAAACAGTTCCCAGATTCTCTCTTGGGGCTGGATGGTTCAGGAAGGGAGAAATTTTGTGGGATGTGTCGCGTGTGGTGAATACGTGGGGAGAGGTCAGCAGGGAGGCAATGGAAAAAGGAGGTGGGGAAGTGAACATGGCGACGGAGGAGAAAGAGAGGGTGGACGTCTCTGAGAAAGGAAAAAAGTGGGCTGAGAGGTACAGTGTGAGAGAAAAGGTAATATGAATAAGATTAGGAGAGGGACAAAGATGGGCAATGGTTTGGATGTGGGGGAAAGAAGTAGCAAGGAGAGTGATTAACAGGGGGAGCAGTCAGTCAAGATGAGAACAGTGGAGAGGAAAAAGACTGTATGTGCCAGAGTCAGCTGTGTGTCTGCATGGGTTTTGTAAAAAGGCATACTGTCTGTGCCTGAGTCACCCGTGTTCACACCTGGACACTGAAAAAGGGTGTACTCTCTGTGCCTGGGTCAGCTGAGTATCTGTGCAGGCATTGGAATAGGGCATACTCTCTGTGCCTGGGTCAGCTGAGTATCTGTGCAGGCATTGGAAAAGGGCATACTCTCTGTGCCTGGGTCAGCTGAGTATCTGTGCAGGCATTGGAATAGGGCATACTCTCTGTGCCTGGGTCAGCTGAGTATCTGTGCAGGCATTGGAAAAGGGCATACTCTCTGTGCCTGGGTCAGCTGAGTATCTGTACAGGCATTGGAATAGGGCATACTCTCTGTGCCTGGGTCAGCTGAGTATCTGTGCAGGCATTGGAAAAGGGCATACTCTCTGTGCCTGGGTCAGCTGAGTATCTGTGCAGGCATTGGAAAAGGGCATACTCTCTGTGCCTGGGTCAGCTGAGTATCTGTGCAGGCATTGGAAAAGGGCATACTCTCTGTGCCTGGGTCAGCTGAGTATCTGTGCAGGCATTGGAATAGGGCATACTCTCTGTGCCTGGGTCAGCTGAGTATCTGTGCAGGCATTGGAATAGGGCATACTCTCTGTGCCTGGGTCAGCTGAGTATCTGTGCAGGCATTGGAATAGGGCATACTCTCTGTGCCTGGGTCAGCTGTGTATCTGTTCAGGCATTGGAATAGGGCATACTCTCTGTGCCTGGGTCAGCTGTGTATCTGTGCAGGCATTGGAATAGGGCATACTCTCTTTGCCTGGGTCAGCTGAGTATCTGTGCAGGCATTGGAAAAGGGCATACTCTCTGTGCCTGGGTCAGTTATGTATCTGCACGGGCTTTGGAAAAGGATGTATTGTCTGTGCCTGAGTCAGCTGAGTATCTGTGCAGGCATTGGAATAGGGCATACTCTCTGTGCCTGGGTCAGTTATGTATCTGCACGGGCTTTGGAAAAGGATGTATTGTCTGTGCCTGAGTCAAACGTGTATCTGCATTGCCATTGGAAAAGTGTCTGTGTCTGAGTCAGCTGTGCATCTGCACGGGCATTGGAGAACAGTGTACTTTCAGTACTAGATACAACTGTGTATGTGTGAAATTGGAAAAGGCCATACTGTCTGTGCCTGAGTCAAATGTGTATCTGCAAAGGCACTGGAAAGTATGCACAGTCTGAGCCTAAATCAGCTGTATGTCTGTGTGACAATTAGAAAACTGGGTCTGCGTCTGTCTCAGATGTGTATGTGCGTGGGCATTGGAAAAGGTTGTTCCCTCTGTGCCTGAGTCAGCTGTGTGTCTGCATGGGCAGTGGAAATGGGCATCTGCGCCTGAGTCATCGGTGTATATGTATGGACTTTGAAAAAGGCCGAACTGTCTCAAGTCAAGTCAAGTCAAGTCACTTTTATTGTCATTTCGACCATAATTGCTGGTACAGTACACAGTAAAAACAAGACAACATTTTTCAGGTCCATGGTGTTACATGACACAGTACAAAAACTAGACTGAACTACGTAAAAAACAACACAGAAAAAAACTACACTAGACTACAAACATACCCAGGATTGCATAAAGTGTACAAAACAGTGCAGGCATTACAATAAATAATAAACAAGACAATAACGCAGTAAGGTGTCAATCCAGGCTCTGGGTATTGAGGAGCCTGATGGCTTGGGGGAAGAAACTGTTACATAGTCTGATCATGAGAGCCCGAATGCTTCAGTGCCTTTTCTCAGATGGCAGGAGGGAGAAGAGATTGTATGAGGGGTGTGTGGGGTCCTTCATAATGCTGTTTGCTTTGCAGATGCAGCGTGTAGTGTAAATGTCTGTAATGGCGGGAAGAGAGACCTTGATGACTTTCTCAGCTGACCTCACTATCCGCTGCAGGATCTTGCGATCCGAGATGGTGCAATTTCCAAACCAGGCAGTGATGCAGTTGCTCAGGATGCTCTCAATACAACCCCTGTAGAATGTGATGAGGATGGGGGGTGGGAGATGGACTTTCCTCAGCCTTCGCAGAAAGTAGAGACACTGCTGGGCTTTCTTTGCTATGGAGCTGGTGTTGAGGGACCAGGTGAGATTCTCCGCCAGGTGAACACCAAGAAATTTGGTGCTCTTAATGATCTCTACCGAGGAGCCGTCGATGTTCAGCGGGGAGTGGTCACTCCGTGCCCTCCTGAAGTCAACAACCATCTCTTTTGTTTTGTTCACATTCAGAGATAGGTTGTTTGCTCTGCACCAGTCCATTAGCCACTGCACCTCCTCTCTGTAAGCTGACTCGTCGTTCTTGCTGATGAGACCCACCACGGTCGTGTCATCGGTGAACTTGATGATATGGTTCGAGCTGTGTGTTGCAGCACAGTCGTGGGTCAGCAGAGTGAACAGCAGTGGACTGAGCACGCAACCCTGGGGAGCCCCCGTG
This sequence comes from Hypanus sabinus, assembly GCF_030144855.1. Classification (NCBI taxonomy): domain Eukaryota; kingdom Metazoa; phylum Chordata; class Chondrichthyes; order Myliobatiformes; family Dasyatidae; genus Hypanus; species Hypanus sabinus. Next base: position 29,435,175 of record NC_082720.1, read on the forward strand.
CTCAGTGTGATGGTGTTGGAGATGCTGCTCCTGATCCGGACTGTCTGAGGTCTCCCAATCAGGAAGTCTAGGATCCAGTTGCAGAGGGAGGTGTTCAGCCCCAGTACGCTCAGCTTTCCAATCAGTTTCTGAGGGATGATTGTGTTGAATGCTGAACTGAAGTCTATGAACAGCATTCGAACGTATGTGTCTTTTTTGTCCAGGCGGGTTAGGGCCAGGTGGAGGGTGATGGAAATGGCGTCGTCTGTTGAACGGTTGGGACAGTACGCAAACTGCAGAGGGTCCAGTGAGGGGAGCAGCAGGGTCTTGATATGCCTCATGACGAGCCTTTCGAAACACTTCATGATGATGGATGTAAGTGAAATGGGACGGTAGTCATTTAGGCAGGACACTGAAGACTTCTTCGGCACGGGGACAATGGTGGTGGCTTTGAAGCACGTTGGAATGGTGGCGCTGCTCAGGGAGATGTTGAAGATGTCAGTGAGAACATCTGCTAGCTGGTCTGCACATCCTCTGAGCACTCTACCAGGGATGTTGTCTGGTCCAGCAGCCTTCCGTGGATTGACCCTGCACAGGGTTCTTCTCACAATGGCCACGGAGAGACACGGCACCTGGTCATTCGCAGAAGGGGTGGACATCCTCGCCACCATGTCATTTTCCGCCTCAAAACAAGCATAGAAGTTATTCGGCGCATCTGGGAGGGAGGCATCACCTGCACAGTCAGGTGAAGTTGTCCTGGAATTGGTGATGTCCTGGATGCCCTTCCACATGCGCCGCATGTCACCGCTGTCCTGGAAGTGACTGTGGATTAGCTGGGTATGTGCACGCTTTGCCCCTCTGATGGTTCGGGACAGTTTGGCCCTCGCTGTTGTTAGGGCTGCCTTGTTGCCTGCTCTGAAGGCGGAGTCGCGGGACCTCAGCAGCGCTCGCTCCTCCACGGTCATCCATGGCTTCTGGTTGGCATGTATAGTGATGGTCTTGGACAGAGTAACATCATCAATGCACTTGCTGATGTAGCTGGTCACTGATGCCGTGTACTCCTCGAAGTTGGTACAGTCGCCATCGGTTGCAGCGTCCCTGAACATGTGCCGGTCAGTGTGCTCAAAGCAGTCTTGAAGAGCAGAGATGGCTCTTGCTGGCCAGGTTTTCACCTGCTTCTGAACTGGTCTGGAGCACCTGACGAGCTGGCTGTATGCTGGGATTAGCATAACAGAGATGTGGTCTGCGTATGTTTGAGACAGCTGTGAATCTGCAACGGTACTGGAAAAGGGCATACCCTCTGGCTGAGTCAGCTGTGTATACGGGTGGGCATTGGAAATGGGAGTACTGTCTGTTCTTGAGACAGCTCTGCACCTGTGTGGGCTTTGGAAAAGGAGGGCTGTGCCTGAACATTTTCGTATCTGTGTGGGCATTGGAAAAGGCATCTGTGTCTGGCTCAGATGTGTATATGCATGGGCATTGGAAAAGGGCGTTCCCTCTGTGCCTGAGACAGCTGTGAACCTGTGTGGGCACTGGAAAAGGGGGGTCTGTGCCTGAGTGATTTCAGTATCTGGGTGGGCATTGGACTGAAAGCAGATGTGTATATGCGTGGACATTGGAAAAGGGCTTTCTGTCTGTGTGTGAGTCAGCTGTGTATCTGGGTGGGTGTTGGAAAGGAGTGCAATGTCTGTGCCTGAGTCAGATGTGTGTATGTTTGGGCATTGGAAAAGGGCGTAGTGCCTCTGGCTGAATCAACTGTGTATCTGAATGGGCATTGGACAAATGTGTACTGCCTGTGCCTGACTCAGCTGTGAACCTGTGTGGACATTGAAAGAGGATGTATCTCTGTGGGCATTGGAAAAGAGCGTCATGTCTTCGCCTGAGTCAAATATGTATCTGCGAAGGCATTGGTAATGGGTGTACTAAGTCAGCTGTGTATCTGTGAGTGCACTGGAAAAGTGCATCTGTGTCTGAGTCAGATGTATATACAGGTGAGCTTTGGAGAAGTGTGTTCTGTCTGTTCATGAGTCGGCTGTGTATCTGGGTTGGCAGTGGAGAAGAGATTCTGTGTCTGACACAGACCTGTATATGCATGGGGTTTGGAAAAAGCATGCTGCCTGTGATAGAGTCTGCTGTGTGCCTGCATGGGCACTGGAAAAGGGGGTCAGTGCCTGAGTCAGCTGGGTATCTGTGTGGGCATTGGAAAAGGGGGTCAGTGCCTGAGTCAGCTGGGTATCTGTGTGGGCACTGGAAAAGGGGGTCAGTGTCTGAGTCAGCTGGGTATCTGTGTGGGCATTGGAAAAGGGGGTCAGTGCCTGAGTCAGCTGGGTATCTGTGTGGGCATTAGAAAAGGGGGTCAGTGCCTGAGTCAGCTGGGTATCTGTGTGGGTATTAGAAAAGGGGGTCAGTGTCTGAGTCAGCTGGGTATCTGTGTGGGCATTGGAAAAGGGGGTCAGTGCCTGAGCCAGCTGGGTATCTGTGTGGGCATTAGAGAAGGGGGTCAGTGCCTGAGTCAGTTTTGTGTCTGCGTCAGCAGTGGACAAGGGCATGTGTATACACATCAGTTGCGTATCTGGGTGGGCACTAGATAAGGGCGGGTCTGTCTGAGTCGCCCATGTATCGGTGTGGGCGTTGGAAAATGGTGTGCTCTCTGTGCGTGGGTCAGCTGTGAGTCTGTGAGGGAATTGGAAAAGGGTGTACTCTCTGTGCGTGGGTCAGCTGTGTGTCTGTGAGGGAATTGGAAAAGGGTGTACTCTCTGGCTGAGTCAGATGTGTATGTGTGTGCGCATTGGAAAAGGGCATACTGCCTGTGCCTGTGTTAGCGGCGTATGTGCATGGGCATTTGAAAACAGTGTATGATCTGTGTCTGAGTCAGCTGTGTAACTGCATGGGCATAGGTAAAAGGTGTTCTGTCTGTGCCCGAGTCAGTTATGTAACTGCTTGGGCATTGGTAAAGGGTGTTCTGTCTGTGTGTGAGTCAGCTATGTAACTGCTTGGGCATTGGTAAAGGGTGTTCTGTCTGTGCCCGAGTCAGCTATGTAACTGCTTGGGCATTGGTAAAGGGTGTTCTGTCTGTGCCCGAGTCAGCTATGTAACTGCTTGGGCATTGGTAAAGGGTGTTCTGTCTGTGCCTGAGTCAGCTGTGTAACTGCATGGGCATTGGTAAAGGGTGTTCTGTCTGTGTGTGAGTCAGCTATGCATCTGAGCAGGCATTCAAAAAGAGCGTGTGTGACTGATATAGCTCTGTATCTGCGTGGGCATTGGAATAGGCATGCTGTCTGTGCTAAAATCAGCTGTGTATCTGCGTGGGCATTGGAAAAGGGCGCAATGTCTGTGCCTGAGTCAGCTATATTCCTCTGTGGACATTGGAAAAGGGAGACTGTGTCTGAGTCAGTGGACTATATGCGTGGGCATTGGAGAAGAGCCTGAATCAAATGTATATCTGCGAAGGCATTGGAAAGGGGTGTACTTTCTGTGACTAAGTCAGCTGCATACCTGCGAGGGCACTGGAAAAGAGCGTACTGTATCTGCCTGAGTCAGTTGTGTATCTGTGTTAGTGTTGGAAAAGGGCGTACTGTCTGTGAGTGAGTCAGATGTGTGAACATTGGAAAAATGTGTACAGCCTGTGCCTGAGTCAGATCTGTACTATGTGGCCATTGGAAAAAGGAGGTCTGTGCCCAAGTCAATTGGTTATCTGTGTGGGCATTGGAAAAGGGTGTCTGTTTCTGAGTCAGATGTGTATATACATGGACATTGGGAAAGGGCGTTCACTCTGTGCATGAGTCAGCTGTGTCTGGGTGGGCACTGGAAATGAGAGTCTGTGCCTGGTACAGCAGTGTATATGGATGGGCATTAGACAAGTGTTACCATCTGTGCCTGAGTCAGCTGTGTACATGTGGGCATTAGAAAAGGTCGTCATGTCCTGGCTGAGTTATCTGTGTATCTGCTTGGGCATTAGAAAAATGTGTATTGTCAGATCTGTACTGGGTGGGCATTGGAACAGGAGGTCTGTGCCTGCATCAGAGGGGTATCTGCCTGGGCATTTTGAAAAGGGCATCTGTGTCTGAGTCAGATGTGTATATGCATGGGCATTGGAAAAAGGTGTTCACTCTGTACGTGAGCCAACTGTGTGTCTGGGTGGGTATTGGAAATGAGAGTCTGTGTCTGAAACAGCTCTGTATATATGTGGACATTGGAAAAGGCATGTTGTCTATGCTAGGGTCAGCTGTGTATCTGCATGGGCACTGGAAAAGGGGGTCTGTGCCTGAGTCAGCTGTGTATCTGTGAGGGCATTTGAAAAGAGTGTCAGGTCACTGTATATGCACGGACATTGGAAAAGACATGCTGTCTGTGCTAGTCAGCTGTGTATTAGCATTTGCATTGGAAAGCAGCGCAATGTCTGTGCCTGAGTCAGCTGTGGATCTGTGTGGGCTTTGGAAAAGGGCTGTACACCTGAGTCAGTGGTGTATCTGCGAGGGCATTGGAAAAAGGTGCAGTGTGTCTAGGTGAGTCAGCTGTGTATCTGCCTAGAAATTTGAAAACGGTGTACTATCTGTGCCTGAGTCGGCTGTGTATATACGTAGGTACTGGAAAAGGGCGTACTGTCTATGCCTGAGTGAAACGTGTATTTGTGTGGGTGTTGGAAAAGGGGGTCTGTGTCTGAGTCAGCTGTGTATCGGCATTTATGTTGGAGAAGGGCATACTGTCAGTGCATGAATCAGTCATGTATCTGCATGGGTGTTTGAAACAGGTGCCTGTGTCTGAGTCAGATGTGTATGTGCATGGGCATCGGAAAAGGGCATTCACTCTGTGCCTGAGTCAGCTGTGTGTTTGGGTGGGTGTTGGAAAAGTGGGTCTGTGCCTGAGACAGCTCTGTATCTGTGTGGACGTTGAAAAGGTGAGCTCTCTCTGCCTGAGTCAGTTGTGCATCTGTGTGGGCATTGCAAAAGGGGTTCTTCACCTAATTCAGCAGTGTATATCCATGGGCATTGGAAAAGGGCTTAGTGACTGTGCCTGTGTGTGGTGAACTGCCTGTCTGGACATGCCCCTTGCTGACTGCTCCTGTGGCTCCTCCCACAGGCCCCTGTATAAAGGCGACCTGAGGCCTGACGCTCGGCCTCAGTCTCCAGGACATAGTATGATGGACACTCACTCCTGGTTCCTTCTTCCAGTCAATAAAAGCCGATATCTCGCCTTACGTCTCAGTGTGAGTTATTGATGGTGCATCAATTTTATTGACTGGAAGTTTTAAAACATGGAAACCGTTTTGCGTCCGGACCGGTTGGATTTGGACCCTCAAGACCCTGACGCAGCTCTCGCTTTTGAGCACTGGCTTGCATGCTTCCAATCGTACTTGGAGGAGGTTCGTGCAACTGAACCCGCCGTTATGCACAGAATTCTACTCTCGAGGGTCACCCCCAAAGTTTACTCCATTATCCGGGACCTGCCGACCTACGATGGGGCACTGGACGCCCTCAAAAGACAGTACCTGCGGCCGGTGAACACCTTCTACGCAAGACATCGTTTAGCTACCCGGCAACAGCGGCCTGGCGAATCGTGCGCTGAGTTTCTCCGAGCACTACAGACACTCGTCCGAGCTTGTGACTGCAAGACGCTCACGGCAGAACAGCATGCGGAGCTGCTGGTGCGAGACGCCTTTGTGACGGGACTGAGGTCAGTGTACATGCGCCAGCGACTGCTGGAAAATGCCGACCTTACCTTATGATCGATCGAGACGGCCAACGCTCTAGAAGCTGCTTTGCATAATGCTGACGCTGTCCAGTCACGCGATTCCCCGCCGGTTCCGTGGACTCCTCAGACCCCACCGCCGGCTCCCGGGAGCGAATTCGCCAACGCCGCTGCCAGTCGTGATTCCACGAGCTCCCCGAACCCGACCACAGCGGCAGCCCATCAGAAGCCTGTGCTTTGTTATTTCTGTGGCCATAAAAAACACTCTCGACAACGCTGTCCAGCGCAAGAAGCGACCTGCTCCAGCTGCGGAAAGCGGGGCCATTTCACCAAGGTCTGTAAGTCTCAACCTCGAGCGGAGTGCAGCACTGCGGGTGAAACGTGGGGGCCGCCATCTTGCATGCCCGGATGTGGGCGGCCATCTTTGTCGACGTCAGCATGCCCCGCCCCCGACCCTCCGATGCTTACCGGGCACCCCGACAACGATTCAACTCTGGCCACTGTAACTCTCAACCAAAGCGCCCCGCACCAGCTTGCAAGGTCCATGATGGACATCCGGGTGGAGGGGCACAGGACTAGATGCCTGTTTGACACGGGCAGCACTGAGAGTTTTATTCACCCGGACACAGTGCAACGCTGCGGACTTGCAACGCGGCTGGTAAGTCGGAGGTTCCATTTGGCTTCTGGGTCGCAGTCCACAGACATCCGGGCGGGTTGTGTAGCGACTTTGGTGGTGCAAGGCACAGAATATCGGAACTTTGCACTACTGGTCATGCCTAATCTGTGTGCACCTGTGCTATTGGGGCTGGACTTCCAGAGCCGTCTCGAAAGTGTGACTATGGTATACGACAGTCCCCTCCCACCACTCACTGTCAGGAATCCTTAGTTTTGTGGGACTTCTTCACATACCCCGCTACTGACCACACACACACACGGGCACACACATCCCATCCAGAACCAGGCCGACAGCTGCGCTACCGACACCACTTGCAGCCTCTCCCCTCTCAAGGTCCCTCCCCCACCGCTGTTCGCCAACCTGACCCCTGACTGTAAGCCTGTGGCAACTAAAAGCAGGAGGTACAGCATGGGGGACAGGGCCTTCATTCAGTCAGAGGTGCAGCGGCTGCTCAGGGAGGGGATCATTGAGCCAAGCTCAAGCCCTTGGAGGGCCCAGGTGGTTGTTGTTCGGACCGGGCAGTAAAATAGGATGGCCGTGGACTATAGTCAAACCACCAATAGGTTCACGCAGCTTGACGCGTACCCCCTACCCCGCATCGCGGATATGGTCAACCAGATAGCTCAGTACAAGGTGTACTCGACAATAGATCTGAAATCTGCTTATCACCAGCTCCCCATCTGCCCAGAGGATCGCCCCTACACCGCCTTCGAGGCGGGCGGCAGGCTCTATCACTTCCTGCGTGTCCCTTTCGGTGTCACGAATGGTGTCTCTGTCTTCCAGAGGGAAATGGACCGGATGGTGGACCAGTACCAACTGCAGACCACATTTCCCTATCTGGATAACATCACCATCTGTGGTCACGACAGGCCAGATCACGACGCCAACCTCCAACGATTTCTCCAAGTGGCCGCAGCTCTGAACCTTACTTATAACAGGGACAAGTGTGTGTTTGGAACCACCCGCCTTGCTATCCTTGGGTATGTCGTGGAAAACGGGGTTATTGGCCCTGATCCCGAACGTATGCGCCCCCTGTTAGAACTCCCTCTTCCCACCACTCTCAAAGCCCTCAGACGGTGCCTGGGTTTTTTTTCCTATTACGCCCAATGGGTCCCCCATTACGCAGACAAAGCCCGCCCCCTGGTCAAGTCTACCACTTTTCCCCTCTCTGCCAAGGCCTGCGCGGCCTTCAGCTGCATTAAAGAGGACATTGCTAAAGCTATGATGCATGCAGTGGACGAGACCGCTCCCTTCCAAGTGGAGTGTGACGCCTCCGATTTTGCTCTGGCTGCTACCCTTAATCAGGAAGGCAGACCAGTAGCATTCTTTTCTCGCACCCTCCAAGGCTCCGAAATTCGGCACTCCGCGGTGGAGAAAGAAGCCGAGGCCATAGTGGAGGCTGTTAGGCACTGGAGGCACTATCTTGCTGGCAAAAGGTTCACCTTGCTGACCGACCAGCGCTCGGTTGCGTTCCTGCTCAGCAACCAACAGCGGGGCAAAATCAAAAATGATAAGATTTTGCGGTGGAGAATAGAACTCTCCACCTACACCTGTGATATCCTGGCCTGGCAGACTCAATGAGCCCCCTGATGCCCTATCCTGGGGAACATGTGCTAGCACACAGCTCGACCAGCTGTACACCCTTCATGCACAACTTTGCCATCCGGGGGTCACCCGATTTTACCATTTTGTGAAAGCTCAGAACCTGCCGTACTCCCTGGAGGACATCAGGATGATGACCAGGGACTGCCAAATTTGCGCTGAGTGCAAACTGCACTTCTACTGTCCTGACACGGCACAACTTGTCAAGGCCACCCGCCCTTTTGAACGACTGAGTGTTGACTTTAAGGGCCCCCTTCCCTCCACTGACCGCAATGTCTATTTTCTCAGTGTTATCGACGAGTACTCACGGTTCCCCTTTGCCATCCCCTGCCCCGGCACCACTGCCACGTCCGTCATAAACGCCCTGCGCCAGCTCTTCACTCTGTTCGGATATCCCTGCTATATCCACAGTGATAGAGGGTCCTCCTTTATGAGTGACGAGCTGCACCAGTACCTGCTAGCTAGGGGCATTGCTACCAGTCGGACCACGAGTTATAATCCCCGGGGTAATGGCCAGGTGGAGCGGGAGAATGCCACAGTGTGGAAGGCCACACTTTTAGCCCTTAAGTCAAAAGGGTTGCCGGTCTCTCGATGGCAGGAGGTCCTCCCTGAGGCACTGCACTCTATCCGCTCTCTGTTATGTACGTCCACCAATGCCACCCCTCACGAGCGCCTATTCTCTTTTCCCAGGAAGTCTATCACTGGGACCACCCTACCAGTTTGGCTGACGTCCCCGGGGCCAGTGCTGCTCCGGAAACATGTGAGGAGCAATAAATACTCCCCGCTGGTAGAGAGGGTTCACCTTCTACATGCGAACCTCCAGTATGCTTACGTGGTCTTACCTGATGGGCGGGAGGACACGGTCTCCATCCGCGACCTGGCACCCGCAGGTGCAGCAGACCACTACCCTGAAGGCTCTCCGGTAACTATGAACCCTGCACCAGAGGTGACACCGTACTCACCAGGCCCTACACAGACTCCTCACGACACTTATATACCGGCGTTTCGTACGCACTTATACCAGGCGCCTCGCACATGCGTGAGGGATCACCGGCGCCTAGTGGGCATGAACATGCGCAACCTCCGTCTCCTGTGCAATCACCAATGTCGCCGGCATCCATGCAATCACAGCCGGTGCTACGTAGATCGCAGCGACAGATTCGACCACCTGATAGACTTGACTTGTAAGAAACTTCGCCACATGGGGACTCTTTTAAACAAAGGGGGGGTGAATGTGGTGAACTGCCTGTCTGGACACGCCCCCTGCTGACTACTCCTGTGGCTCCTCCCACAGGCCCCTGTATAAAGGCGACCTGAGGCCTGACGCTCGGCCTCAGTCTCCAGGAGATAGTATGATGGACACTCACTCCTGGTTCCTTCTTCCAGTCAATAAAAGCCGATATCTTGCCTTACGTCTCGGTGTGAGTTATTGATGGTGCATCACTGTGTCAAATGTGTATCTGTGTAGGGATTGGAAAAGTGTGTACTGTCTGTGTCTGAATCAGCTGTGTATCTGTGAGTGCATTGGAAAAGGGTGTACTTTAATAGTAATTCCCATGATATCTTCATTTTTTCTGATGTATTGAGCTAATGGTTCCAGATATAATTAAAAGAGTAGTGGTGACCATGCACAACCCTGTCTCTTGCGCCTTTCTAGGGTAAAACTATTTGATAAATATCCATTGATTTTAATCCTAGCAGTAGGGTTGTCATATAGTGCCTGTATAGTTTTAATAATTGTATCAGGGAAACCAAATCTATGTAAAATTCTGTAAAGAAAATTCCAATTAACCAAATCAAATGCTTTTTCAGCGTCCACGCTTATCACTATTGCTTCAATTTTATTTTCTTGTATATGATCCGTAATGTGAAGTGCCCTTTGTATACTGTCTTGTGTTTGGCGTTGTTGTATAAAACCGGTCTGATCCTTATCTATCAGTATGGGTAGAAACTCTTCTAATCATTTGGCCATGATGGAATTAACTAATATATAATCTACATTAAGAACAGATATTGGTGTGAATGACCCATATTCCATTTTATCCTTGCCTTCCATTTTATCCTTGCCTTCTTTTGATATAGCTGAGATTATAATTTCCTTCCAGCTGGGAGGCATTTGTGCCTTTTTTAGAGCCCAGTTCAGTGTGGGAAGTAAAACCCCACCGAGATGGTCTTGAAGCTCTTCGGTCTTTTTGGATTCCAGACCTAACCAAATCCCCTCTACCAGCACTCTCCTCCATCTAGCAGAATTAGTTCTTACTCTCAATAATTTCTCCTTTGGCTCCTCCCACTTCCTCCAAACCAAGAGTGTAGCCATGGGCACCCGGAGGGATCCCAGTTATGCCTGCCTTTTTGTTGGCTTTGTGGAACAGTCCCTGTTCCAAGGCTATACCGATATCCATCCCCCTCTTTTCCTTTGCTACATCGACGACTGCATTGGCGCTGCCTCTTGCATGCGTGTTGACTTCATTAACTTTGCCTCCAACTTTCACCCTGCCCTCAAATTTACCTGGTCCATTTCCGACAACTCCCTCCCCTTTCTTGATCTTTCTGTCTCCATCTCTGGAGACGGCCTATCTACTGATATCTACTATAAACTTACAGACTCTCACAGCTACCTGGACTATTCCTCTTCCCACCCTGTCTCTTGCAAAGAGGCTATCCCCTTCTCACAATTCCTCCGTCTCTGCCGCATCTGCTCTCAGGATGAGGCTTTTCTTTCCAGGACGAAGGAGATGCCTTCCTTTTTTAAACAAAAGGGCTTCCCTTTGTCCACCATCAACTCTGCTCTCAAATGCATCTCTCCCATTTCCCGCACATCTGCCCTCACCCCATCCACCCGCCACCCCACTCGGGATAGGGTTCCCCTTGTCCTTACCTACCACCCCACCAGCCTCCAGGTCCAACATATAATTCTCCGTAACTTCCGCCACCTCCAATGGGATCCCACTACCAAACACATTTTTCCCTCCCCCCCCCCTTTCTGCTTTTCACAGGGATCGCTCCCTACGCGACTCCCTTGTCCACTCATCCCCCCCCCCCATCCTTTCCCACCGATCTCCCTCCTGGCACTTATCCTTGTAAATGGAATAAGTGCTACACCTGCCCTTACACTTCCTCCCTCACCACCATTCAGGGCCCCAGACAGTCCTTCCAGGTGAGGCAACACTTCACCTGTGAGTCAGCTGGTGTGGTATACTGCGTCCGGTGCTCCCGGTGTAGCCTTTTATATATTGGTGAGACCCAACGCAGGCTGGGAGACTGTTTCACGGAACACTTACGCTCGGTCCACCAGAGAAAGCAGGATATCCCAGTGGCCACACATTTTAATTCCATGTCCCATTCCCATTCTGATATGTCTATCCATGGCTGCCTCTACTGTCAAAATGAGTCCAAACTCAGGTTGGAGGAACAACACCTTATATACCGGCTGGGTAGCCTCCAACCTGATGGCATGAACATTGACTTCTCTAACTTCCGTTAATGCCCCTCCTCCCCTTCTTACCCCATTCCCTGACATATTTAGTTGTTTGCCTGTTCTCCATCTCCCTCTGGTGCTTCCCCCTCCCCTTTCTTTCTCCTGAGGCCTCCCGTCCCATGATCCTTTCCCTTCTCCAGCTCTGTATCACTTTCACCAATCACCTTTCCAGCTCTTAGCTTCATCCCACCCCCTCCGGTCTTCTCCTATCATTTTGCATTTCCTCCTCCCCCCACTACTTTCAAATCTCTTACTATCCTTCCTTACGGTTAGTCCTGACGAAGGGTCTCGGCCTGAAACGTCGACAGCACTTCTCCCTATACTTGCTGCCTAGCCTGCTGTGTTCTACCAGCATCTTGTGTGTGTTGTTGTTTGAATTTCCAGCAACTGCAGACTTCCACATGTAAACTCACTAATAAATTCTTTGTACCACTCTGCTGTATACCCATCTGATCCTGGTGACTTGCTTAATTTAAGCCTACTAATTGCAGCTTTTAGTTCAACTTCAGTTAAGTCAGCAGTCATTGTTCTATTTTGTTCTTCGCTTAAAGTGGGTAACAATAGACAATAGACAATAGGTGCAGAAGTACACCATTCGGCCCCTCGAGTCTGCAACTCCAGAGAATTCAGGAAGGTGTCAATTTGGGTTATGCTTCCCCCTGTAACTTTGGAATATAGAGTTTTGTGCAACACTTCAAAAGCTTCTTGAATTTATCTTAGCTTATTTTTTATCATTTTGGTTCTTGGATCCCTAATTCTATGAATTGTATTTTCTGCTACCTTTTTTTTTTTCAGTTTTCACGACAGTATTTTCATAGATTTAGATCTACTTTCATAATCTCTCTGTTTCAGAAACATTAAATTTTTCTTGATTTCTTGCGTCGCCAAACTTAATTTAATTCCTAATTTTTAAAATTTCCTCTAATGTTTCCTGTGCCAAATTCAATTTGTCTTTTTTTCTAGTTCCTTCAGCCTATTTTGTAATTCCTCTAATATTTTATTCCTTATTTTTTTCTTATATAAAGATATTGCTATAATTTTCCCTCTTAAGACAGTCTTCAGAGTATCCCATAAAATGGGAGGTGAAACCTCTCCATTATCATTAAATTCTAAGTAGAGACCAATTTCTTTTTTAATTTGTTCCTTAAAGTACGGATCATTGAGTAGACTTGAATTTAGTTTCCAAATAGTATTCTTGGGTTGTAGGTCAAAATCAACAGATAAATATATAGGTGCATGGTCACTTACATCTATTGTCCCAATTCCACAGGTATTTATTTTGTCTTTGTCTTTTCCAAATGTTATGAAATAGTCTATTTTATATATACAGAATGGATGGGGCCAGAGTAATGAATGTAATCCCTTCTGTCAGGGAAAAAGTCCCTCCATATATCAATTAGACCAATGACATTTTGATCTATCTAGGGCAACGAACATATTCTTTACCTAAATTGATGCAATCCTTTGAAAAATATGGTCAATTATCAGGATACAAGATCAACATAGATAAAACCCAACTACTTTCATATAACTATTGCCCACCTGGAGAAATTGAAAGTAGATATCCCTGGGCATGGCAAACAGAGTCTTTCAAATATTTGAGCATCATTATGCCAAAAGATTTGGCAAAACTATCAGAATGCAATTATCAGCCTATATATAAACAAAATTAAGTAAGATATAACAAGATGGAACCTAATTCCTTTTTTCAGTTTCAGTTCAAGGATCGAATCTTTTAAAATTAATATACTGCACAGACTTTCAGACCCTACCAAAAAAGATTAATCAAAATCAATTCAATGAATGGAACAAAATGTTATCAAGATACATATCGCAAGGTTAAAAGCCTAGAGTTTGTCTCAAAACTCTAGGCTTTAGCCAAGGAGAATGGGGGGGATGGGGCTTACCTTCTCTTAGAGATTATTATTTTGCAGCACAGTTGAGAGCTGTGATATGCTGGTACAACCCATCATATGACGCTCAATGGAAAAACATTGAAGTGAGGATACTTTCCATCCCCATACAGGCAATTTTGCCTGATAACATACTACAAAGTTACATAAATACTATTGATAACCCATGGGTGAAATGGATTCTTAAAGTATGGAAAACTAATATAGAAGAATATAAACAAGAGGGAGATATTGCAATTCTTAAATGGTGTGCACATGACTCGGATTTTACGCCTAATAAATTGGATGCTAGATTTAAGGACGGGACAAATAAAGGATTAACATAATGAAAGAAGGAACACAGTTCAGTTTTGAAATGCTTAAAGAGAAACGTTAGAAAAATAAGACTTTTATCAGAATTTACAGATGCGACAGTATGTTAATAGGACGGTTTAAAATGTAACCAAGGCAAGAACATGTTTGATAGAGCTATTTAGAAAAGCATATAATTCAGATAATGGTGGTAGAATCATTTCAAGCATGTATAAGGGGTTGTCAAATCATAAAACACATTCGACTTCATACATTATAACAAAATGGGAGAAGGAAGGAGGGATAATTAAATCTGAGGAATAATGGGCAATAATATGGAGGTATCAATGGAAGTGTACCAGTTCGCAGAAATGGAGGGAGTTCGGATGGAAAAACTTGATATTTTATTACACCCTCTCAGAAATCCCATTATGATTGTAACTTCCCTGTTTGCTGGAGAAATTGTGGAAATCAAAATGCAAATCATTTTTATATTTTTTAGACCTGCCCTGTTATCAAAGACTATTGGAGGAGGATACACAATGTCCTGCAAGACATCTTTAAATGTGAAATACCCTTAGAGAGTAAGACCATATGTTTTGGATATATACCTCAAGAATGGTTGAAGAGAGATACATATTTAATGAATATACTGTTGCTGGCTGGTAAAAAGACTCTTGCCAGGAGAGCCCAACTTTAAATGCATGAATGGAAATTATAATGGACATTTACAAAATGGAGAAGATAACAGCATCTGTTAATCAGAAGTTGGAACAATTTGATTCATACTGGAAAAAATGGTTTAACTACATAGCACCTCACAGGCCTGATTATATTCTCACAAATCAATGAATTGTAAAGAAAAAGTACCACTCCCTACTTGTGTCAGGCTCCAGTCCGTGAACACTGCATTCTGGGTCACGGTCTGGTCCGTGGACTCCGGACTCCGGGTCTTCCGGCTGTCCCTTGTTTCAGTTGTGTTTATTCATAGGGCCCTGATTCTTGTCTTGGGGCTAGGAATATAAGTGGTCCTGGGATCGAGTGTGGGTGCTCGTTTGTCATGATAGTATCCCCTTGGAGCAACCTGCTGGTGGAAGGCTTGAGCAGCTGTTTGTGATCTCTAGGCCTGGTTGAAGGACCAGGAGCCTTCACGGAGCCTTGTTGTCTTGAGTCGGAGCAGTCATCATGGTATGGATTGGGCCATTTCCGGGACCAGCTGGGTGGCCGTCTGCCACTCTGTGTTAGATATTTGGCTGTTTCCACAGACAGCCAAGGTTGCTGGCCACACTGAGACTCAGAGCCACCCCAGTTTGAGCACCCTTCCTGTCCTTGCCTCCGCTGGGTAAGTCCGGCTATCTTTGCTGTTACCCTGAGGCAGGACTGTTCTCTTCCCCTCCCCATCTGAATCCCTGACAGTTTCCTCAGTGAGTTACCTCGGCTGTCATCCCGGCCCAGCATCCAAGGAAGGGGCCCGGCCCTGCTGAAGCATCCTGGCTCTGCATCCTAGGAAGGGTCCTTGCCCTGTGCTCTAACAAGGAGTACCTCATTATGCCCACCCAAGCCTCGAAGAACCCAAGCCCTCGCCTAGTTCCAGAGTCCGAGCCCGAGTCAAGACCCAGATTCTGGGTCCTTGTCCAGTCTCTGGCTTGGAGTCCAAGCCCAGGCTCCTAGTTCCCAGTTCCTTGTCCTGGTCCTGCTTTCCTAGCCCGTGTTCCTGTCCCAGCTACTAGTCCATGTCCAATCACGTCCCTAACTCCAGTCCAGTCCAATTCCCTGTACGTCAGTGTCTGCGTCTTGCATTTGGGTCCATTCCCACTGCCCCCCTCCCATATGACAACTTGTACATAGTTTTCTCCTTTTGGGAAAAGTGGTTTAACTACATAACACCTCATAGGCCTGATTTTATTCTCACAAATCAATGAATATGTTGTAAAAAAAAATCACTCCCTACTTGTACATCGTTTTCTCCTTTTGCTTGTTCTTTCTTTCCTCTCCTTTCTATAAGTGTATACCTCAGATAAATATTATGTGGAGATTTGTGGCAAATATGACTGTATGATATACATGTACAATATCTGAAATATATCTTATGGAAATGTTTGTTTGATGATGAACTTTAATTTTAAAAAATTACAAAAAAAAGGGAAAAGGGCATACTGTCTCTGGCTGAGTCAGTTGTGTATCTGTATGGGCATTGGAAAAGTGTGTATTGCCTGCATGAGAGTCAGCTTAGTATCTGCGTGGGCCTTTGAAAATGGTGTACTGTTTGTGTCTGAGTCGGCTGTGTATCAGTGTGGGTACGGGAAAAGGGCATACAATCTGTGACTCAGCCAGTTGTGATCTATGTAGGCATTGGAAAAGGGCGTAATGTCTGCCCTCAGTGAAGTGTGCTTTGGTAAAGAGAGTCTGTGTCTATGTCAGCTGTATATCTCTGTGGGCAATGGAAATGGGAATCTGTGCCTGAGACATCTCTGCGGACTTTGGAAAAGGCATGTTGTTTGTGCCTTGTGTCAGCTGCATACTTGCAGTTGCATTGGAAAGGAGCGAATTGACTGGCATGTGTCAGCTGGGTAACTGCGTGGTCCTTGGAAAAGGGCATCTGTGTACACATCAGTTGTGTATCTGTGTGGGCATTGAAAATAGTCCTCTCAAGAGAGAATTTGTAGAATGTCTAAGGGATGGCTTTTTAGAACAGCTTGTTGTTGAACCCACTAGGGGATCGGCTGTTTTGGACTGGGTGTTGTGCAATGATCCGGAGGTGATAAGAGAGCTTAAGGTTAAGGAACCCTTAGGGAATATTGATCACAAGATGATCGAGTTCACTTTGCAATTTCAGAAGGAGAAACTAAATTCCAATGTGTCAGTATTTCAGTGGAATAAGGGAAATTAGAATGGCATGAGAGAGGAACTGGCCAAAGTTAACTGGAAAGGGACACTAACAAGAAGGACATCACAGCAGCAATGGCTGGAGTTTCCATGGAAAATAAGGGAAGTGTAAGATAGATATATTCCAAGTAAGAAGAAATTTTCAAATGGAAGAAGGACACCACTGTGGCTGACAAGTGAAGTCAAAGCCAAAAGAAATGCAAAAGAGAGGGCATACAAGGAAGCCAAAACTAGTGGGAAGATAGAGGATTGGGAAGCTTTTAAAAACTTGCAGAAGGAAACTAAAAAGGTCATTAGGAAGAAAAAGATGAATTATGAGAGGAAGCTGGTGACTAATATCAAAGAAGATACTAAAAGCATTTTTAAGGGTATAAAGGGTAAAAGAGATTTGAGGGTAGATATAGGACCAATAGAAAATGACACTGGAGATATTGTAATGAGAGATGCAGAGATAGAAGATGAACAATGTGTATTTTGCATCAGTCTTCACAGTGGAAGACATCTGCAGTATACTGGACATTCAAGAGTGTCAGGGAAGTGAAGTGTGCAGTGAAAGTTAAGGCTGAGAAGGTGTTCAGGAAGCTTAATGGTCTGAGGGTGGATAAGTCACCTGGACCTGATGGAATGTACCCTTGGGTTCTAAAGGAAGGAGTTGGAGAGACTGCGGAGTTATTAACAATGATCTTTCAAGAATTGATAGAATCTAGCATTGTACCATATGACTGGAAAATTGCAAATGTTATTCTGCTATTGAAGAAGGGTGGGAGGCAGCAGAAAGGGAACTATAGACCTGTTAGCCTGACATCAGTGCTTGGGAAGTTGTTGGAATGGCTTGTTAGGGATGAGATTACAGAGTACCTAGACATGACAAGATAGGCCAAAGCCAGCATGGTTTCCTGAAAGGAAAATCCTGCCTGACTAACCTACTGCAGTTTTTTGAGGAAATTACAAGCAGGGTCAACAAAGAAGATGAAATAGACGTGGTGTACTTGGATTTTCAGAAGGCCTTTGGCAAGGTGCCGCACATGAGGCTGCTTAGCAAGATAAGAGCCCATGGAATTACAGGGAAGTTACTAGCATGTGATCAGTAGAAAACAGAGAACGGGAATAAAGGGATCCTATTCTGGCTGGCTGCTGGTTACCAGTGGAGTTCCACAGGGGTTGGTGCTGGGACTGCTGCTTTTTACGATGCATGTCAGTGACTTGGACGATGGGATTAATGGATTTGTGGCTAAATATGCCAACAATACAAAGTTAGGTGGAGGAGTGGGTAGCGTTGAGGAAACAGAGCCCGTAGAGAGACTTGGATAGTTTAGGAGAATAGGCAAAGAAGTGGCAACTGAAATATAATGTTGGAAAGTGTATGGTCATGCACTTTGGTGGAAGAAATAAACGAGCAGATTATTATTTAGATGGGGAGAGAACTCAAAATGCAGAGATGCAAAGGGACTTGGAAGTCCTTGTGCAGGATACCCTAAACATTAACCTCCAGCTTGAGCAGTGGTGAAGAAGGCGAATGCAATGTTGGCATTCATTCCTAGAGGTATAGAATTTTAGAGCAGATGTGTATCTGTGTTGGCATTGGAAAGGGCGTACTGTATGCACCTGAATCAAGTGTATATCTGTGTTGACATTGGAAAAGGATGTACTGTCTCAGCCTGAGTCAGCTGTGTATCTGCACTGGCAGTGGAAAACAGTGTCTGCATCTGCGTCGGCTGTGTATCTGCACTGGCAGTGGAAAAGAGTGTCTGCATCTGCGTCGGCTGTGTATCTGCACTGGCAGTGGAAAAGAGTGTCTGCATCTGCATCGGCTGTGTATCTGCACTGGCAGTGGAAAAGAGTGTCTGCATCTGCGTCGGCTGTGTATCTGCACTGGCAGTGGAAAACTGTGTCTGCATCTGCGTTGGCTGTGTATCTGCACTGGCAGTGGAAAACAGTGTCTGCATCTGCGTTGGCTGTGTATCTGCACTGGCAGTGGAAAACAGTGTCTGCATCTGCGTTGGCTGTGTATCTATGTGGACATTTTAAAAAAGCCTTCTGTGCAAGCCTGAGTTAGTTGTGTATCTGCGTGGGCATTGAGAAAGGGCAGATCTATCTAACTCAGCTGCTTATCTACATTGGCATTGGAAAAGGGTGTACTCTCTGTGCCTGAATTGACTGTGTATCTGTGTCTTCATTAGAATAAAAGATGTCTGTGCCTGAGTCAGCTTGTGTCTGTATGGGCACTGGAAAATGGTGTTTGTGTCTGATTGAGCTATGTATCTGTATGGGAATTTGAAAAGATCATACTGTCTGTATCTGAGTCAGCTGTGCATCTGCGGGGCATTGGAAAGGGCGTACTATCTGTGCCTGAATCAAGTGTGTATCTGTGGGGACAGTGGAAAACAGTGACTGTGTCTGATTCAGCTGAGTATCTGCGTGGGTATTAAGAGCGACTGTGCCTGCGTGAATTGTGTATCTGTGTTGGCATCAGTAAAGGGACCTGGGCCTGAGTCAGCTGTGTATCTGCGAGGTAATTGGAACAGGGTCTACTGTTGGTGTCGCAGTCAGCTATGTATCTGCACGTGCGTTGGAAAAGGGTGCCTCTGCCAGAGTTAGATGTGTATCTGCGTTGACAGTGGAAAAGGGTGTGCTGTCTGCGCATATTGGAAAATGGCTTTCTGTCTGTGCCTGAGTCAGCTGTGTACCTGTGTGGGCATTTGAAAAGGGCTTATAGTCTCTGACTGAGTCAGGTGTGTACCTGCAGGGGCATTTGAAAAGGGCTTACAGTCTCTGACTGAGTCAGGTGTGTACCTGCAGGGGCATTTGAAAAGGGCTTACAGTCTCTGACTGAGTCAGGTGTGTACCTGCAGGGGCATTTGAAAAGGGCTTACAGTCTCTGACTGAGTCAGATGTGTACCTGCAGGGGCATTTGAAAAGGGCTTACAGTCTCTGACTGAGTCAGGTGTGTACCTGCAGGGGCATTTGAAAAGGGCTTACAGTCTCTGACTGAGTCAGATGTGTACCTGCAGGGGCATTAAGGGTATCTATGTCTGCGTCAGTTGTGTAACTGTGTGGTCACTGGAAAAGGTCGTCTCTGACTGAGTCAGATGTGGATCTGCAAGGGCATTGGAAAGGGTGTGCTATCTGTGTCAGAGACAGCTATGTATCAGCACGTGCATTGGAAAAGGGCACCTCTGACAGAGTTAGATGTTTTTCTGCTTTGGCAGTGGAAAAAGGTGTAATGTCTGTTCCTGAGTCAGCTGTGCATCAGATGGATTTTGGAAAAGAGCATACTGTCTGTGACTGATCCACAGTGTTGGCAGTGGAAAAGGACATTTGTGTCTGTGTCAGTTGTGTGTATAGAAATTGGAAAAGGGCATCTGTGTCTGACTCTGCTCTCTATCTGCAGATGCCCTTTTCCAAGGTCTGTCTTGTGCAAAAGTTGGCTGTGTACCTGTGTGGTATCGGAAAAGGGTGTGCTCTCTATGCCTAACAGCTTGTGTCTGTGTGGCCACTGGAAACTGATGTCTGTGGCTGAGTGAGCTGTATATCTGCGTGGGCATTGGAAAAGGCCATATTGTCTGTGCTTGAATCAAGTGTGTATCTGTGTGGGCATTGGAAAGGGTGTACAGTCTGTATCTGAGTCAGCTGTGCATCTGTGAGTCACGAGGTGGGGACAAGGGTGCTGGGAGAGGACCCACAAGCAGGACACAAACAGGTCTTCCTCAGGTACAATAAAATAGTGTTTATTACTCGCTACACAGAAGATCGGGAAATCAGGGAGGACAAAGAGGAACATGAACCTCGGACTAGGGACTTGGATCGCCGTGGACCTGGTATTTGGAAACAGGGAACTGGGACAGCCGCGGCCATGACTTGGACAAGGGGAACATGGACAGCCGCGGCCATGACTTGGACAAGGGGAACATGGACAGCCGCGGCCATGACTTGGACAAGGGGAACATGGACAGCCGCGGACCGTGGACTTGGACAGTGTGGAACATGGACAGCCGCGGATCTTGGACTTGGACAGGGGGAACATGGACAGCCGCGGACCGTGGACTTGGACGGGGGAACATGGACAGCCGCGGACCTTGGACTTGGACAAGGGGAACATGGACAGTCGCGGACCTTGGACTTGGACAAGGGGAACATGGACAGTCGCGGACCTTGGACTTGGACAGGGGGAGCATGGACAGCCGCAGCCCTTGGACTTGGACAGGGGGAGCATGGACAGCCGCGGACCTTGGACTTGGACGGGGGGAACATGGACAGCCGCGGACCTTGGACTTGGACAAGGGGAACATGGACAGTCGCGGACCTTGGACTTGGACAAGGGGAACATGGACAGTCGCGGACCTTGGACTTGGACAGGGGGAGCATGGACAGCCGCGGACCTTGGACTTGGACGGGGGGAACATGGACAGCCGCGGACATTGGACTTGGACAAGGGGAGCATGGACAGCTGTGGACCTTGGACTTGGACAGTGTGGAACATGGACTGCCGCGGACCTTGGACTCGGACAGTGTGGAACATGGACAGCCGCGGCCATCTCTCGGACAGGGGGAGTATGGACAGCCGCGGACCTTGGACTTGGACGGGGGGAACATGGACAGCCGCGGACCTTGGACTTGGACAGGGGGAACATGGACAGCCGCGGACCTTGGACTTGGACAGTGTGGAACATGGACAGCCGCGGCCCTTGGATTCGGACAGTGTGGAACATGGACAGCTGCGGCCATCTCTCGGACAGGGGGAGTATGGACAGCCGCGGACCTTGGACTTGGACGGCGGGAGCATGGACAGCCACGGCCCTTGGATTTGGACAGGGGGAGCATGGACAGCCACGGCCCTTGGATTTGGACAGGGGGAGCATGGACAGCCGCGGACCTTGGATTTGGACAGGGGGAGCATGGACAGCCACGGCCCTTGGATTTGGACAGAGGGAACATGGACAGCCGCGGACCTTGGACTTGGACAAGGGGAACATGGACAGCCGCGGCCATCTCTCGGACAGGGGGAGCATGGACAGCCACGGACCTTGGACTTGGACGGGGGGAACATGGACAGCCGCGGATCTTGGACTTGGACAAGGGGAACATGGACAGCCGCGGATCTTGGACTTGGACAGGGGGAACATGGACAGCCACGGACCTTGGACTTGGACAGGGGGAACATGGACAGCCGCGGATCTTGGACTTGGACAGGGGGAACATGGACAGCCGCGGCCATCTCTCGGACAGGGGGAGCATGGACAGCCACGGACCTTGGACTTGGACGG
Source organism: Hypanus sabinus (assembly GCF_030144855.1). NCBI lineage: Eukaryota > Metazoa > Chordata > Chondrichthyes > Myliobatiformes > Dasyatidae > Hypanus > Hypanus sabinus. Next base: position 29,456,952 of record NC_082720.1, read on the forward strand.
GGGGAACATGGACAGCCGCGGATCTTGGACTTGGACAAGGGGAACATGGACAGCCGCGGATCTTGGACTTGGACAGGGGGAACATGGACAGCCACGGACCTTGGACTTGGACAGGGGGAACATGGACAGCCGCGGATCTTGGACTTGGACAGGGGGAACATGGACAGCCGCGGACATTGGACTTGGACAAGGGGAACATGGACAGTCGCGGACCTTGGACTTGGACAGGGGGAACATGGACAGCTGCAGCCCTTGGACTTGGACAGTGTGGAACATGGACAGCCGCAGACCTTGGACTTGGACAGGGGGAACATGGACAGCCGCAGACCTTGGACTTGGACAGTGTGGAACATGGACAGCCGCAGACCTTGGACTTGGACAGTGTGGAACATGGACAGCCGCGGACCTTGGACTTGGACAGGGGGAACATGGACAGCCGCAGACCTTGGACTTGGACAGTGTGGAACATGGACAGCCGCGGACCTTGGACTTGGACGGGGGGAACATGGACAGCCGCGGACCTGGGACTTGGACGGGGGGAACATGGACAGCCGCGGACCTTGGACTTGGACAAGGGGAGCATTGACAGCCGCGGACCTTGGACTCGGACAGTGTGGAACATGGACAGCCATGGACCTTGGACTTGGACAGTGTGGAACATGGACAGCCATGGACCTTGGACTTGGACAGTGTGGAACATGGACAGCCGCGGACCTTGGACTTGGACGGGGGCAACATGGACAGCCGCGGACCGTGGACTTGGACAGGGGGATCATGGACAGCCGCAGCCATCTCTCGGACAGGGGGAACATGGACAGCCGCGGACCTTGGATTTGGACAGGGGGAGCATGGACAGCCCCTGACATTGGACTTGGACGGGGGGAACATGGACAGCCGCGGACCGTGGACTTGGACAGGGGGATCATGGACAGCCACGGATCTTGGACTTGGACAAGGGGAACATGGACAGCCGCGGACCTTGGACTTGGACAGGGGGATCATGGACAGCTGCGGACCTTGGACTTGGAGAGGGGGAACATGGACAGCCGCAGACCTTGGACTTGGACAGCGGGAACATGGACAGCCACGGACCTTGGACTTGGACAGTGTGGAACATGGACAGCCGCAGACCTTGGACGGGGGGAACATGGACAGCCACGGACCTTGGATTTGGACAGAGGGATCATGGACAGCCGCGGACATTGGACTTGGACGGGGGGAACATGGACAGCCGCGGACCGTGGACTTGGACGGGGGGAACATGGACAGCCGCGGATCTTGGACTTGGACAAGGGGAACATGGACAGTCGCGGACCTTGGACTTGGACAAGGGGAACATGGACAGTCGCGGACCTTGGACTTGGACAAGGGGAACATGGACAGCCACAGACCTTGGACTTGGACGGGGGGAACATGGACAGCCGCGGACCTTGGACTTGGACGGGGGCAACATGGACAGCCGCGGACCGTGGACTTGGACAGGGGGATCATGGACAGCCGCGGACCTTGGACTTGGACAAGGGGAACATGGACAGTCGCGGACCTTGGACTTGGACAAGGGGAACATGGACAGTCGCGGACCTTGGACTTGGACAGGGGGAGCATGGACAGCCGCGGACCTTGGACTTGGACGGGGGGAACATGGACAGCCGCGGACATTGGACTTGGACAAGGGGAGCATGGACAGCTGTGGACCTTGGACTTGGACAGTGTGGAACATGGACTGCCGCGGACCTTGGACTCGGACAGTGTGGAACATGGACAGCCGCGGCCATCTCTCGGACAGGGGGAGTATGGACAGCCGCGGACCTTGGACTTGGACGGGGGGAACATGGACAGCCGCGGACCTTGGACTTGGACAGGGGGAACATGGACAGCCGCGGACCTTGGACTTGGACAGTGTGGAACATGGACAGCCGCGGCCCTTGGATTCGGACAGTGTGGAACATGGACAGCTGCGGCCATCTCTCGGACAGGGGGAGTATGGACAGCCGCGGACCTTGGACTTGGACGGCGGGAGCATGGACAGCCACGGCCCTTGGATTTGGACAGGGGGAGCATGGACAGCCACGGCCCTTGGATTTGGACAGGGGGAGCATGGACAGCCGCGGACCTTGGATTTGGACAGGGGGAGCATGGACAGCCACGGCCCTTGGATTTGGACAGAGGGAACATGGACAGCCGCGGACCTTGGACTTGGACAAGGGGAACATGGACAGCCGCGGCCATCTCTCGGACAGGGGGAGCATGGACAGCCACGGACCTTGGACTTGGACGGGGGGAACATGGACAGCCGCGGATCTTGGACTTGGACAAGGGGAACATGGACAGCCGCGGATCTTGGACTTGGACAGGGGGAACATGGACAGCCACGGACCTTGGACTTGGACAGGGGGAACATGGACAGCCGCGGATCTTGGACTTGGACAGGGGGAACATGGACAGCCGCGGACATTGGACTTGGACAAGGGGAACATGGACAGTCGCGGACCTTGGACTTGGACAGGGGGAACATGGACAGCTGCAGCCCTTGGACTTGGACAGTGTGGAACATGGACAGCCGCAGACCTTGGACTTGGACAGGGGGAACATGGACAGCCGCAGACCTTGGACTTGGACAGTGTGGAACATGGACAGCCGCAGACCTTGGACTTGGACAGTGTGGAACATGGACAGCCGCGGACCTTGGACTTGGACAGGGGGAACATGGACAGCCGCAGACCTTGGACTTGGACAGTGTGGAACATGGACAGCCGCGGACCTTGGACTTGGACGGGGGGAACATGGACAGCCGCGGACCTGGGACTTGGACGGGGGGAACATGGACAGCCGCGGACCTTGGACTTGGACAAGGGGAGCATTGACAGCCGCGGACCTTGGACTCGGACAGTGTGGAACATGGACAGCCATGGACCTTGGACTTGGACAGTGTGGAACATGGACAGCCATGGACCTTGGACTTGGACAGTGTGGAACATGGACAGCCGCGGACCTTGGACTTGGACGGGGGCAACATGGACAGCCGCGGACCGTGGACTTGGACAGGGGGATCATGGACAGCCGCAGCCATCTCTCGGACAGGGGGAACATGGACAGCCGCGGACCTTGGATTTGGACAGGGGGAGCATGGACAGCCCCTGACATTGGACTTGGACGGGGGGAACATGGACAGCCGCGGACCGTGGACTTGGACAGTGTGGAACATGGACAGCCATGGACCTTGGACTTGGACAAGGGGAACATGGACAGCCGCGGACCTTGGACTTGGACAGGGGGATCATGGACAGCTGCGGACCTTGGACTTGGAGAGGGGGAACATGGACAGCCGCAGACCTTGGACTTGGACAGCGGGAACATGGACAGCCACGGACCTTGGACTTGGACAGTGTGGAACATGGACAGCCGCAGACCTTGGACGGGGGGAACATGGACAGCCACGGACCTTGGATTTGGACAGAGGGATCATGGACAGCCGCGGACATTGGACTTGGACGGGGGGAACATGGACAGCCGCGGACCGTGGACTTGGACGGGGGGAACATGGACAGCCGCGGATCTTGGACTTGGACAAGGGGAACATGGACAGTCGCGGACCTTGGACTTGGACAAGGGGAACATGGACAGTCGCGGACCTTGGACTTGGACAAGGGGAACATGGACAGCCACAGACCTTGGACTTGGACGGGGGGAACATGGACAGCTGCGGACCTTGGACTTGGACAGTGTGGAACATGGACAGCCGCGGACCTTGGACAGTGTGGAACATGGACAGCCACGGCCCTTGGACTTGGACAGTGGGAACATGGACAGCCATGGACCTTGGACTTGGACAGGGGGAACATGGACAGTCGCGGACCTTGGACTTGGACAAGGGGAACATGGACAGCCATGGACCTTGGACTTGGACAGTGTGGAACATGGACAGCCATGGACCTTGGACTTGGACAGTGTGGAACATGGACAGCCGCGGACTTTGGACTTGGACGGGGGGAACATGGACAGCCGCGGACTTTGGACTTGGACAGTGTGGAACATGGACAGCCGCGGACTTTGGACTTGGACGGGGGGAACATGGACAGCCGCGGACTTTGGACTTGGACGGGGGGAGCATGGACAGCCATGGACCTTGGACTTGGACAAGGGGAACATGGACAGCCGCGGCCATCTCTCGGACAGGGGGAGCATGGACAGCCGCGGACCTGGGACTTGGACGGGGGGGGAGCATGGACAGCCACGGACCTTGGACTTGGACAGGGGGAACATGGACAGCTGCGGACCTTGGACTTGGACAAGAGGAACATGGACAGTCGCGGACCTGGGACTTGGACGGGGGGAACATGGACAGCCGCGGACCTGGGACTTGGACGGGGGGAACATGGACAGCCGCGGACCTTGTACTTGGACGGGGGGGGAGCATGGACAGCCACGGACCTTGGACTTGGACAGGGGGAACATGGACAGCTGCGGACCTTGGACTCGGACGGGGGAACATGGACAGCCACGGACCTTGGACTTGGATGGGGGAACATGGACAGCCACGGACCTTGGACTTGGACAGTGTGGAACATGGACAGCCGCAGCCCTTGGACTTGGACGGGGGGAACATGGACAGCCGCAGACCTTGGACTTGGACAAGGGGAACATGGACAGCCACGGACCTTGGACTTGGACAGTGTGGAACATGGACAGCCGCAGCCCTTGGACTTTGACAGGGGGAACATGGACAGCCGCGGACCTTGGACTTGGACGGGGGAACATGGACAGCCACGGACCTTGGACTTGGACAGTGTGGAACATGGACAGCCGCAGCCCTTGGACTTTGACAGGGGGAACATGGACAGCCACGGACCTTGGACTTGGACAGGGGGAGCACGGACAGCCGCGGACCTTGGACTTGGACGGGGGGAACATGGACAGCCGCAGACCTTGGACTTGGACAAGGGGAGCATGGACAGCTGCGGACCTTGGACTTGGACAGGGGGAACATGGACAGCCATGGACCTTGGACTTGGACAGTGTGGAACATGGACAGCCGCAGCCCTTGGACTTGGACAGGGGGAACATGGACAGCCGCGGACCGTGGACTTGGACAGGGGGATCATGGACAGCCGCAGCCATCTCTCGGACAGGGGGAGCATGGACAGCCGCGGACCTTGGACTTGGACAGTGTGGAACATGGACAGCCGCGGACCTTGGACTTGGACAGTGTGGAACATGGACAGCCGCGGACCTTGGACTTGGACAAGGGGAACATGGTCAGCCGCGGACCTTGGACTTGGACAGTGTGGAACATGGTCAGCCGCGGACCTTGGTCTTGGACAGGGGGAACATGGACAGCCGCGGACCTTGGTCTTGGACAGTGTGGAACATGGTCAGCCGCGGATCTTGGACTTGGACAGTGTGGAACATGGACAGCCGCGGACCTTGGTCTTGGACAGTGGGAACATGGTCAGCCGCGGACCTTGGTCTTGGACAGGGGGAACATGGTCAGCCGCGGATCTTGGACTTGGACAGTGTGGAACATGGACAGCCGCGGACCTTGGTCTTGGACAGGAGGAACATGGACAGTCACGGACCTTGGACTTGGACAGTGTGGAACATGGACAGCCGCAGACCTTGGACTCGGATTGGGGAACATGGACTGCCGCGGACCTTGGACTCGGACAGGGGGAACATGGACTGCCACGGACTTGGACAGTGGGAACATGGACAGCCGCAGACCTTGGACTCGGACAGTGTGGAACATGGACAGCCGTGGACCTTGGTCTTGGACAGTGGGAACATGGTCAGCCGCGGACCTTGGTCTTGGACAGTGTGGAACATGGTCAGCCGCGGACCGTGGACTTGGACACTGGGACCTTGATTCACTGCCACCAGACACTTGGATACCATGGATCGCTGCAGCCAGAAACGTGGACACCAAAACACAGGACAAGGAATCTTGAACCAGGACTCCTCCTTCAGATCAGGCACCGAGCCGGGACTCTTCTTCAGGGGGTAGACACAGACAAGGGGCATAAACATTGATTCAGGATTCAGCTTTCCACTCACCCCTGAAAGATGGATCTTGCCCGGACCCACTCTGGCGACGGAAGGCGAATTGCTGGTACTCCGATGCGGGCTGGATCACTCTGGCTTGTCGTAGCGGCGGCGACTTGCGAAGGCTTCTTAACACTCTCGCCCCAAACAGCTAAAGCCAGGGGCTTATAAGCTGCCGGTTCGGGTCGAGGGTAGATTACCTTGATTGCCAAGCTCAAGGGACATGTGAAACGGAATTAGAAGGGAACAAGGAGTCAATGGTCCGGATCGCAACCTAACTAAATTTAAAGGGGAACCAATCCAGACCATGATGACACTGTGTGGGTATTGGAAAAGGCTATACAGTCAGCTGTGCATCTGCGTGGGCATTGGAAAAGGGTGACTGAGTTTGTGTCTGATGTGTAACTGTGCGAGCATTGGAAAAGTGTGTCTGTTCTTGAGTCAGTTGTGTATCTGTATGGGCATTGGATAAGGGTGTGTCTTCTGGGTCAGTTGTGTACCTGCACTGGCAATGCAAAAGGGGATCTGTGACTGAGTCAGTTGTGTATCTGCATCTTCGTTGGAAAAAGACGCCTGTGTCTGAGTCAGCTGTGTATCTGCTGCATATTGGAAAATGACATACTGTCCATGCTTGACTCAGCTGTGTTTCTGTGTAGGCTCTCAAAGAGCTTCTGTCTGAGCCTGAGTGAGCTGTGTATCTGCATGTCCATTGGAAAAGGGCGCCTGTGCCTTAGCCAATGGTGTCTCTGCACAAACATTGGAAAAGGGTGTCTCTGACTAAGTCAGTTGTGTATCTGTGTGGCCATTGGAAAAGGGTGCACTGTCGGTGCCCGAGTCAGCTATGTTTCTGTGTAGTTTTGGAACATGGCATTCCGTCTGTGCCCTCATCAGCTGCGTACCTCCTTAGACACTAGAACAGGGCATACTGTCTGTGCCTGAGTCAGCTGTGCATCTGCATGGGCATTAGAAAGATGCATACTGTCTGTGCCTGATCTACGCTGAATCTGTGTGGGTATTGGAAAAGGGTGACTCTGACTGAACTTGTTGTGTATCTGAGTGGCCACTGGAAAATGGGGTAATGTCTGTGCCTGAGTCAGCTGTGTATCTGTGTGGGAATTGAAAAAGTGTGTATTGTCCGCGCCTGAGTCAGCTGTGTATCTGCCTAGTTTAGGAAAATGAAGTTCCATCTGTGTCTTCATCAGCTGTGTATCTCCTTGGCCGCTGGGAAAAGTGTGTCCTGTTCATCTGTGTGAGATGTGTATCTGTGTGGGCATTGGAAAAAGGTGTCTGTGTTTGAGTCTGCTGTGTATCTAAATGTGCATTGGAAAGGGTGTGCTGCCCGTGCCTGAGTCAGCTGTGTATCTGCATACTTTTGGAACAGGGTGTTCTGTCTGTGCCTTCATCCTCAGTGTATCTCCTTGGGCACTGGAAAGGGGTTTTCTGACTGTGCCTGAGTCAGTTGTGTATCTAGTTGGGCATTGAAAAAAGCACCTGTGCCTTTTGTGAGTTGTGTATCTGCGTGAGGTTTGGAAAAAGGTGTATTGTCTGTGTCTGAGTTAGCCATGTATCTGTGTGCGTTTTAGGAGTAGCTGTCTCTGTCTGAGTCAGCTGTGTTTCTAAATGTGAATCTGAGAAGGGCATTCTGTCTCTGTCTGAGTCAGCTGTGTATCCGCACCAGCATTGGAAAAGGGTGTACTGTACTGTTTGTGTTGAAGTTGGCTGTATAACTGTGTAGGCATTGGAAAAGAGTGTTCTGTCTGTCCTTGAGTCAGCTTGTATCTGAGAGGGCTTTCGAAAAGGGTGTACCGTCTGTGCCTGAATCAGCTGTATGTCTGCATGGGCATTGGAAAAGGGCATCAGTCTGAGACAGCTGTGTATCTGTAATGGCACTGCAAAAGTGTGTATTGTCTGTGCCTCAGTCAGCTGTGTAAATGTGTAGGCACTGGCAGAGGGTGTCTATGTCTGAGTCAGCTCTGTATCTGTCTGAGCACTGTTAAAGACTCTGTGTGTCTTAGTCTGTGTGGCATTCGAGAAAGTTGTCTGTTTCTGACTCAACTGTGTATCAGCAGGGGCAATGGAAAAGGGCGTACCTGAGTCAGCTGTGTATCTGTGAGCATTGGAAAAGGGTATTTCTGTCTTAGTCAACTGTGTATCTGCATGGGATTTGAAAAGGACATAAGTGTGTGTCGCATTCAGCTGTGTAACTGAATTGGAAAGGGGCGTACTGCCTATGCCTGAGTCTGATGTGTATCTGCATGGGCATTGCAAAAGGGCATATTCTCTGTGCCCAAGTCAGCTGTGTATCTGTCTGGGCAATGGAAAAGTGTGTGTGTGTGTGTGTGTGTGTGAGAAAAGGTACTGTCTGTACCTGATTCAGGTATTCCTCTGCATTGGTATTGTAAAAGGCCATCTGTAACTGAGTCAACTGTGTGTCTGTGTGGGCATTCAAAAAGGGAACCCTGTCTGTGTCTGAGTCAGCTGTGCATCACCTTGGACAATGGAAAATGGTGTACTCTATATGTCTGAGTCAGTTGTGTATCTGTGTTAGCTTTGAAAAAGGGTGTACATTCTGTGTCTGAGTCAGTTCTCTGTCAGCATTGGTAGTATGAAGAGGAGTACTGTCTCTGTCTGATTCAGCTATTACTCTGCATCAATATTGTAAAAGGGCATGTGTGTCTGAATCAGCTGTGTGTGTGCACATTGGAAAAGGGCATACTGTGTGTGGCTAACACAGCTGTGTATCTGTGTGGGCACAGGAAACGTGTGTCTGTGTGAGCATTGGAAAAGGGCATACTGTGTGTGGCTAACACAGCTGTGTATCTGTGTGGGCACAGGAAACGTGTGTCTGTGTGAGCATTGGAAAAGGGCATACTGTGTGTGGCTAACACAGCTGTGTATCTGTGTGGGCACAGGAAACATGTATGTGTGCCTTAGTCAGATGTTTATCCTCGTGGGGACTAGATTCATCTGTGCCTGAATCGGCTGTGTATCTGCGTGGGAATTGGGAAATGACATACTGTCTGTGCCTCAGATAGCTGGGCATTTGCATAGGGATTTCAAAAGGGTGTCCTGTCTGTGTCTGAGACTGCTGTGTAATTGCATGGGCAATGGAAAAGGGCATACTGTCTTGCCTGAGTGAGCAATGCACCTGCGTGAGGATTTGAAAAGGGCGTCCTCTCTGTGTCTGAGTCAGCTGTGTATCTGTGTGGGCATTGCAAAGGGGTGTTTGCGTCTAAGTCAGCTGTGTATCTGTGAGGGCACTGGGAAAGTGTTTGTGTGCCTTAGTCAGATGAGTCTCCTAATGGGAATTGGAGAAATTTGTCTCTGTCTGATTCAACTGTGGATCTGATTGGGCATTGGAAAAGGGCACACTGTCTGTGCCTGTGTATGTGCGTGAGCATTTGAAAAAGGTGTCTGTGTCTGAGTCAGCTGTGTATCTACGTGGGCATTGCAAAAGGCATACCCTCTGTGCCTCTCAGCAGAATATCTGCAATGGCATTGGAAAATGGTGTACTGTCCATAGCTAAGTTGGCTGTATACCTGTCTGAGCATTGGAAAAGGGCATACTGTCTGTGTCTGATTCAGCTATTAATCTGTGCCAATATTGCAAAAGGCCTGTATGCCTGAATCAGCTGTGTGTCTGCGTGGGCATTGAAAAAGGGTGTCTGTGTATGCGTCAGTTGTGTATTTGTGTGGGCATTGGCAAAGGGAATCCTGCCTGTGTCTGAATCAGCTGTGTGTCTGTGTGAGCATTGGAAAAGGGCATACTGTCTGTGGCAAACACTGCTGTGTATCTATTTGGGCACTGGAAAAGTGTGTGTGTGCCTTAGTCAGATGAGTCTCCTAATGGGAATTGGAGAAATTCATCTGTGCCTGAATCAGCTGTGTATCTGCGTGGGAATTAGAAAATGGCATACTATCTGTGCCTCAGATAGCTGGGTGTCTGTGTAGGGATTAGGAAAGGGTGCCCTGTCTGTGCGTGAATCAGCTGTGTATCTGAATGAGCATTGGAACAGAGTATACTGTCTGATTTTGAATCAGCTGTGTATCTGAGTGGGCAATGGAAAAGGCGTCTGTGTCTGAGTCAGTTGTGGACATTGGAAAAGAGCGTACAGTCTGTATCTGATCCGCTGTCTGTCTGCATTTGCATTGTGTATCGTCTATGCCTGATTCAGGTATTCATCTGTGTTGGTATTATAAAAGGGCGTCTGTGTATGCGTCAGTTGTGTATTTATATGGGCATTGCAAAGGGAATCCTCTCTGTGCCTGAGTCAGCTGTGTATCACCTTGGCCACTGGAACAGGGTGCACTCTCTGTGCCTGAGTCAACTGCGTCTCTGCGTGGGCATTGGAAAAGGACATGCTGTCTGTGTCTGAGTCAGCTGTGTATCTGTCTGGGCACTGGAAAAGAGTGTGTGTGCCTGAGTCAGATGAGTATCTATGTGGCCATTCAAGAAAATCGTCTGTGTCTGAGACAGCTGTGTATTGTGTAGGCATTGGAAAAAGGAGTCTGTACCTGACTCAGCTGTGCATTTGTGTGGAGATTGGGAAAGGGCGTACTGTCAGTGAGTGAGTCAGCTTGTATCTGTGTGGGCAATAGAAAAAGTTGTACTGCCTGAGCCTCAGTCAGCTGTGGAACTGCATGGGCATTGAAAGAGGGCATACTGACCGACCCTGAATCTGCTGTGTATCTGTGTGGGCATTGGAAAAGGGCACAGTGTCTGCTGTGTATCTGTGTGGGCATTGGAAAAGGACACAGTGTCTGCTGTGTATCTGTGTGGGCATTGGAAAAGGACACAGTGTCTGCTGTGTATCTGTGTGGGCATTGGAAAAGGACACAGTGTCTGCTGTGTATCTGTGTGGGCATTGGAAAAGGGCACAGTGTCTGCTGTGTATCTGTGTGGGCATTGGAAAAGGACACAGTGTCTGCTGTGTATCTGTGTGGGCATTGGAAAAGGGCACAGTGTCTGCTGTGTATCTGTGTGGGCATTGGAAAAGGACACAGTGTCTGCTGTGTATCTGTGTGAGAACTAGAAAAGGATGTCTGTGTATGCATCATTTGTGTATCTGTGTGGGCATTGGAAAAGGACACAGTGTCTGCTGTGTATCTGTGTGAGCATTGGAAAGGTCGACTGTGTCTGCTGTGTATCTGTGTGAGAACTAGAAAAGGATGTCTGTGTATGCATCATTTGTGTATCTGTGTGGGCATTGGAAAAGGACACAGTGTCTGCTGTGTATCTGTGTGGGCATTGGAAAGGTCGACTGTGTCTGCTGTGTATCTGTGTGGGCATTGGAAAGGTCGACTGTGTCTGCTGTGTATCTGTGTGAGAACTAGAAAAGGATGTCTGTGTATGCATCATTTGTGTATCTGTGTGGGCATTGGAAAAGGACACAGTGTCTGCTGTGTATCTGTGTGGGCATTGGAAAAGGACACAGTGTCTGCTGTGTATCTGTGTGGGCATTGGAAAAGGACACAGTGTCTGCTGTGTATCTGTGTGGGCATTGGAAAAGGACACAGTGTCTGCTGTGTATCTGTGTGGGCATTGGAAAAGGGCACAGTGTCTGATGTGTATCTGTGTGGGCATTGGAAAGGTCGACTGTGTCTGCTGTGTATCTGTGTGAGAACTAGAAAAGGATGTCTGTGTATGCATCATTTGTGTATCTGTGTGGGCATTGGAAAAGGACACAGTGTCTGCTGTGTATCTGTATGGGCATTGGAAAAGGACACAGTGTCTGCTGTGTATCTGTGTGGGCATTGGAAAAGGACACAGTGTCTGCTGTGTATCTGTGTGGGCATTGGAAAAGGACACAGTGTCTGCTGTGTATCTGTGTGGGCATTGGAAAAGGACACAGTGTCTGCTGTGTATCTGTGTGGGCATTGGAAAAGGACACAGTGTCTGCTGTGTATCTGTGTGGGCATTGGAAAAGGGCACAGTGTCTGATGTGTATCTGTGTGGGCATTGGAAAAGGGCGTACTCTGTGTACCTGATACAGCTGTGTATTTGTATTGGCATTCAGGAATGGCCATACACTCTGTGCCAGAGTTAGTTGTGTGCCTGTGTGAGCACTGGAAAAGGGTGTACTGTCTGTCCCTGAGTCTGTTATGTATCTGCGTGGGCACTGGAAAAAGTTGTCTGTATCGCAGCCAGCTGAGTATGTGCATGGGCATTGGAAAAGGGCACACTGCCTGTGCCAGAGTCAGCATGTATCTGTGCGGGCAATGGAAAAATGTGTCTGTGCCTAAGTCAGTTGTGTATCAGAGCGGGAATTGCAAAAAGGCGTCTGTCTAGTCAGCTGTGTATCTGCTTGAGCAGTGGAAGAAGGAGTACTGCCTGTGTCTCAGTCAGCTGCGTATCTGTGTGGGAACTGTGCCTGATTCAGCCGTGTATCTGCGAGGGCATTGTAAAAGGAACTACTGCCTGTGCCCGAGACAGGGTTGACATTGGAAAAGTACGTCTGTGTATGCGTCATTTGTGTATCTATGTGGGCATTGGAAAAGGGTGTCTGTGCCTGATTCAGCCGTGTATCTGCGAGGGCATTGGAAAAGGGCGTACTGATCCTGGTTTCGGTGACGTCATCGCCCAGAATGGCAGCCTAAATTAATAGCTCCTCCGGAAAAACGTTTATTTTGCCCCGTTAATCCACCAAATACAACATGTCTCGAGAATATCTGAACTGGTAAGGGGGGCAAGAATGGGGAAAAGGAATGGAGACAAGAAAAGCATCACTGCGGAGCTTGTGGATGAGGGGGCAACAAGCAGCTCTCCTACACGTGCGCATGGTGGCGAGGCTGATACTGGGCCTCGTTCAGACGAAGCGGCAAATTTAATAAAAATTCTGGAAGAGATACAGGAATTCCAAAAAGACAAAAACAGCAATTAAATGATACCAAGTCAGAGCTCACCAATGTTAATCAAAAAATAGCAGTGGCAGAGACACAAACTGAAAAGGTGGAAGATCACGTTCAAAACATGGAATGGATGCTAAGTGAGATGATGGAAGTGTCAGATCAACAAGAAAATACTACTCAACCAAGAAGAAAGGTCACATCGGAAGAATATCAGGATATTTAATGTTCCTGAAGGAGCGGAGGGGTTGTCTATGCTGGAGTTTGTAGATAAGTTATTACGGGACATGCTGGAGATTCCTTCGACTACAGAATTCAACATTGAGAGAGCACACCATGTGCTCGTCCCAAGGCCTTCTGGAGACGGAAGTTAAGCCATGGTCAATAGTGATTAGACTCCTTCAGTACAAAACCAAAGCAGAGATTCTGCGCAAGGCCTGGGGAAAGAAGAAGGTACTTTTGAACGGGAAATTGGTATATTTTGATCAAGATTACCCCCCAGTAATCCTGCAGAAACATAAGGAATATTCTGAAGCGAAGCGAGTATTAAAGCATAGAAAGATTAGCTTCCAGACTCCGTACCCTACTGAACTGCAAGTGTTTTATGAAGACAGGGCACAACTGTATCAGACAATGGAAGAGACGTCTGCAGACTTGAAGGCCAGAGGGTTGCCCATCAGCGTGATCAAACCAAGGGAAATCCTGGCTGAGCAGCTATCCCACTCTGCTTGGGAAATAGTGAGAGAATCAGGAAAGCAGGGGACGGGAGGAGGGTGAGAGGAGAATATCAGGAAGAGACTGTGAGTTTTCAGAAGACAGCCCACACCTCCTCCAAAAGAGCCATAAGGTCTGACTAATTTCAAAAGTGTTGATAAGCTAAATGGAAGTAAATATAGACGGTGCTATACTTATCTCAAAAAATACATATTACAATGTGACTTTTATATTACTCAATTACTTTACTTTTTATTCATTCATTCACTCCTTTTTCCCCACTTAAATGAGAATATATACATGGGAGGAATGCACAGGGAAATCTTTTCTGTGTAATGGACATTGATTTTTTCACTTACTTTTATGGGTACTGCAGTGGGGGCCCTCAACTTACCAGTAAGAGAGGTTATCCCCCACAGCTAGACATTTCCTCGAGCTCAGCTCAGGGTCATCTACTAGAGACCTCAGCCTTGGAATCACACCTTTGTTACCTTTCCTTTTATTCATGTTTCTTGGTTCTTATTTGTTCAGGGAGTAGATCAATTAAGTTTTATTCTGCTAATTTCAATGAGATACTGACAGATAAATACACATGGCTAAAGACAAAGTAAAATTCATTTCTTTTAATGTCAATGGGCTGTTAAATCAAATCAAACGCAGTTAAGTTCTATCAAAAATGAAGAAAGAACAAGCCCATGTAGTATATTTACAGGAAACTCACTTAAGTGATAATGAGCATAGGAAACTAAAGAGAATGGGCTTCGCTAATTTGTTTTTCTCCTCATGTAAATCAGGACATAGGAGAGGAGTTGCTATTCTCATCTCAAGCAAGCTAAATTTTGAAGAAGTATTTGAAAGGGGAGATAAAGATGGCAGATATATTCTGGTAAGGGGGAATATAGATGGAAATTCAGTTACGCTATTGAATATATACACAGCCTCAGGAAGTAATGTTACTTTCTTCCAGAAAATTACTAATATTATGGTAACAGAAACAGGTGGTCCCTTGATATGTGGGAGAGACTTAAATTTACAGTTACAACCAAAGCTAGATTCTCCAAATAGAAAAACCTATGAAACAAGAGAGTTAACACACTTTTTCAGGATGTTGGTCTAATTGATTTATGAAGAGACCTTTCCCCAACAGAAGGGATTACACTCATTATTCTGCCCCCCATTCTCTATATACAAGAATAGACTATTTCATAACATTTGGAAAAGATAAAGACAAAATAAACTCCTGTGGAATTGGGACAATAGATGTAAGTGACCATGCACATATATATTTATCTGTTGATTTTGGCCTACAACCAAAGAATACCATTTGGAAACTAAATTCAAGTATACTCAATCATCCCTATTTTAAGGAACAAATTAAAAAAGAAATTGGTCTTTACTTAGAATTCAATGATAATGGAGGGGTTTCATCTCCCATTCCATGGGATACTCTGAAGGCTGTCTGAACAGGGAAAATTATAGCGATATCTACATATAAGAAAAAAAATAAGGAATAAAACATTAGAGGAATTACAAAATAAGCTAAAGAAACTAGAGAAAAACATAAATTTGAGTTTGGCACAGGATACAATCGAGCAAATTTTTAAAATTTATATGAAATTTAATGAAATGAAATGAAATTAAGAGTTTGGCTACAGAAGAAATCAGGAAAAATGTAATGCTTCTGAAACAGAGACACTATGAAAGTGGACCTAAATCTATGAAAATACTGGCGTGGAAACTGAAAAAAAGGATAGCAGAAAATACAATTCATAGAATTAGGGATCCAAGAACAAAAGTGATAAAAAATAAGCTAAATGAAATTCAAGAAGCTTCTGAAGTGATTTACAAAACTCTATATTCCAAAGTTCCAGGGGGAAGCATAACCCAAATTGACACCTTCCTGAATTCTCTAGGGTTACCCACTTTAAGCGAAGAACAAAATAGAACAATGATGCTTACATAACTAAAGTTGAATTAAAAGCTGCAATTAGTAGGCTTAAATTAAGCAAATCACCAGGATCAGATGGGTATAAGGCAGAGTGGTACAAAGAATTTATTAATGAGTTAATCCCTGTTTTACTCCCCACACTGAACTGGGCTCTAAAAAAGGCACAAATGCCACCTAGCTGGAAGGAGGCGATAATCTCAGCTATACCGAAAGAAGGAAAGGATAAAATGGAATGTGGGTTATTTAGACCAATATCTGTTCTTAATGTAGATTATTTACCTCCACTATGGCCAAACGATTAGAAGAGTTTCTACCCACATTGATACATAATGATCAGACCAGTTTTATACAACAATGCCAAACACAAGACAATATACAAAGGGCACTTCACATTATGGATCATATACAAAAATATAAAATTGAAGCATGGGCACTGAAAAGGCATTTGATTTGGTTAATTGGAATTTTCTTTACAGAGTTTTACATAGACTTGGTTTACATGAAAATTATTAAAACTATACAGGCACTATATGACAATTCTACTGCTAGGGTTAAAATCAATGGATATTTAGCAAATAGTTTTACCCTAGAAAGGGGCACGAGACAGAGCTGTGCATGGTCACCACTACTCTTTGCGTTATATCAAGAACCATCAGCTCAATACATCAGACAAAATGAAGATATCAGGGAAATTACTATTACAGGGACAGAGCATAAATTGGCTTGTTATGCGGATGACATTTTGATCTATCTAGGGCAACCAACATACTCTTTACCTAAATTGATGCATTCCTTTGAACAATATCGTCAATTATCAGGATACAAGATCAACATAGATAGAACCCAATTACTTTCATATAACTATAGCCCACCAAAAGAAATTGAAAGTAGATATCCCTGGGCATGACAAACAGAGTCTTTCAAATATCTGGGCATCATTATGCCAAAAAATTTGGCAAAATTATCAGAATGTAATTATCAGCCTTTATATAAAAAAAATTAAGGAAGATATGGCAAGGTGGAACCTGATTGCTTTTTTCAGTCTTAGTTCAAGGATTGAGTCTATAAAAATGAATATACTGCCCAGACTGTTATATCTCTTTCAGACCCTACCAACAGAGATTTATCAAAATCAATTCAATGAATGGAACAAGATGTTATCAAGATATATATGACAAGGTAAAAGGCCTAGAGTTCATCTCAAAACTTTGCAATTAGCCAAGGAAAAGGGAGGATGAGCCCTGCCTTCTCTTAGGGATTATTATTTTGCAGCACAGTTGGGAGCTGTGATATGCTGGTGCAACCCATCATATGACGCTCAATGGAAAAACATTGAAGATACTTTCCATCCCCATACAGGCAATTTTGCCTGATAACAACCTACAAAGTTACATAAATACATGATAACCCGTGGGTGAAATGGACTCTTAAAATATGGAAAGCTGTAATAGAAAAATATAAACTAGAGGAAGATATTGTATCCTTAAATGGTGTGTGTATGACTCAGATTTTATGCCAAATAAACTGGATGCTAGATTTAAGGACTGGACAGCTAAAGGAATAACAGTTCTTTGTAATGTAATGAAAAAAGGAATACTATATAGTTTTGAAATGTTTAAAGAGAAACACTTACTAGAAAAACAAAACTTTTATCGGAATTTACAGATGCTACAGTATGTTAACAGGACAGTTAAAAATGTAACCAAGTCAAGTACATGTTTGATAGAGCTATTCAGAAAAGCATATAATTCAGATAATGGTAGTAGAATCATTTCAAGCATGTATAAGGGTTTGTCAAACCTTAAAACACATTTGACTTCATACCTTAAAACAAAATGGGAGAAGGAAGGAGGGATAATTATATCTGTGGAAGAATGGGCAGCTGTGTATATGCATGGGCATTGGAAAAGGGCGTTCACTCTGTGTGAGTCAGCTGTGTATCTGAGTGAATATTGGAAAAGGGTGTCTGTCTCTGAGTCAGCTGTGTATCTGCATGTGCATTGAAAAACAGCGTACTGTCTGTCCCTGAGTCAGTTGTGTATATGTGAGCCCATTGGAAAGGGGCATACTGTCTGAGCCTGAATCAGCTGTTTACCTGTGTGGGCATCGGAAAAGGGTGTCTGTGTCTGCTTCAGCTATGTATCTGCATGGGGCATTTGTATTGTCTGTACCTGAATCCACTGTGTATAGGTGTGAGCATCAGAATAGGGCATACTGACTGTGCCTGAGTCAGCTAGTGTCTGCAGGGGCAATGGAAGAGTGTACTATCTATGCTTGAATCATTTGTTTATGTGTGTGGTCATTGGAATCGAGTGTATGTCTCTACCTGCATCAGCTGTGTATCTGTGTTGTCACAGGAAAAGGGTGTCTGACTGAATGAACTGTGTATCTGTGTAGGCATGGGAATTGGCTGTACAGTTTGAATCTGAGTCAGCTGTGTATCTGCATGGGCACTGGAAAAAGGAGTAATATCTGTGCCTGAATCAACTGTATGTCTCTCTGGGTATTGGAAAATGGTGTACTTTCTATGCCTGAATCACTTGTGTGTCTGCATAGCCATTGGAAAAGGGAGTACTGTCTATGCCTAAGTCAGCTTGTATCTGCGCATGCATTGGAACTGGGCAAACTGTCTCTGCGTGAGTCAGCCATGTATATGAGTTGTTATGGAAAAGGGTGTCTGACTGAATGAACTGTGTATCTGCGTAGGCATGGGAATTGGCCGTACAGTTCGAATCTGAGTCAGCTGTGTATCCGCGTGGGCATTGGAAAAAGGAGTAATGTCTGCGTCTGGAAAAGGGTGTACTGTCTGAGCCTGAGACAGCTGTGTACCTGTGTCGGCATTGGAAAAGGACATACTGTCTGAGCCTGAGACAGCTGTGTACCTGTGTTGGCATTGGAAAAGGACATACTGTCTGAGCCTGTGTATCTGTATGGGCACTGTAAAAGGGTGTCTGTGTCTGAGTGAGCTGTGTATCTGCGTGGGCATTGCAAAAGGCCATACAGTCTGTGTATAAGTCAGCTGTGCATTTGCGTGGGCTTTCAAAAAAGGCATGTTGTCTGTTCCTGAATCAACAGTGTGCAGTGCACCAAGTTCCTGTGTGCTTGGTTATTGGAAAAGCTTGACTGTGTCTAAGTCAGCTGTGTATCTGTGTGGGAACTGGAAAAGCTTATCTGTGTCTGAGTCAGCTGTGTATCCCCACGGGCATTGGAATGGATGTACTGTCTTAGCCTGAGTCAGCTGTGTATATATGTTGGCATTGGAAAATCATGTACTGTCAGTGACTGAGTCAGCTGTGTATCTGTGTGGGAACTGGAAAAGCTTGTCTGTGTCTGAGTCAGCTGTGTATCTGTGTGGGAACTGGAAAAGCTTGTCTGTGTCTGAGTCAGCTGTGTATCTCCACAGGCATTGGAACGGGCGTACTGTCTTAGCCTGAGTTAGCTGTGGCATTGGAAAATCATGACTGAGTCAGTGACTGAGTCAGCTGTATATCTCTGTGTGGTCTATCTGCATTTGCATTGTAAAAGGGTCTACAGTCTGTGCCTAAGTCAATGATGTATCTATGTGTGCATTAGAAAAGGGCGTATTGTCAGTGCCCGAGTCAGTTATGTATCTTCATGGGCATTGGAATCGGGAGTACTGTCTGTGCCTGAGTCAGCTGTGTATGTGTGTTGTCACTGGAAAAGGGTGTCTGTGTCTGAATGAACTGTGTATCTGTGTGGGCATTGGAAAAGAAACATAGACGCATAGAAAATAGGTGCAGGAGTAGGCCATTCAGCCCTTTGAGCCTGCAATGCCATTCAGTATGATCATGGCTGATCATCCAACTCAGAACCCTGTACCTGCTTTCTCTCCGTAGCCCCTGATCCCTTTAGCCACAAGGGCCATATCTAACTTCCTCTTAAATATAGCCAATGAACTGGCCTCAACTGTTTCCTGTGGCAGAGAATTCCACAGATTCACCACTCTCTGTGTGAAGAAGTTTTTCCTCATCTCGGTCCTAAAAGGCTTCCCCTTTATCCTTAAACTGTGACCCCACGTTCTGGACTTCCCCGTCATCGGAAACAATATTCCTGCATCGAGCCTGTCCAATCCCTTTAGAATTTTATACGTTTCAATAAGGTCCCCCCTCAACCTTCTAAATTCCAGCGAGTATAAACCCAGTCGATCCAATCTTTCTTCATATGGAATTCTTGCCATCCCAGGAATCAATCTGGTGAACCTTCTCTGTACTCCCTCTGTGGCAAGAATGTCTTTCCTCAGATTAGGGGATCAAAACTGCACACAATACTCCAGGTGTGGTCTCACCAAGGCCTTGTATGACTGCAGTAGAACCTCCCTGCTCCTGTACTCGAATCCTCTTGCTGTGAATGCCAACATACCATTCACCTTTTTCACCGCCTGCTGTACCTGCATGCTTACTTTCAATGACTGGTGTACAATGACACCCAGGTCTCGTTGCACCTCCCCTTTTCCTAATCGGCCACCATTCAGATAATAATCTGTCTTCCTGTTCTTGCAACCAAAGTGGATAACCTCACATTTATCTACATTAAATTGTATCTGCCATGAACTTGCCCACTCACCTAACCTATCCAAGTCACCCTGCATCCTCTTAGCATCCTCCTCACAGCTAACACTGCTGCCCAGCTTCGTGTCATCCGCAAGCTTGGAGATGCTGCATTTAATTCCCTCGTCTAAATCATTAATATATATTGTAAATAGCTGTGGTCCCAGCACTGAGCCTTGCGGTACCCCACTCGTCACTGCCTGCCATTCTGAAAAGGTCCCGTTTATTCCCACTCTTTGCTTCCTGTCTGCCAACCAATTCTCTATCCACATCAATACCATACCCCCAATACCATGTGCTTTATGTTTGCACACTAATCTCCTGTGTGGGACTTTGTCAAAAGCCTTTTGAAAATCCAAATATACCACATCCACTGGTTCTCTCCTATCCACTCTACTAGTTACATCCTCAAAAAATTCTATAAGATTCGTCAGACATGATTTTCCTTTCACAAATCCATGCTGACTTTGTCCGATGATTTCACCACTTTCCAAATGTGCTGTTATCACATCTTTGATAACCGACTCTAGCATTTTCCCCACCACCGATGTCAGGCTAACTGGTCTATAATTCCCCAGTTTCTCTCTCCCTCCTTTCTTAAAAAGTGGGGTTACATTAGCCACCCTCCAATCCTCAGGAACTAATCCAGAATCTAAAGCGTTTTGAAAAATTATCACTAATGCATCCACTATTTCTTGGGCTACTTCCTTAAGCACTCTGGGATGCAGACCATCTGGCCCTGGAGATTTATCTGCCTTTAAGCCCTTCAATTTACCTAACACCACTTCCCTAACATGTATTTCCCTCAGTTCCTCCATCTCACTAGACCCTCGGTCCCCTACTATTTCCAGAAGATTATTTATGTCCTCCTTAGTGAAGAGAGAACCAAACTAGTTATTCAATTGGTCTGTCGTGTCCTTGTTCCCCATGATCAATTCACCTGTTTCTTACTGTAAGGGACCTACATTTGTCGTAACCAATCTTTTTCTTTTCAAATATCTATAAAAGCTTTAACAGTCAGTTTTTATGTTCCCTGCCAGCTTTCTCTCATAATCTTTTTTCCCTTTCCTAATTAAGCCCTTTGTCCTCCTCTGCTGGACTCTGAATTTCTCCCAGTCCTCAGGTTTGCTGCTTTTTCTGACTAATTTGTATGTTTCTTCTTTGGAATTGATACTACCCCTAATTTCCCTTGTCAGCCACGGATGTACTACCTTCCCTGGTTTATTCTTTTGCCAAACTGGGATGAACAATTGTAGTTCATCCATGCGATCTTTAAATGCTTGCCATTGCATATCCACCATCAACCCTTGAAGTATCATTTGCCAGTCTATCTTAGCTAATTCACATCTCATACATTCAAAGTTACCCTTCTTTAAGTTCAGAACCTTTGTTTCTGAATTAACTATGTCATTCTCCATCTTAATAAAGAATTCCACCATATTATGGTCACTCTTACCCAAGGGGCCTCGCACGACAAGATACTAACTAACCCTTCCTCATTGCTCAATACCCAGTCTAGAATGGCCTGCTCTCAAGTTGGTTCAGAAAACCACCCCGCATACATTCCAAGAAACCATCTTCCTCAGCACCCCTACCAATTTGGTTCACCCAATCTATATGTAGATTGAAGTCACCCATTATAACTGCTGTTCCTTTATTGCACGCATTTCTAATATCCTGTTTAATGCCATCCCCAACCTCACTACTACTGTTAGGTGGCCTGTACACAACTCCCACCAGCATTTTCTGCCCCTTAGTGTTATGCAGCTCTACCCATATCAATTCCACATCCCCCAGCCTAATGTCCTTCCTTTCTATTGCATTAATCTGTTCTCTAACCAGCAATGCCACCCCACCTCCTTTTCTTTCCTGTCTATCCCTCCTGAATATTGAATATCCCTGGATGTTGAGCTCCCATCCTTGGTCATCTGGGAGCCATGTCTCTGTGATCCCAACTATATCATATTCATTAATAAATATCTGCACATTCAATTCATCCACCTTGTTACGAATGCTCCTCGCGTTGACACACAAAGCCTTTAGGCTTGTTTTTACAACACTCTTAGCCCTTAAACAATTATGTTGAAAAGTGGCTCTTTTTGCTTTTTGCCCTGGATTTGCCTGCCTGCCACTTTTACTTTTCACCTTACTACTTTTTGCTTCTACCCTCATTTTACACCCCTCTGTCTCTCTGCATTTGTTCCCATCCCTCTGCCACATTAGTTTAAATCCCCCTAAACAACAGTAGCAAACAATCCCCCTAGGACATAGTGTTTGTGCCTGAGTCAGTTGTCTGTGTGGGCATTGGAAAAGGGTATCTCTGCCTGAGTCAGTTGTGTATCTACATGGGCATTGCGAAGGGAGGTATGTGGCTGAATCAGCTGCTTATGTGCGTGGGCATTGAAATCGGGCGCAGTGTCTCTGCCTGCATCAGCTGTTTGTCACGGGAAAAGGGTGTCTGTGTTTGAATGAACTGTGTATCTGCATAGGCATAGGAAATGTCCGTACAGTTTCAATCTGAATCAGCTGTGTATCTGCGTGGACATTGCAAAAGGAGTACTGTACTGTCTGTGCCAAAATCCACTGTGTATATGCGTAGGCATTACAAATAGGACATACTGTCCTTACCAGAGTCAGCATAGGCATTGGGAAGGGGCGTACAGTCCGTGCCTGAATCAGCTGTGTATAGCATAGGCATTGGGAAGGGGCGTACTGTCCGTGCCTGAATCAACTGTGTATAAGCATGGGCATTGGGAAGGGGCGTACTGTCCGTGCCTGAATCAGCTGTGTATAAGCATAGGCATTGGGAAGGGGCGTACTGTCCGTGCCTGAATCAACTGTGTATAAACATGGGCATTGGGAAGGGGCGTACTGTCCGTGCCTGAATCAACTGTGTATAAACATGGGCATTGGGAAGGGGCGTACTGTCCGTGCCTGAATCAGCTGTGTATAAGCATGGGCATTGGGAAGGGGCGTACTGTCCGTGCCTGAATCAGCTGTGTATAAGCATGGGCATTAGGAAGGGGCGTACTGTCCGTGCCTGAATCAGCTGTGTATAAGCATGGGCATTGGGAAGGGGCGTACAGTCTGTGCCTGAATCCGCTGTGTATAAACATGGGCATTGGGAAGGGGCGTAATGTCCGTGCCTGAATCAGCTGTGTATAAGCATGGGCATTGGGAAGGGGCGTACTGTCCGTGCCTGAATCAGCTGTGTATAAGCATGGGCATTGGGAAGGGGCGTACTGTCCGTGCCTGAATCAGCTGTGTATAAGCATGGGCATTGGGAAGGGGCGTACTGTCCGTGCCTGAATCAGCTGTGTATAAACATGGGCATTGGGAAGGGACGTACTGTCCGTGCCTGAATCAGCTGTGTATAAGCATGGGAATTGGGAAGGGGCGTACTGTCCGTGCCTGAATCAACTGTGTATAAACATGGGCATTGGGAAGGGGCGTACTGTCCGTGCCTCAGTCAGCTGTGTGTAAGCATGGGCATTGGGAAGGGGCGTACTGTCCGTGCCTGAATCAGCTGTGTATAAGCATGGGCATTGGGAAGGGGCGTACTGTCCGTGCCTGAATCAGCTGTGTATAAGCATGGGCATTGGGAAGGGGCGTACTGTCCGTGCCTGAATCAGCTGTGTATAAGCATGGGCATTGGGAAGGGGCGTACTGTCCGTGCCTGAATCAGCTGTGTATAAACATGGGCACTGGGAAGGGGCGTACTGTCCGTGCCTGAATCAGCTGTGTATAAACATGGGCATTGGGAAGGGGCGTACTGTCCGTGCCTGAATCAGCTGTGTATAAGCATGGGCATTGGGAAAGGGCGTACTGTCCGTGCCTGAATCAGCTGTGTATAGCATAGGCATTGGGAAGGGGCGTACTGTCCGTGCCTCAGTCAGCTGTGTATAAACATGGGCATTGGGAAGGGGCGTACTGTCCGTGCCTGAATCAGCTGTGTATAAACATGGGCATTGGGAAGGGGCGTACTGTCCGTGCCTCAGTCAGCTGTGTATAAACATGGGCATTGGGAAGGGGCGTACTGTCCGTGCCTGAATCAGCTGTGTATAAGCATGGGCATTGGGAAGGGGCGTACTGTCCGTGCCTGAATCAGCTGTGTATAAGCATGGGCATTGGGAAGGGGCGTACTGTCCGTGCCTGAATCAGCTGTGTATAAACATGGGCATTGGGAAGGGGCGTACTGTCCGTGCCTGAATCAGCTGTGTATAAGCATAGGCATTGGGAAGGGGCGTACTGTCCGTGCCTGAATCAGCTGTGTATAAGCATGGGCATTGGGAAGGAGCGTACTGTCCGTGCCTGAATCAGCTGTGTATAAGCATGGGCATTGGGAAGGGGCGTACTGTCCGTGCCTGAATCAGCTGTGTATAAGCATGGGCATTGGGAAGGGGCGTACTGTCCGTGCCTGAATCAACTGTGTATAAACATAGGCATTGGGAAGGGACGTACTGTCCGTGCCTGAATCAGCTGTGTATAAGCATGGGCATTGGGAAGGGGCGTACTGTCCGTGCCTGAATCAGCTGTGTATAAGCATGGGCATTGGGAAGGGGCGTACTGTCCGTGCCTGAATCAGCTGTGTATAAGCATCGGCATTGGGAAGGGGCGTACTGTCCGTGCCAGAATCAGCTGTGTATAAGCATGGGCATTGGGAAGGGGCGTACTTTCCGTGCCTTAATCAGCTGTGTATAAACATGGGCATTGGGAAGGGGCGTACTGTCCGTGCCTGAATCAACTGTGTATAAGCATGGGCATTGGGAAGGGGCGTACAGTCCGTGCCTGAATCAGCTGTGTATAAGCATAGGTATAGGGAAGGGGCGTACTGTCCGTGCCTGAATCAGCTGTGTATAAGCATGGGCATTGGGAAGGGGCGTACTGTCCGTGCCTGAATCAGCTGTGTATAAGCATGGGCATTGGGAAGGGGCGTACTGTCCGTGCCTGAATCAGCTGTGTATAAGCATGGGCATTGGGAAGGGGCGTACTGTCCGTGCCTGAATCAGCTGTGTATAAGCATGGGCATTGGGAAGGGGCGTACTGTCCGTGCCTGAATCAACTGTGTATAAGCATAGGCATTGGGAAGGGGCGTACTGTCCGTGCCTGAATCAGCTGTGTATAAACATGGGCATTGGGAAGGGGCGTACTGCCCGTGCCTGAATCAGCTGTGTATAAACATGGGCATTGGGAAGGGGCGTACTGTCCGTGCCTGAATCAGCTGTGTATAAACATGGGCATTGGGAAGGGGCGTACTGTCCGTGCCTGAAACAGCTGTGTATAAACATGGGCATTGGGAAGGGGCGTACTGTCCGTGCCTGAATCAGCTGTGTATAAGCATGGGCATTGGGAAGGGGCGTACTGTCCGTGCCTGAATCAGCTGTGTATAAACATGGGCATTGGGAAGGGGCGTACTGTCCGTGACTGAATCAGCTGTGTATAAACATGGGCATTGGGAAGGGGCGTACTGTCCGTGACTGAATCAGCTGTGTATAAACATGGGCATTGGGAAGGGGCGTACTGTCCGTGACTGAATCAACTGTGTATAAGCATAGGCATTGGGCAGGGGCGTACAGTCCGTGCCTGAATCAGCTGTGTATAAACATGGGCATTGGGAAGGGGCGTACGGTCCGTGACTGAATCACCTGTGTATAAGCATAGGCATTGGGCAGGGGCGTACAGTCCGTGCCTGAATCAGCTGTGTATAAGCATGGGCATTGGGAAGGGGCGTACTGTCCGTGCCTGAATCAGCTGTGTATAAACATGGGCATTGGTAAGGGGCGTACTGTCCGTGCCTGAATCAACTGTGTATAAGCATAGGCATTGGGAAGGGGCGTACTGTCCGTGCCTGAATCAGCTGTGTATAAACATGGGCATTGGGAAGGGGCGTACTGTCCGTGCCTGAATCAGCTGTGTATAAGCATGGGCATTGGGAAGGGGCGTACTGTCCGTGCCTGAATCAGCTGTGTAAAACATGGGCATTGGGAAGGGGCGTACTGTCCGTGCCTGAATCAGCTGTGTATAAACATGGGCATTGGGAAGGGGCGTACTGTCCGTGCCTGAATCAGCTGTGTATAAACATGGGCATTGGGAAGGGGCGTACTGTCCGTGCCTGAATCCGCTGTGTATAGCATAGGTATTGGGAAGGGGCGTACTGTCCGTGACTGAATCAGCTGTGTATAGCATGGGCATTGGGAAGGGGCGTACTGTCCGTGCCTGAATCAGCTGTGTATAAGCATGGGCATTGGGAAGGGGCGTACTGTCCGTGCCTGAATCAGCTGTGTATAAGCATGGGCATTGGGAAGGGGCGTACTGTCCGTGCCTGAATCAGCTGTGTATAAGCATGGGCATTGGGAAGGGGCGTACTGTCCGTGCCTGAATCAGCTGTGTATAAGCATAGGTATTGGGAAGGGGCGTACTGTCCGTGCCTGAATCAGCTGTGTATAAGCATGGGCATTGGGAAGGGGCGTACTGTCCGTGCCTGAATCAGCTGTGTATAAGCATGGGCATTGGGAAGGGGCGTACTGTCCGTGCCTGAATCAGCTGTGTATAAGCATAGGTATTGGGAAGGGGCGTACTGTCCGTGCCTGAATCAGCTGTGTATAAGCATGGGCATTGGGAAGGGGCGTACTGTCCGTGCCTGAATCAGCTGTGTATAAGAATGGGCATTGGGAAGGGGCGTACAGTCCGTGCCTGAATCAGCTGTGTATAAGCATGGGCATTGGGAAGGGGCGTACTGTCCGTGCCTGAATCAGCTGTGTATAAGCATGGGCATTGGGAAGGGGCGTACTGTCCGTGCCTGAATCAGCTGTGTATAAACATGGGCATTGGGAAGGGGCGTACTGTCCGTGCCTGAATCAACTGTGTATAAGCATGGGCATTGGGAAGGGGCGTACTGTCCGTGCCTGAATCAGCTGTGTATAAACATGGGCATTGGGAAGGGGCGTACTGTCCGTGCCTGAATCAGCTGTGTATAAGCATGGGCATTGGGAAGGGGCGTACTGTCCGTGCCTGAATCAGCTGTGTATAAGCATAGGCATTGGGAAGGGGTGTACTGTCCGTGACTGAATCAGCTGTGTATAAACATGGGCATTGGAAGGGGTGTACTGTCCGTGACTGAATCAGCTGTGTATAAGCATAGGCATTGGGAAGGGGTTTACAGTCCGTGCCTGAATCAGCTGTGTATAAGCATAGGCATTGGGAAGGGGTGTACTGTCCGTGACTGAATCAACTGTGTATAAACATGGGCATTGGGAAGGGGTGTACTGTCCGTGACTGAATCAGCTGTGTATAAGCATGGGCATTGGGAAGGGGTGTACTGTCCGTGACTGAATCAACTGTGTATAAACATGGGCATTGGGAAGGGGCGTACTGTCCGTGACTGAATCAGCTGTGTATAAGCATAGGCATTGGGAAGGGGCGTACTGTCCGTGACTGAATCAGCTGTGTATAAGCATAGGCATTGGGAAGGGGCGTACTGTCCGTGCCTGAATCAGCTGTGTATAAACATGGGCATTGGGAAGGGGCGTACTGTCCGTGACTGAATCAGCTGTGTATAAGCATAGGCATTGGGAAGGGGTGTACTGTCCGTGACTGAATCAACTGTGTATAAACATGGGCATTGGGAAGGGGCGTACTGTCCGTGACTGAATCAGCTGTGTATAAGCATAGGCATTGGGAAGGGGCGTACTGTCCGTGACTGAATCAGCTGTGTATAAGCATAGGCATTGGGAAGGGGCGTACTGTCCGTGCCTGAATCAACTGTGTATAAACATAGGCATTGGGAAGGGGCGTACAGTCCGTGCCTGAATCAGCTGTGTATAGCATGGGCATTGGGAAGGGGCGTACTGTCCGTGACTGAATCAGCTGTGTAT
Organism: Hypanus sabinus; assembly: GCF_030144855.1. Lineage (NCBI taxonomy): Eukaryota > Metazoa > Chordata > Chondrichthyes > Myliobatiformes > Dasyatidae > Hypanus > Hypanus sabinus. The sequence continues at coordinate 29,484,941 of NC_082720.1, forward strand.
AAGCATGGGCATTGGGAAGGGGCGTACTGTCCGTGACTGAATCAGCTGTGTATAAGCATGGGCATTGGGAAGGGGCGTACTGTGTGTGCCTGAATCAGCTGTGTATAAGCATGGGCATTGGGAAGGGGCGTACTGTCCGTGCCTGAATCAGCTGTGTATAAGCATGTGCATTGGGAAGGGGCGTACTGTCCGTGCCTGAATCAACTGTGTATAAACATGGGCATTGGGAAGGGGCGTACTGTCCTTGCCTGAATCAGCTGTGTATAAGCATGGGCATTGGGAAGCGGCGTACTGTCCGTGCCTGAATCAGCTGTGTATAAGCATGGGCATTGGGAAGGGGCGTACAGTCCGTGCCTGAATCAGCTGTGTATAAACATGGGCATTGGGAAGGGGCGTACTGTCCGTGCCTGAATCAACTGTGTATAAACATGGGCATTGGGAAGGGGCGTACAGTCCGTGCCTCAGTCAGCTGTGTATAAGCATGGGCATTGGGAAGGGGCGTACTGTCCGTGCCTGAATCAACTGTGTATAAGCATAGGCATTGGGAAGGGGAGTACTGTCGGTGCCTGAATCAGCTGTGTATAATCATAGGCATTGGGAAGGGGTGTACTGTCCGTGACTGAATCAGCTCTGTATAAGCATGGGCATTGGGAAGGGGCGTACTGTCCGTGACTGAATCAGCTGTGTATAAGCATGGGCATTGGGAAGGGGCGTACAGTCCGTGCCTGAATCAGCTGTGTATAAGCATGGGCATTGGGAAGGGGCGTACTGTCCGTGACTGAATCAGCTGTGTATAAGCATAGGCATTGGGCAGGGGCGTACTGTCCGTGCCTGAATCAGCTGTGTATAAACATGGGCATTGGGAAGGGGCGTACTGTCCGTGCCTGAATCAGCTGTGTATAAGCATAGGCATTGGGCAGGGGCGTACTGTCCGTGCCTGAATCAGCTGTGTATAAGCATGGGCATTGGGAAGGGGCGTACTGTCCGTGCCTGAATCAGCTGTGTATAAGCATAGGCATTGGGCAGGGGCGTACTGTCCGTGCCTGAATCAGCTGTGTATAAACATGGGCATTGGGAAGGGGCGTACTGTCCGTGCCTGAATCAGCTGTGTATAAACATGGGCATTGGGAAGGGGCGTACTGTCCGTGCCTGAATCAGCTGTGTATAAACATGGGCATTGGGAAGGGGCGTACTGTCCGTGCCTGAATCAGCTGTGTATAAGCATGGGCATTGGGAAGGGGCGTACTGTCCGTGCCTCAGTCAGCTGCGTACCTGCGGGCGCATTGGAAGGTGTACTACCTGTGCCTGAGTTAGCTGCGCATCTGAGTGGGAACTGGAAACGTGTCTGTTTCTGAGTCAGATGACTATCTGCGAGGGCATTGGAAAGGACGTACTGTCTGAGCCCCAGTCAGCTGTGTATCTGCGTGGGCATTGGGGGAAGGGTGTGAGTCCCTGAGTCAGTTGTGTATCTGCGTGTGCAGTGGAAAAAGGTGTCTCTGTCGGAATTGGCTGAGTATTTGTATGGGCATTTTGAAAATGCTCACACTCTCTATGCCTGAGTCTGCTGTGCATCTGCGTGGGCATTGGAGAATGGCGTACTGTCTTTGGCTGAGTTAGCTGTCTATCTACGTTGACACTAGCAATGCGCGTTCTGTTTGTGCCTGAATCAACTGTTTATCCGTGTCGGCATTGGAAATGGGCGACTGTGTTTACGTCGGTTGTGTATCTGCGTAGGCATTGGAATAGGGCATGCTGTCAGTTGCACAACCACGGATTCGGCGGTCCAGCAAATAGGGCAATTGTGCCCATGAATATGCTCGTGTCAGCTAATTATTATTTCATTGTGATGGTTTTTGCTTGTCCAGCATTGAGCAAAGTCCAGCAACATTTCGCTGCCTCCTTGCGTGAGACAGTGGACTGGCGAGTCAACTGCCTCCGAAGACCATCCGTATTCTTTTGATACAGGATTTAGTTATTCCTTTCAGCCGCAGTGCCGACTTCGTTTTCTACCTGAGTTTTAGATGACGGCCCTGCTTGGCCTGGCGTTTATTGTTTTCTTTTTCCCTCTAACTCTATTCGCATTGAAGTCTGTGAACTATCGGCCCACTTCCGTGTCTCTCGCTCCGCACTTGGGCCATATCCGAACCCAGTCTCGACCACACAAATATGGACCCAGCTTAGAGAGTGAGCAGCTGACCTTGGCTGTGAGATTCATTGGACAGGTAGGGGACAAGCAACAGGCAATGGAATCTGTTCTGAGTGAAGTTCCGGAAGCCACGAGGCAGATGGTCTCCTGCCGACGAGCCCAGTCTCATCTGGAGGAACAGGTATCATCCCTGGCCGCAGATGCTGAACGGCTCATCGGAGTCAAGGCCGCCGCCCCCGAGCTCACTGCGGACAACCGGCATCAGCTTACAGCCGTTAACGTTCTCGCCAACGTAATTCTACAGCTTCTGACTGCATCAGTCCCACTCCCAGTATCTCGCAGGTCCTCCTTTTCTGCTGCCCCGACAATCTCTGCTCTTAATGCTCCCGCGCCCAGACCAGAACTGACTCCCGCTTTCGGACCCAACCCCCCACCCCCACAGACTCCCGCAACCGTACAGAAACAGTACTTCACCGCCGGGCAGACTCTGGTGATCCCGATGGCTGCGGGAATTTTATTGCCCAAGATGAGCTGCCATTCCAAGCTCAGCCTGATCGTTTCGGAGATGATGCGCGAAAACTGGAGTACGTGGCCAATCTCCTGGATGGATCTCCACTCAGCCCGTTCAGTGTTTTTCCAGAGCAAGCATACCACGCGGCACAGTCATTCCGACATTTCGTGGCAGAGTTTAGGAGGGGTTTTGGCCTTCAGTACGCGGTATCCACCGACTCTTGGACCTGCGCCAAGGCAGAGGAACGGTGAAAGCCTATGCAGTCAAATTCCGCACGCCTTCAGCAGAGACGGGTAGGAATAGGGATCCTCTCATCTCCAGCGTGGACTGAACGCAGGGGTCTGGCATGTGTTCGTGAGCAGGATAGTTTTGGATGACCTGATTAATCTGGCTTTTCGAGTTGACGACCAGGTAGCTGAGTGGCGCAGGGAGAGGACGTTTCAAACTTGCTACGCTCTGTGTGGTCGCCCTCTGTCCCTCCCTCACCACCCAGCACCCAGTCCACGGAGGAGCCCGTGCCAGTTGGGCGCATGCGCCTGTCTCAGGAGGCCCGGGAGTGCCGCAGGTAAACAGATTCCTGCCTCGCTTGTGCCAGTTCAGGATACACTGGGCGGCATGTTCCAAGCGTCGAGTGAAAAAAAGGATCCCCGTCAGTAGGGAGGGGAATCCTGACGTGTCGGGTCTCCCTTCAGTCCGCTTTCCCTAATGTGCAATCCTCGCAGCCGCCTTGTCGTGGAGGTCTCAGACCCCTGTTCTTGCGGCGTTTATCGACTCCGGCGCAGCTGGGAATCTCATAGACATCTCTCTAGCTCAAAGATGGGAGTTCCAACTCGAGATCAACGTCAAGGCGTTGGACGTTCGACCTCCGGGCTCCCCCTTTCCATCCAACCCCTCCAATTTGTGCCCGGAGGAACCATGAATAATTCACTTTCTATCTAGATGATTCGCCTGAACTGCCACTGGTGCTTGACCTTCTCTGGTTATCCTGACATAACCTACGGATCGATTGGTCTCTGAAGGTACTCCAAGAGTGGGGACCGGCATGCCTGTCTGGGTCCAGCTCAAGCTCCATCCCATGAATCCCCCTCCTGTGTCAGCTCAGGATGTGGACCTGTCTAGGATTCCGGCTGAATATGCGGATCTCCTTGAGGTTTTCAGTAAAAGAAAGGCCACCACCCCGCCCCGACACCACCCAGACGACTGTGCCAAAGACCTCCTAGCCGGCACCAGTCCTCTCCGGGGCTGGCTCTTTTCCGTCTCTCATCCTGAAATGATGGCGATGGAGGGAATACATCAAGGATGTACTGGCCATGGGGGTTATCCGTCCGTCAACCTCGCCGGCTTCTATTTATGAGCAAGAAAAATCGCAAGCTCCATCCCCGCGTCCATTATGAACAACATCACTGTGAAGCACCGCTACCCTCTTCCCTTGCTGGCGTCTGCGTTTGAACATCTCCAGGGAACAACCATGTCTTCCAAAGTTGACTTACGCAATGCTTACAATCTGGTTCGCATAAGAGAAGGGGGTGAGTGGAACCAGACTGTGTATCTAGATAACATCTTCGTCTATTCCCGCTCTCTTCCGGAACACGTCCAGCATATCCGGAGAGGTCTCAATCAGCTTCTTGAAAATGACCTGCACGCCAAGGCCGAAAAATGCAAGTTCCATAAAGACCAGGTGTCGTCGTTGGGCTATATGCTTGTCCCATCCAGTGTTCAAATGGACCCTAGTAAAGTTCAGGCAGTTGCAGAGTGGCTCAAACCGTCTACAGTCAAACAGTTACGGCGCTTCATGGGGTTTGTGAACTTTTATCGCCGCTTCATCCGGAATTTCGGCACAATCGCAGCTTCAATGAATGCACTCAGCAAGAAGACCCCGGCATGGTTCCACAGGATGGCCAGTGCCAACCAAGCATCTTCCTTGCTAAAGCGACGTTTCTCCACTGCCCCGCTGCTGCAACACCCAGACCCGTCTCAGCCATTCACTGTCGAGGTGGATGCATCCGATGTCGGCATTGGATCCGTCCTCTCTCAGCGCTCGGCTGCGGAGAGCCGGCTGAACCCTTGTGCCTTTCCTCCCCGTCGCTTGACTCCGGCCGAGAGGAATTACGATGTTGGGAGCCGGGAACTTCGGGCCGTCAACGAGGCCTTGGAGGAATGGTGACACTGGCTGGAGGGGGCAGAGCAACCATTCTTGGTCTGGACAGATCACAAGAACCTCTCCTGTATTCAGGATGCTGAGAGACTCAACTTTCGTCAGGCCCGGTGGGCTCTTTTCTTCACGCGGTTCAGTTTCATCCTCGCCTATTGGCCCGGCAGCAAGAATACAAAGACCGATGTGCGCTCCCGGCAGTTAGACCGATTCAGAACCCTTTCTTCCTCGCTCCTGCATTGTTGATCGGGGGAATAGAGGCAGACGTGAGAGCTATCCAACAGTCTCATGATGCGGTGCGTTCCAAAGTGTTGGAATTGGGGTCACTCCTCCCGTCTGGCTGGATATCCGGGGACTTAACGGACCCAAGAGTTTATAAAGAGACTACATTGGTAGCCATCTATGTCCCAGGATGTCCACTACTCTGTATCTGCTTGTCGCACCTGCTCGGAGCAAGACATCACCCAAGCTCCCATCGGCTCGTGAGACTGCCACACTCAAGGTTCAACATGAGTTCAGGCTCCACGGCTTTCCTCAAGTCATAGTGTCTGATCATGGGCCACGTTTCACTTCCCGCTTTTGGAAGGCCTTCTGCTGTCTTGTAGGAGCCACGGCCAGCTTCTCGTCTGGTTTCCGCCCCGAATCCAACGGTCAGACTGGGAGAGTGAACCAGGATTTGGAGACAACCCTGCGCTATCTTGCCTCTTCCAACCGCATACATTGGGGCTCCCAATTGGTTTGGGCAGAGATAGCCTACAATAACCTCCAGTCGTCCTCCATGGGTATATCCCCCTTTGAATGCCAGAAGGGATCCCAGCCCCCGCTCTTCCCTGACGTAGGAGTCCTGCTGCTGATCCAACTGACCCAGCGCTGCAAGCGCACCTGGAGACGAGCCAGGGCTTCTGTGCTGCGCGCCCAAAAACGACATTCCCGGCAGGCTGAACGGCTCCGTCGACAGGTAAGGCCATTCAAACCAGGAGAGGAGGTCTGGTTGGCATCAGGGGATCTTCCCCTGAAAGTCGAGAACCGGAAGTTGACACCGCGCTACGTGGGACTGTTTGTCGTGGAAAAGGCTGTCAACAAGGTGCCCTATAGATTGCGTCTACCAGCATCACTGAAGATCCACCCAGTATTCCATGGTTCCCAGTTCAAGCTGGTTACTACCTCTCCCCTGGCCCCAGTCATCCCACCTCCCCGCCTGGTAGATGGTTCCCTAGTCTATACGGTGCGGCGCTTCCTGGCATCTCGCCGTGTGTGTGGTAAGGCCCAGTACCTTGTGGACTGGGAAGGGTATGATCCAGAAGAACGTACCTGGAACCTGCCGAGGGACATCTTGGACAAGTTCATTATCCGGGACCGGGACTTCCAGCGGACACGGGTGTGTGGCGCCTCAGGGCTGCGCCTAGAGAGGGGGGCCCTGTCACAACCACGGATTCGGCAACGCCGCAGATACGGCAATTGCGCTCGTGAATATGCACGAGTCAGCTGATGATTATTTCATATTGATCGAAAATAACTCCATTCTTTTCGCCGCAGTGCTTGTCGTGACTTGAGCAAAGCACAGCAATGTTACGCTGCTGCCCAGATTCGGCCTTGCCTGAGAAATTGGACTGTCGGGTCAACTGACGCGAAAGGCACGCGATATTCGTTTTGTAGTTAGTTATTCGTCTCAGCCCTAGTGTTGGCTTCGGTTTTCCATTTGAGAGCTTTAGGTAAGGGCTCAGTTTGGCCTAGCGTTTATTGTTTTCTTTTCCCTCTAACCCTGTCCGCATAAAAATCTATGACCTATCCACCCGCTTCAGTGTCTCTCGCTCCGCACTTGGGACATTTTGGAACAACCTTTTCCTGAGTGATCTGTGTATCTGCGAGACCAATGGGAAAGGACGTCTGTGTCTGAATCAACGGTGCATCTGCGTGGGCATAGTCTGTGTCTGACTAAGCTGTGTGCGCATTGGAAAAGGCCATACTGTCTAGGTAGGAGTTCCCACTTTATCGGTGAGGGCATTGGAAAAGGGTGTGCTGGTGGTGCCAGATGTAGCTTTGTATCTGTGTATGCATAGAGAAAACACATACTGTCTATGCCTGAGTCAGCTGTGTATCTGCACGTATCGGAAAAGGGTGACTATCTGAACCTGCCCGCTGCATATCTGTATGGGCATTGGAAAAGGCTGTGCTGATAGTGCCAGAGGCAGCATTGTATTTGTGTACGCATTGCAAAAGGGTGTACTGACTGTGTCTGGGTCTGTGTATCTGTGGGGCTATTGGAAAACGCAGTCTGTGTCTGAGTCAGCTGTGTACCAGTGTGGGCACTGGAAAAGGCTGTACTGTCCATACCCGAGTTACTGGAACATCAAAGTCTTTGACAAGAACAGGCCATTCAGCCCAATAAAGCTTGTTGAATTCCTATTAACATAGTGTGTTGAAATAACTATTGTGTTGAGATTTGACCACCTCTAAGGGTCTCCTCTCCACTACACAACTAGGGAGTTTGTTCCATTCACTCACAACTTGCTGTGTAAAGAAATGCTTCTGGATGCAAGTCTGAAATCTCCCTTTGACCAGTCTCCACCTCCAGCCCTGTCCTCAATGATGGATTAATTTTGAAGTAGCAGCTGTCATCCACTTACAACCTTAATAATTTTGAACACTTCTGTCATGTCTCCTCTCATTCTACATCTACTCAGACTAAAAAGATCTAATCAGCTGTGTAACTGTGAATGCATTGTAAAAGGTGAACTGTCTGTGCCTGAGTAGGTTATGTATATGTCTGGACATTGGAAAACGGTGTTTGTGTCTGACTCAGCTGTGTATCTGCATGGACATTGGAAAATGGCATCGGAGCTGAGTACCTGCATTGGCAATACAAAAGGGTATACTGTTTGTGGCTGGGATAGCTGAGTATCTGCGTGGGCATTGGGGAAAAGGTGCCCTGCTATCTGTCCCTCAATCAGATGTGTATTTGCTTCAGCATTACAAAAGGACATCTGTGCCTGATCAAGCTGTGTATGTGTGAGCATGAGTGCATTTTCCTACACACATGGATAGACCTGCACATACATCCATATACAAAGATTTTACACACAGATTTTTTTGTTAATGTATTTCCTACTGTATAGAATTTTCTTTACAGTAGTTTGTTAACTGCACTGATTATGTGGAGTCAGTAGGAACCGATTTCAGAAGTGGTGCACATCACATTTACAACACTATATCAAATGTCTGGTGTACACAGTTGAGGAAAAACATCTCCAGAAATGTCCATTTTTTGCACTCGAATCTAAAGTAGTAGCTTGGCTTCAGCAGAATGTTAAATAATTTTCAGTCTGAATGAGTACTGCTAACATTTTGTGTTTTAATATATACATAAGAATATCATGCTAGCTAAATATCTGAAATAAAAATGAAGTTGGAATTATTCAATTTGCCACATAGTTTGCCATGGATATTATAGGATCTGCATATACTCAGGATTTTCTGCAACTATTCATTTTGGACCTGCTATTTCTACAATAACATTCAGTTTAGGATTACTGTAGAATGAATTGTTAGAGTTCCTTTGATGCCTTGTATTATCTTTTACTTTTTGATACCATTGAAAATTTCAACATTTTTAGTTACACTTATTGCATGTGCACTGTTTACCCCATTAATGCTGGAAAAGCAAATTTGTATCGGTCACGATTCACTGATCATAAAATCAGATTATATTCTAGAAAGCTAGCTTTTCAGCTTGTGTATATAGTACCTTCTTTCTGTGAAGAGGAAAATGACAGTACTGATATAAATGGAAAATTCTGTGAAAAACTGATTTGTATAGTTTTGTAAATATTAAAGCTACAAACCTTGTGGAAGTAGTAATCACATAATTTAAGAATGTCCACCATGTAGAAGGTCATTCATTCTGTCACATCAACAACAGCTTTCCATAGAACAATCTTATTCCTTGTTTTCCCTGCTCTTACCCGAGAATCGTGGAAATTATGTTCCTGTAAGTGGAACATAAAATCTTCAAAATATTGCTTTGCCAATCCTTTTTTATTGTAGTTTGTTGGCCCAAGAAATGTAAATGGAATTTCTTGCTTTTCATATTAAAGGCTGAAGGAGGGCTTCAGATAAGCATTTCAATCTTCATTTCAAACTGTTTCTGAGCAGGGTGAGGAAAAAGGGAAGTAGTATTTGTAGTGACAGGTAAATCTTGTAACAGCTTTTTAAACAGGCCAAATGACATAAAATTTGTGCAGCTCCAGGTTGCCTGACCACAGTAACCTCAAGCAGAAACTTCTGCCAAACATTCAAATGTTGAATAGAATGGCATATCACCATTTTGTGACCACCCCATGATCATGAAAATTTTAAACCATGGATTCCTGATGTAGTTTCACTGGATTTCCATACTTTGCCTTTCAAAATCATCTGTAGAAATGATCACCAACAGTGTGAAAATTGATAAATCTTTTATATTAATAATCACTATGAAAATCAATTTGTTACTGCTTTATTTAGAAAAAGTAAACATTTTTTTTAAATCGCAAGCTTGCACCATTTAGGATTCTTCTGAAAGTTGCATTTCTTATCATAAACCTCCTTCTCAAAACTACTCTATATTATAGCGGCACTTCAAACTAAACCTCTCTTCTAGGCCTTTGAATTATGTGCAAAACTACACTGACAATAAAACAACTTCTCATACATTCAAAATAATGAAGGTCTTTTAAATGTATATGAAATACACTTATGTAAATTTGTTGACAGGAACAAAATGCAAAACACATGTATTCTTTCTGCCTCTCCAAGAACTTTTTTTATAATTACTTTCCTCCCGTTTGCAAGTACTTTTAAGCAGTGTTTTCTCTGCCATTTTAAGTATGGAACTTGAACTTCATTTCCAAAATAAATTCTGAAGTATTTTCACTAATAAAATAAATCCAAAACTAATAATCTATCAGAATACTTAACAGCCTATTGAGGCAGTGCTATTTTTATGTCTCTTGTACTAAAAACAATACTGGAAATGTTTTCTAATATGTTTTCTGTAGAAGTCAGCATAATATAGACTAACAAAGAAAAATGTGCTTCACACAAATGTGATAATTTAAATCTGCAGCTTTCTGGAATGATCACAAAACATTAACTCAGCAATATATTCTTTCAGCTTCTCAAATTTTGAAACTTTCAAAGTCGGCAAAAATCTGTATAAATATATTCTAAGTTGTGAGCATTAGAGGTTTCCATCCAAGAATATTTCAAATATAAATCTTAAATTTGCATTGGTCTAGAATTTTAGCTTGTTAAAATATTAACAACCACATTTTCATGCTGTAGAGTGTATTTTTAAATTGCTCATTGAATGACTGATATAAGACTGTTACAAAAGTTATCTCTTTTTCACAGTTCAAAGTAAGTTTATTATCAAAGTACATGTATGTCACTATATAAGACTGTTTCATTTTCTATTGGACATAATAAATTCAATAACTATTCTAGAATCAATGAAAGACTGCACCCAACAGGCCTTTCAATCAGTGTATAAAAGTCAACAAACTGTGCAAATACAAAAGAAAAAAATTAATAATAAATAAGCAACAAATATCAAACATGAGATGAAGAGTCCTTAAGTCCCTCCATAGGTTGAGGGAACAGCAGTGATGGGGTGAGTGAAGTTAGGTTGACCTTCACCTCAGTATTTTGTAACTGGTTGTCCTACTTGTTTTCTAGTTGGTTATTCAAACCGAACACAATAACCAATATCGTGCATTCACCTGTGCTAACAATCAGTCCCAATGTGTTGTAATGTGATTGAATATGAAAACTTCAAATTATTATGTAATAATATTGTCTTTAGTACAATTGTTTTGAACAGAATCGAGTGGATAGATTTTTATTGCATTGTCCTTTAAGTCGGTTGGTATCACTTCAAATGCACCAATGTTCCTTGATTAAAATTTGGTCCTGCACCTTCTGGATAACAAAGGAAGAATGGCATTTGAAATTGAGGACACCCATCACCCAGGTCATGCCTTATTCTCTTTGCTGCAATCAGGAAGAAGGTACAGAAGCCTGAAGGTGCACACTCAAAGGCACTTCTTCCCCTCTGCTGTCTGATGTGAACTGTTAAAAATGCTAATAAAGAAATTTAATCCTTCAGCAAAAAATGGATTCTGAACTTTTCTGCTGGCATCACAAGTCAAGGATTTCCACAGTTAAAGTGGTATTAAGCATTTCAAGAAACCCCAATTTTCAGTCTTTGAAGTATTCCAAATGGAGGCTAACCTGGAATAATTCACAACGAAGTCTATGATCCATCAGAACTGCAAAGCTGCAGTTTCTACACGACTACCTTCACCAAAGAATGCATTTTAATCTTTATATTTTAATGAGACAAATTTGATTCTTGTTGTAGTTCTGCATTGTAATAATTTTAGGATTAAATCCAACAAGTAAAAATTATAATAATTGTGAATCAATCAATGATTAACTACAACAAAAGTTTAGAAGAGTTTTTTTCCAACTGTTCAAAATAATCTCTTGGATGGAAGGTAACAGGTAAAATGATTTTCTTTTTCATTTTGCTTTAGTTCAGAGTTGAAATTTAATAGGTAACATAGCTGGATAAGAGAACAGGTTTGGGGTTGATGAAGGGATGGCTACTTTTGCCAGAGAATGGAATCCAAACCAAATCTAATCGAGCCAACAGAGGAAATGTGTAAACGGCATTAAGTGTAATCCCAGCACATTTCGGTAAAGCTAGGATGAGGGCCAAAGTGTGGTTCACCAAAGAACTGGGTTTACTTTTCACAGCCTTTCATAATTTTTCTGTTTTCATGAAAACCTGTGAAATTAAAAACCCAAGGAATATTTGTCTCAGGACATTCAGTGCTGTGAACTAGAGGAGAAAAAAATAACAATCAAAATCCAACCAAAGTGGTGACAATTCAAATTCCTACATATGTGAAACTTTATACTGTATTGTACATTGTGTGCAAAGCAACTGACATGAATCATTATTGAAACATGGTTGTCAGATAATGAATATTATTAGCATATGCTCTGTGGTGCCAGAAGAAATTAATCAACAATCATGATTAACAAAATCCATATGTACTCCTTTTAGTTTAAGCTGAATCTTCTTGCTCAGTTTTCCACGGAGCATGTGATTGTGAAATTGGATTATTCAGAAAGTCAGGAATGTAATTAATTATATTCTTGGAAAGTTCCTTTTGGACATAATGTGAAAATAGGCAATGCATCATGGAAATTTTTTTAGTAGTTTAATGATAAACATATCACAAGAATTTTAAAATATAATTAATCTTGATTATGAATAAATATTATGCAGTGAACTGTAATATTACATTTCTGTTATAGAATTATTTTTGAATGACAAGTAAATTTGATCACCTGCTGTATAGCAGAATATGAGCAATATAATGCTGGTGGGGAGGGGGTGTTGGGGAAGAGATGGTGAGGGTCTTAAGAGTTGGACAGGTGCATTTGTACATTTGACTTGTTCTACCTGCAGAGTAATATATCTGACATGAGATTATTGGAAAGAGGTTCATTGTTGCCAGTGGATGATACGAGTCAAAAACAATATAATCTTTCACAGCGTGGATACTGCTACATCACGTAGCAGGTCACTTCCCTGTAAATGCTTGATGGTATTTTGAAAATCTGCAATGTTCAGTTTGTATAGCTATCATAATATTACCATCTGATCCCCAGTATCATTGCTTAAGGAACAAGAAGAAGCTGGTATCCCAGGGACTACAGAAAAGGGGATTTTTTTTCTTTGTGTTTGATCTCTTCCAGCCATTTATTGCTCAGAAATTTCTACTAATTCCCTGGAACTCTGTGTAAATGAAAAGTAATTTCCAAGTTGTACTGGAGATTATGGATCTAACTTCATTTGTTTGAATGGTTAAGTCACTGGAGACCAGGAAGCCATTATCAATCAGCAATGAGCAGAAATTGCGATAACCCCAGGAAGACAATGAATAAATCTCAACATCCAACAAAGGATCACTAAGCTCACACAGTTTGCAAGCTATCCATCCTGAGTACTTAGCTGCCAACAATATTTCTCACTCAGAACTCCCACTTAATATTCAGATGCCACAATGCATTTTCATCCATCTGCTATTACTCCAAATTTCATACTCAATTGTCAAAGCTTCCACACAGTCCATATTCAGCCATGGTAAGCACGTGGTACCAGTCATTGGTGCATTTCCCTCTCTCTTGCAAAATTAGATGGCATATTACTGGTAACGCAAACAGCAGCCTAGCAGGGACAGGAATGGACACACCAACTTTGCACCCTGGGGAGCAGATTGCTGGCCACTGCTGGTGTGACTGCCAGAGTGAATATCACCGGAAAGTATCAATGAAGAGAAGGTTGAACTGAATCCAATACTCCTTCTGCCCCAGGAAAAACAATTCTGACCTTGCTACTTGCCAACAGCAAGTGATGACTTTCCGAGGACTTTCCTGAGAAACTATAAACTGCTCAGCATCGTTTTCCCATCTACCTGATGTAGAAATACTTTGCAGATAAGGACCTCTATTACTCTAGGCCAAAGAATTACTCCTCTACTCATTTTTACTGAGGTCCAGTATGCCTAGGGATATCACCACAAAAAACTTCACATCTGAATGGAACTGGGCAGAAATTGGCAGAGTTCGATCTTAAACCATAGCCCTCCCATAACTTCTGAAATGAAACCCCAGAAGACACGTCTTGACAAATCAATCACCAAGGAATAATTATGGATGTCTTTTAAAAGCCCTGACACAAGAGTTCTTCCTTCTGACAAATGTCATGTTTCCCTTGATTCATTTTTCTGTGGGCATACTCAGCAAACCTATAGAATAGTAACTGTAACAGGATCGATGAAAGACCAGCCAGAGTGCAGGAGCCAACAAACAGTGCAAATGCAAATATAAATAAATAGCAATAAATAATGAGAACTTGAGTCCTTAAAGTGAGTTTGTTGGGTGTGGGAACATCTCAATGGATAGGCAAGTGAGTGATTAACAGTGGAAGTTAGATAAGAATATCAACTAGTACGAGCAGATGGGAATTGGTCAGATAAACTAACAGGCTATGCAGGATCAACAAAAGACAAGGCCAGTCATATGGGAACAGTAAAAGGGAGATGAGAGTAAGATTGCAAAAACGGTTTGAGTTATGTATTTGTTTAACATTTCTTCCCTCCTTGCAATGGTTGGATTTCAGCAAAGTCCCTCCAAGGCCTCATCCATGTTTGTAATACGCATCTTTGGAAAGTGTTTATTTGTGTTTAATCAATGCTAAAGCTTAATGCTCTTGGTTTGTTTTATAACATCACTGGAGCAATACAATGCTGATATGAGTACACAGTCCTGTGGAAAAGTGCCATTTAGTTGCTGTTATCACACGACTGAAGACCATGAAAATTGTATTAAAAATATTAACATTACAAAATCCCAGCCAACTGGAGAGTTTTGTAATTCCCAAACTTGGTAAATATGCTTGAGGTAGTGAGTGAGATAGTGGCATCTTACAGGGCGGGAACCATTTGAAAATAGAGAGTCTTGACAGGAGTGAGTTATTCTTTGAAGTAGCGAGTAACGTCTTGCAGGACAAGAGCCATTTGAACACAAGAAGTCTCATCGTGAGTGAGTCTTATTTGAGCCAATAAAAAGAAGTGAGGCAAGCAGAACAGCCGTTGAGGAGCAGTTGTTGTTGGAGTGGGCCAGTGTTAGGGTGGTTAGTCTTTGGCAGAACAGGTTTTGATGGGAACGGGCATAGATTAATGGTGCTGATTCATTCAGTTGGTTGTAGAAATTTAAATTCAAGAGATTAGAAGCAAAGGTATAAAAAGTGTAGGCAGGATAGTGGTTGATGCTGTGGAATGCTCCTCCTGGAAGATGTGGAGTTGCAGAATACTGAATGGTCCTCTGGTGACCACACCAGCAGAAAATGCACCCACCCTCAGTTCCTAACGAATAAGGTCAAGGAACAGCAGCTGGATGTGCTCAGGAACAAACAGGAGACTGAAAACCTCACAGGTGAGACTTTTACTAAGGCCCAGAGTGAAGGCTTCATATAGTAGATGGAGTAAGGAAGCTGTTTGTACAAGGTTCTCCTGTAGCCATTCCCCTTTGGGTACTGCTGGGGTGGGGAGAATATCAGGGCTGAGCAGCAACAGTAGACAAGCCAGTCGCCCTGTGGCTGGCTCTGAGGCCTAGTAGTGAAGGCTAGAGATAGGAGATTCAATAGTTAGGGGGTTGAACAAGAGATTCTGTGGCTGCAAAAAAAGACCACCAGGATTATGTGTTTTTCCCAGATGCTAGGGCCAAGGTTGTCAAGCCGAGGGGTGGTAGTGGGGACAAGCTCCCACTTCCTAAAAATTCTCCTCACGGCATGCACCTCAAAAAACCTCTGACAACCAAGTCCAACTCCTGGCCCTCTCATGTGGCTTAGCCTCTAAGCCCGGTGGAACTGTTTCTACTGACAGGAGAAGGGGCTAAGGCGGGACCTGGCACCTTAAAAACAGTGCTTTGGGTAGATGGAGCTCGTCAGCCTGGGAAGGCAGTCCATCTAAGAGAGGGAAAACTTTGATTTCAAACCTCCGCTGCCTTACGGCCAAACCCACTCATGGAAGAGGCTTCGGGAGTAAACCCTGAGGACAAATCCTGAACTGAAGTCCCTAAGGCAGTCCGATGTTGTCTTCAACCTCATTCTGGCATCTCCTATGACGTCACCGGTGCCAAGCTGTACCGGCCTTTGCCCTTCCCTTGGACAACATCGGTGTCCTGGAAAGTGGAGACTTGCTGCATGGGCAAATGCCAGTCTTCCATACAACATTGCCCAGGCCTGCACCCTGGAGAGACTGAAGCAAGACTTTCCAGGCGCAGATTCGTGATCTCACGAGACTAGTGGATGCCATCCAGGGCCAAGGATATCTCAAAGTGGCTGTAGAATATTCTCAAGAGGGAGGGTGAGCTACCAGAGCACCGATGAAATGGGTAGAAAAGTGGAAGAGGTCCTGCTCAGTGAGAGTAGAGAGTTAGGGAAGAGGCCGAAGAGCAAGACCTCCAAGGCAGTAATCTCCGGAGTACTTCCAGTGCCACGTGCTAATTAGGGCAGGAATAGCATGATGAGTGGCTGAGGGATTGATGCAGGGATTTCTGGATCAATGGGAACTCTTCTGGGGAAGATATGACCTGTACAAAAACGTCAGGTTACACTTGAACCCGAGGAGAACCAATACCCTTGTGGGCAGGTTTGCTGGAGCTGATGGGTGGATTTAAGCTAATTTGGCAGGGGGATCAAATCAAGTCAAGTTTAGTTATCGTTCAGACCATACATGGGTATAATCGAACAAGACAGCATTTTGCTGGGGCTCAGGTGTATAACATACCTTCAAAATAGTGAGAGAAAAAAGGGAGCAGCAGTGATAGGGCTGTGGATGGAGTCATTGGTGTCCAAGTAGATGTCGTGTGTAGTGAGACTGTGAGGAAGAAAAGGCAGATAACAGGGCAAAATTACAGTCAGTGGGATGGGTTGAAGTGTAACATGGGGGCAAAATCAAAAAAAGGTTGAATACAGGACTGAAGATGTTATATTTGAACGTACACAGAATAGGGTAAGCTGATCTTGCAGCACAGTTAGAGATTAGCAGGTATAACGTGACCATCAGTTGAGAGGTTAACATCAGAGGAAATACCTTGTATTGAAAGGGCAGGCAGAGGAGGTGTGATGGCTCTATTGGTAAAAATGAAATCAAATCCTTACAATTGGTAACATAAGATTGGAAAATGTAGAATTGTTTGTGGATAGGATTAAGAAATTGTTAAGGTAAAAAGATCCTGATGGGACAGGTGATACCTGATGTGTAGGGGAACACTTTGCATCTAGTGATCATAATGCCATTAGTTCCAAGGTAATAATGGGAAAAAGCTAGGCCTGGTCCTCTGGTTGCAACTCTAAGTTGGAAAAAGGCCACTTCTGATAGGATCAGAAGGGATCCTCCATATGTGCGTTGGGACAGGTTGTTTTCTGTCAAAGATGTACTTGGTAAATGGGAGGCCTTCAAAAGTAAGATTTTGAGAGTACAAAGCTTGTGTGTTCTGGTCAGAATAAAATGCAAGGATACAGGTTTAGGCAACCTGGGCTTTTGAGAGATATTGAGGCCCTGGTTAAGAAAAGGGAGGTGTACAACAGGTATAGGCAGGCAGGAACAAATGAAGAACCTGAAGAGTATTTTTTTTTAAAAAAAGATACAAAAAAGAACACTTAAGAAGGAAATCAAGAAGGCTAAAAGAAAGCATGAGGTTGCTCTAGCAGACAGGGTGAAGGAGAATCTTAAGGGTTGCTACAGACACCTTAAGATCAAAAGGATAACAAGGGGACAAAATTGGTTTTATTGTAGATCAGACTGGTAATCCTCTGCATGTGTGGAACCGAAGGAGATGAGAGAGATATTAAATTGATGTTTTGCATCTGTATTTAATCAGAAGGCAGAGTCTACAGATGGTGGGAGTTCAGCAGCAGGGTCATGGACCCTATGCAGATTATAGGAGGAGGTGTTTGCTGCCTTGAGGCAAAGTAGGGTGGATAAATCTCCAAGGCCTGACAAGGCCCTCAGACCCTGTGGGAGGCTGGTGCAGAAATTGTAGGGGCTCAATCAGATATTTAAAACATCCTTGGACACAAGTGAGGTGCTGCAGGATTGTAGGATAGCTAACATTTACTGTTGTTTAAAAAAGACTCAAAGAATAAGCCAGGAAGTCCTACACAATGAGCAGTGGGGCACAGATGAGTCTGGTAGACAGGGATCTGGGAATATATATCCATATTTTCTTGTAAGTGGCATCACAGGTAGATTGGGTTGTAAAGAAAGCCTTAGGAAGACTGGCCTTCAAAAATCAATTCATTTTGTACAGGAGTTGGGATGTTATGTTGAAATTGTATGAGACATTGGTGAGACCTAATTTGAAGTATTCTGTGCAGTTTTGGCCACCTACCTACAGGAAAGATATAAGTAAGATTGAACAAGTGCAGAGAAAATTTACAAGAATTTTACCAGGACTTGAGTACCTGAGTTATCGGGACAGGTTGAATAGGTTAGGATCTTATTCCCTAGAATGAAGAAGACTGACGAGAGACATGATTGAGTAAAAATTTGTGAGGGGTATAGATAGGGTAAAATCAAGCATTCTTTTTCCCTTGGGGTTGGGTGAAACTACAGAGGTCATGGATAAAGGGTGAAAGGTGAAATGTTTAAGGGGAACATGAGGGAGAACTTCACTCAGAGGGTGGTGAGAGAGTGGAATGAGCTGCCAGAGGAAGTGGTGGATATGGGGTTGATTTCAACACAAGAGAAATTTAGATAGGTACATGGATGAGAGGGGTATGGAGGGTTATGGTCTGTGTACAGGTCAATGGGACCAGACAGAATCATGGTTCAGTACAGACTAGATGGGCCAAAGGGCCAGTTTGTGTGCTGTAGTGTTTTAGGACTCTACAATTCCAAACACTTGCCAGGATGTGGGATATAAATTATAATGGGAGATATTAACAGCTTTTTTTTAAAAAAAGGCAATGTTATGATAGCCATGGGAAATTTCAATATGCAGGTAGTTTAGAAAAATCAGATTGGTGCTGGATCCCAAGAGAATGAATTTGTAGATTGCCTATGAGATGACTTTTTTGAGCAGCTTGTGGTTGTGTCCACTTGGGGAAATACAATTCTGTATTGAATGTTGTGTGAAAAAGGAAGCTTAAGGTAAAAGAGCCCTTAGCGGAGAGTGATCATAATATGATAGGATTCAACCTTCAGCTTGAAAGGGAGAAGATAAGGTCAGACGTTATAAGGTTATAGTGGAGTAAAGCGAATTACAGAGGCATGAGAGAGGAGCTGGCCAAAGTTGATTGGAAGAGGACACTATCAGGGGTGACAGCAATAGCTGGGATTTCTGGGGGTAATTGAGAAGGTGCAGGATAGATACATTTCAAAGATGAAGTATCCTAAAGGGAGGATGAGACCACTGTGGCTGACAAGGGAAGTCAAAGACAGCATAAAAGGAAACAAGAAGGCATATAATAGAACAAACGTTGGTCGGAAGTTAGAGGATTAGGAAGCATATAAAAGCCAACAGAAGGCAACTAAAATAGCCATAAGGAGAAAAAAGATGAAATATGAAGGTAAGTTAGCCTATAATATAAAAGAGGTTACCAAAAGATTTTTAGATAAACTCCATCAAGAGTAAAAATAGAGGTGAGAGTAGCTATCAGGCCATTAGAGTAGTAGTAGGGACAAAGAAATGGAGGATGAACTTGAGTATTCTGCATCAATCTTCACTGTGGAAGACACCAGCAGTATGCTAGAAATTCGAGAGTGTCACGGGGCAAAAGTGAGTGTTGCTGGTATTAAAGAGAAGGTTCTTGAGAAGCTGGATGGTCTGAAGGTAGACAGGTCACCTACACCAAATGGACTTCTGAAACAGATTGCTGAAGAGACTGTGGAATAGAATGACCTTTCAATAATCACTATTGATTCTGGTGGACTGGAGAATTGCAAATGTCACTCCACTCTATAAGAAGGGAGGAAGCCAGAAGAAAGGAAATAATAGGCCAGTTAGCCTGAGGGAGGGGATATCTCATTGAAACCTATCAGATATGGAAAAGCCCAGACAGAGTGGATGTGGAGAGGATGTTTGCTATAGTGGGTGAGTTTAGGACCAGAAGATAAAACTGCAAAGTTGAGGAACATCCATTAGAACAAAGATAAGGAGAAATTTCTTTAGACTAAGGGTGGTGGATCTGTAGAATTAATTGGCATGGATGTTGTGGATGCCAAGTCATTTGGTATATTTTAAAGCAGACGTTGATAAGTTCTTGATTTATTAGGGTGTCATAGGTTTCGGAGAGAAGGCAAGAGAATCGAGTTGAGAGATAATAAATCAGCCATAATGGAATGGCAGACTTGATGGCCTAAATGGCCTAATTCTGCTCCTGTGCCTTATGGCCATTTGTGTGTTCTTTGTAGAACATATTGTGGATGAGTATCTAATTTTTCTAAATAAGTTTGTTACATTAAAACTAATCTGAAGAAAATTCTGTAATTATTAGCACTTCAGAATCAGTCAGGTTTAATATCACTAGCATATGTTGTGAAATTTGTTATGTAGCAGCAGTGCATTGCAATACATAACAAAAACTGTAATTTACAGATTTTTATATAGGCCCCCGTTAGTCTCGATAGTCCATGGATTTGCACCTTGGGAAGTTTCCAGGGTGCAAGCCTGGGCAGGGTTGTATGGGAGACCGGCAGTTGCCCACGCTGCAAGTCTACCCTCTCCACACCACCGATGTTGTCCAAGGGAAGGGCAAGATTTTATATGCAGTTAATTTTTCCACTCTTTCTCTAATTATTTATCAGGTGGTGTTCATGAGTTTAACTTCCATTCAGAAATTGGATGACAGAGGAGAAGAAGCTATTCCTGAATCTTTGAGCGTGTCTTCAAGCTCCTGTACCTCCTCCCTGTTGGTAGCGATGAGATGAGGGCATGTCCTGGGTGATAGGGATCCTTAATGATGGATGCAGCCTTCATTCCTTGAAGATCTCCTCGGTGCTGGGGAGGATAGTACCCATGAGGCAGCTGACCAAGTTTACAACTTTCTGGAGCTTATTTCAATACTGTGCAGTGTCTCCCATGCCAACCAATTGGACACATCTATCTACCTAGGTGTGTGTTCCCTCCTCTAACCCTTTCTGAAGTCCACAATCAATTCTTTGGTCTTACTGACAATGAACACAAGGTTGTTACTGAGACACCACTCAACCAGCTGATCTCTCTCACTCCTGTGTATCTCCTCATCACCATCTGAATTCTGTCAACAATAGTTGTGACGTCAGTAAATTTATAGACGGCATTTGAGCTGTGTCTAGCCACACAGTCATGGGTGTAGAGAGACTAGAGCAGTGGGCTAAGGATACACTCTTGGGGTACTCCAGTGATGAATATCAGTAAAGTGGAGATGTTATTTCCGATCTGCACAGACCGTGATCTTCCAGTCGAGCATCCGGTTTTAGAGGGCCAGATTTTGGAGCTATTTCATTTATCAGAACTGTAGGAAAGTTTGTGTTAAACTCTGAGCTGTAGTCAATGAACAGTAGTCTGATGTGAAACATTAGTATTGTCCAAGTGATGTAAGGCCGCATGAAGAGCCAATGCGATCGCATCCGTGGTAGACCCATTGTAGCAACAGGCAAGTTGCAGTGGGTCCAGATTCTTCCATCGTGTTCAAATATTTACATAAATCTGAGGGTCACAGACCTGAATTTTGAAAGGCAATACTACATTTGAAGGAACAACTGCGAAAAAGTACTGAGTACCTCTTAAAAAGTATTGAGTGCAACGAAAATAACATGGCAATAAATCGACGAATACAAGTTTTGATGATAGAAATACAATGACTTACATCCTCTGGAAGTCATGGGAACTTTATGGCTTGAATAGCTTTGGGCGTGGGACCAAGGTTAAATACCTTGAAGCCACCTCCAAGCCTGCGATGTGTGCATTTAACCTAAGCATGTCAGACTGCATTCCGAGCAAAGCCCCCGGGACAGGCAGGTGCACTAGGAACGAACTTAACCAATGTTCCTAGCTTTAACTCAGTCTACGTGGGATTCTCGAACTTCCTGGATGGAGCACGCCAGTGAGTCCCGTGGCGAATATGAGGAAGCTGACTTTGCTTTTCTGATGTTAAACTGGGGCCACAAGTAAATAACCTGTAAATATACAAGTACATGCTTAAATGTTTGGAGCGCTTTCAGTATCTCTCAATAAATATGGCAATCTCACAAGTTTTCTCGAAAGCCTGATGGGAACACTTGTTTCGATGAATATTGGTTCCAAGTTTAGAGATCATGAGTAATGAGAGCCCTTGTTTATAAAGTTCATAGTTCAAAGTCCATACTTTCTGATGACTATTTGTAAACCTTATTTGGAAGCTCTCAGCAGCCGCATAAACTTGGAGGTTGGGGACGTGACACTTTAGTAGCGAAACTTTGGGACATGGTGCAAACCAGTGATGGGGATGAGGGAGATAAAACTGAAATCGCCAGTGGTTGTACTTTGAACAGAAGACGTGCGTGAGTGCTGAGGAAATCCAAGCCAAAGAACCTTGTTGCCGATGCTTCTCATGAGTTTTGGAGGTGCAACCCTCTTCCTTTACTTCATCAATGACCTTCCCTCACAAGGTCAGAAAGAGGAATCCAATTAGATTTTGGTTCCTCAGAATATTAAGTAATCAAAGTCTTCCTGCAGCCAAAGAGCTAAGCAATATACAGACTGGGCTGATGTGCCCACAGGATCCAAGGTGGCCATCACCATGAGAGAGAGTTCAATCGTCTGGCTTGACATTCCAAGGCATTTCTATTACCAGGACCCCACCATCAACATCTTAGAAGGATTGACTGGATCTTTGGGGGGGGAGGGTTAGGTTGGTGGGGAAGGGAAGGGGAGGGTGGGATTTGTTGAAGGAACCAAAAGCTCAAGTAGAATCTGGAGCAACAAGGAGTCAGCAAGAGGAACTCAGTGGGTTTAGCAGCATGTGTGGGGGAACAGAGTTGTTCACCTTTTGGGGCAAAACGCTGCATCAGGGAGGACAGGGAATAATCTGTGCCTGCTGCGGAGTGGCTAGGTATCCTGCAGCCAATAACTCATCACTAGACCATTTACTTGCCTGGATAAATGCTTACTTGAACAACACTCATGAAACTCACCACCACCAGGTCAAAGTAGCCTTCTTGACTGGCATCCCAACCACCATCCTAAACATTAACTCCCCTCCTCCCCCAGCGCAATGTGTGCAAAGTGCACTTTCTGCAAAATCCTTGCCGTTACTTGCCTTGGCTGCACCAAAAAGTGTGCTCGCCCCTGCCAAAAAGGAGAAAGGGAGTAGGCACCAGGAAACATTACAATTTCTCTGCCCGCTCATATACCACAACCCGAATTCAAAATCACTGGATGAAGATCCTGAAACTCCCTCCCCCTGGCACACAGGAAGGACTGGTGTAATGGTTCAAGAAGGCAGCTACCAACAGCAATAATGTGTGGGCAATAAATGCTGGCCGAGTCTGTGTCCAGGTCCCATAAAATAATTTTAAATGTATTTCCTACTTTCCCCGCACTGTTCTTTGCCCTAGTGCAACCATTCTTACAAACAATGGTGCATATTTGGCACATTCACTCATTGCTCAGCATAAGCTAGAAAAAACTTCCAACGCTCTTAGTAAATGAGCAAATGCAAGCCCACACATAATGTTTATATATGTCAAAATAACTAAGGCCAAGCATTCCAACTTTATATAAGGCATACCAATGTTTCTCTCCTCTTCCTCGAATGCCTTTTAGGTCCAAGCCCTGCGGTTTCATCAGAGGCGTGGGCACAGGAGGGCTGCTCAGATTCTTGCATCGACTGTAAGACTACGGTACTTGTATATGCCATGACTTAGAACGGCTAACCGGACAACCTGTTCTCACTGCAACAGTGCGGTGGAAGACTCGACCTTCAGAGCACAAGGCAACGCATGGAATACTAGCTGATTGGAATGGCAGTGGGAATACGGGCGCTCATGTTTCGGATGCTTCCGCATGAACAGCTATTTGTTCCATAGGCGAAAAGACTGGAACATCTTCTCTTACAGCAGATGAGTGAGCCCCATCTGAGAAATCTGTCCGCTGTGTATTATTGATATGCAGCAGCCCCATTCAAGTGAATGGGGAAATCTAGTGGCAGGGGAAATACGTTCTGTTTTATGTAATTGTTTAAATAAATTAACAAAATGGGAGTATTCATTAATCCAGTGCTAGACTTGGTCTATTTGCATTTCATTATCTACAGGCTGGTTGTTTTGTGCCCATTATAGTAATCCATCTTGCTCAGTTTGTGATGCGATGCCCATTATTCAGGACGCCTATCATCCAGAACGTGCCCTCTTCTCACTGATACCATCAGGGAGGAGGTACAGAAGCCTGAAGGCACACACTCAGCGATTCAGGAACAGCTTCTTCCCCTCTGCCATCCGATTCCTAAATGGACATTGAACCCATGAATACTACCTCACTTTTATTATTGTTTGCATTATTTATAACTTAACTATTTAATACGCATATATTTACTTAGTGTAATTGATTGACTTTTCCTACTTAGCATGTACTGCATTGACTGCACGAGTTTTGACTGTGATAGTAAACCTGATTCAGAATTCTGAAATGAAACTGAGTAAGGTCTGTCTTTTTCACACCTGGCCACCAAGCCCCAAATAATCTGTTCACACAATGGCTGGGTTCGGATGAACTTTAGGTAAACACTTGAAATTCTCGTGTTCTTCCTCCCCCGAAACTCCAAGTAGATGGAATGGTAAACTGCAGTCCCGTTCCATGATAGAAGTTCCAAGTCCTTTCTGTTACTGTCTGGGGCACTAACCCTCATATTATTTTGGTAACTTTGTATTTCTGTTGGGGAAGTCACAACAGCATCATGAATTCTGCTTTCGGCCAATGTTTGCCCCTCAAATGGTGTCACGCTGATCGACTCATTACCGGGTGGCTTTTGAGGCTGTCCACATCTGCCTGCCCTTAATTTCACTTGCAATCTTTTCTGATTCTTGCGTTGTAGTTATATTTTGAAGCCTTCCCAAAGAAACTTGCAAGACCAATAGATTATTTAAGATTCATGGTTTTACAAATGATCCCGTAGCTCTCCTTAGGTAAAAATGTTGCCACAAAACCTCACCTATACAGTATATTAATACTAGTTGCGTGCGTTTTATCTTTATGATACACCTCCCCTCTATTCTGTGAAACTTGTCATTATTAAAAAAAGAGTATAGTTGTTAGTTATAAAAGGCAAAGTCACTTAGTACAAGAATTAGAGCGCATTTAATGAATTCTGGATACAAAAAAAACTTTTCGGGTTTAATCTTTACATTGTTGGTCCCTAGGGGGTTATGTTACCAGAAGTAGCCCCAATGAAGTGGTATAAAAGCTTAAAAATGGAGAACAAAGCATTTAAGTACCGAGTTTCCGGGCTTTTTAGTTATGAAAATCTCTGTCGGGTCCTTTGTCGGAGATACCTAAGCTTTTAAATAACTGAAATAGAAATTAATACATCGGGTGATAATATCTATGAAATGTTATATTCCGGAGACTGTCATTTAAATATGCTGTATAATTTTTAAAGTATTTGCTTGTTTGTTAATAATTAAGTCGACTAAATGCGTGCATCTTATTATAAATTTAAATGCATTTCCCTGCACACTGTGATAATACATTTTCCAAGGCCTGGATAAGGCCACCGCTTCCATTTCCTTTCGGTCGCCCAGCAATATGACCGAAGACTTCAAGAAGTGCAAAAAGCATTTGTAAGGCAGTGAAAGGTTTGATCACAAAATAAGGAATTTACAAAAGTCCAATGAATGCTGGATCCATGCAGATTCCCAAGGGATCTTCGGTAAATCGTGGATTGAGGGTCACCAGGCGAATTTGGCTCCGCCTCGAACGCAAACGTGCAAATCGCAGGCCTGGACCGAGAGAGAGAGAGAGAGAGAAAGGGAGAGGGGGAGGGAGAGGATAAGAGAGAGAGGAAGGGAGATAGCGAAAGAGAGAGGGAGGGGGAGACCACACTGATTGGTTGGGACCCTGCGCTTTGGAAGCCTGTCGTCACAAACGCTCCATTGTGTTGTTCTTTGGTTGCCCTGGAGCCGAGAGCGCTACCGCGCTCCAATTGGCCGTTGTAGTGGGTGCGTCCTCCGTTCTCGAGTGGCGTTAGACTTGGTACATACTCCAGCTCGCAGAGTTTGGGCACCTTAACTCGCCCTGCTGGGAAAGTTGTCGCGTCTTTAAATAACTCAGAACTACTCGTTTTTTTTTAAAAAAGCATCCGCACAGCATCTCTGTGCGGATGCTTTTTGAAACGATCATTTTAGCAGATCCACTTGGAACCTGCGCTTTGTTATAAATCTCCACACTCGATATTTTGCGACCTTTCAGATCGGCAATATAGTTTTCAATCAATTTTGATACGTGCGAATTATAACGTTTACATCGCAACTCCCAAGGAATGTATGTTAGAATCTGGCATGATGGTTTCATTCTCCAACACGTAAATCGGTGTCACTCATTTGCAATTAGCCACATTGGCACGCCGAAGAAATTAAACATTGAAAAGTAAGCTTGGAAAATATTTAATAACAAATTATTTGCTGATTCCTGGCCTTCGATTAGTCTGATTGTGTTGGTTTGCTATAAGCTCGATCGATAAAATATTAATATCCATTTTAAATGCGAAAGAAAGTTAATCCAAACTAATCGCCGTTGCAACAGCTACATTCAACTTTATCCATAGCACTGGCAGATTGCAGTAACTAAATTCCATTATAAGCAGTATTAAAATGAGGCAGTTAGATCTGAGAACTCTGCTGATTTTGCAATAACTTTACATAAAATGGTATGTTAATTAAAACATTTATATCAAAACCCCGCAAAATATGCTAAAGGTTTTTGGCATTCTTTTTGGTTTAACTAAATGTAACATCTTAGCATGTTCAAATTGACATAATAGAAATCTCATTAACATATACTTTTGAATATGTGTCATAACATTCACCAACATCTGAATGTTGGCAGACAAAAAATAACGTGATGGTCAGCTTCTGTTAAACAAAAGCTTAAACTCTGCTTGTCTTGTGTGTAGTGCTGTACTTGTTTCGAAGCAATATTGATATCAAAAGTAAATTTGTAGTTCCGATGAAGTGCCGCACTGCAGAACTAACGAATATATAATTAACTGTCACATAATCCAGAACTAGCGAATAGGCGTTGTCTAACTCTGACATCATAGTGTCAATCAAAACTAGCATTAAAGATATATACTTTTATATGGTCAAGAGGGCATGTGACCAGATTGAAATGTATACAAATGTTTCCTTCATCCCAGTCACATGGCTAGCTTTGCAGATCTCTGAAGAATCCTTTCTGTCTGTTCTCTGAATGAAGCAGCTGTTGATGGATGAATGATGTAACTCCTGCCAAGAATTACTCGTGCCTCTCGCGTCTCTATGGTTTCAGCCTGGCGGCATTTACTACAAAGTCCGGAACAAATGGATGGGGCAGGAGGCTGCCTCATAGCACAAGCTTCATTGCATAAACGCCCGTCGCACGTTTCTCTACGCTATGTATTTTTTCATTCGGACTACCCTTGAGCTCATATATTTATGCTAAAATAGCTGACCATACATGCATAACAGAGCGAGTGAGATATAATGCATCATTTGCCCCTTCTTTGCGTATATTCATCCCGGCGCTACAGTAAAGCTGTCTGGTTTCCGCTGTATGGCAGCTACAATGAATATGTACGTACAATGGCAAATCGCGTGCACTGTGCCGCGGTCGGATATTTCCACAGCGGAGCTTCGCGGCATGCTCGATCTTTGCCAGCACACGGCAGTGCTTCCAGCTGCATCAGTCAGGCGCAGCGGAACCCGGAGGTGAATCCCTGGGCAAATCTGTCCGCCCCAGTTTAACTCAGAGCAGCCATTAAGCAAGATACAGGGAGGATATGTTCCTAGAAGTAAAAAAATGCATCTGCCAGAATGAATGGCAGAGGCAAATTCAATAGGAACGTTCAAACAAGGAGTTACTGGGAAATTCTTGGAACGGAGCTGGATATTGGCCAGACTACTGAGAAACAGCAAGGGACGGGGAATAATTAGATACTCTTTTCAAAGAGTTACTTCAGGCGCAGTGGGCCAAGGAGATCCCTTCTGTGATCCCATTATTAAACTGGGACTGATCAGAAATGTTTTAACTGGTACACTTTTCTTACAAGACGTCAAAGTCACGCCGACTCAGACTAGGGGAAGTCTAGTGGCTTTCTGGCGAGCTGGAATAATGCTTAAGCATCCCAGCACGTCCCCGAGTGCGGAAAGTTGACAGGATCTCCTTTCAGTTTTCGCCACAGAGGTCCCAGCGTGGAATCGCGTCGCATTGGCCCGACGCCTCCCATCCTGATTTGTCAAACTTGGGCATGGTTTCTGGCCATCTGATTGGTTCGAACCAATGAAAACACCTGCTTCTTGCCTTCATTCAAGTGACAGAAACGCCAGGGGCTACGTTTCTGGTATATTTAATCACCCTCCTCTCTCCTTCTCTCACGATTTCTATTCAGATACCGTCCGAAGCTAAAGCGACGAGCCGCTCTTGTGGTCATTCTGAAGCGCTTCGCCTGGCTCCAGACAGCGCAGCTATGTACAGGGTCATGTTGGAAAGTGTTCTGACAATCCTGCTGATTTTTACACGGCCCGATCTCATTCTTGGGACGGACGAGGCCGATTCACCAGAAAATCACCACGAGCGGGATAAAGTAATCAACCAGCAAAAAGCTCGCCTCTCGTTGCAGAATACAGGTATGTGGTGCCAAACAGCCTCTGCTGTTGGCGTGCAGCTTTGCCGCGTTTGTTGCTGGGGATAACGAATCGATTTAATGAGGATTAATTTATCCATCTTCCCAGATGGAGTCTTGAATTAGGTCCACAATAATGTGGTATATCCTACAACAGATTCGCAGTAATGCAGTTAAATTCTGAACCCTCACTTTAAATTTTAACCATGAGCGAAATTGTAACCGGATTACATATTTGACTGCAGGCAGCATATGAATGACAAACGATCGCGAAATCGCGATGCGAATAAGTACTTTTAGGATTTCGGTGATCAAGCTAATCAACAATCTGAGAAGCTCGGGATAAATTCTTTATAAATCCTTTCCAAGGTAGTAAAATGCGGCTGTAAAGCACAGAGTGTTGCAAATGCAAAGGACCATTGTCCCATGGTCGGATTGCATTGTATCACACTGGGAGACTCCGTGTCGACAACCACGCACACCTCGTTAGCATATTAACCACTTAAAGAAACAAGAGAGAAAGATAGGACGGTTTGGTCACGCGTTTACACGTGGGGACGGAGGAAAGGATAAGAGGGCTGAGCGGAAATTAAAACAAAGAATAGAGGGTTTACCTGAAATTGACTAGACATTTGAAAGAGGCGGAAATGCCCCAAAACTTGAAGTTTCAAATGATTGAAGTGTAGAATGCTCCGTGTGACTTCAACAATGAAAGACGGGAGCGGGGTAACACAGGAGCGCGTTACCAGCCCGAGCGGCAATGATCCCGGAACCCGCAACACGTGGACCTAGTGTCAGTGAAGTTACATTGCTTGGAGCCGAGATTCCAAGTGGCCATTGCTTAGTGCAGACATCCTCCAAATTTTACATTCGCTGATAAGGTAGATGCGACCTCCCGAACCCTCGCCGAGTAATTTGTTTATCAGGACGATAAAGGAAACCCGTGATATGTAATAATGGAACGATTTATTTATTTATATTGACGGCATTGAGTTTGTATTTTATAGCGCCTTTCGTTACCGCCCGACATCCCAAAGCTTCCAGCATCGAATAAAGTAACTTTTAAAATTTTATTACAAATGGTTTGAAATGCTGCTGGGCTGAAGTTTTTTTTTAACAAATCGGTCACCCTTTTTTGCGTCTATTTCCAGCTGAAATTCAGCACTGCCTGGTTAACACTGGCGACGTTGGCTGTGGAGTTTTTGAATGTTTTGAAAACAACTCCTGCGAAATCCATGGACCACGTGACATATGTTTGGCATTCCTGCACAACGCGGGGAAATTTGATGCGCAGGTAATAAATCTAGCGAGAGAAAGAAAAGCTATTGGAGGTTAACGTGTTAATTCCCCTCGCCACATGTATCAATGTCCATATAATCTATCACAGATACCTTTCAAGGGTCTTCATAAAACTAAGGTAATATTTTATTCGTATACATTAATGTCTCGTTTTGTGTAACATTATCCGTTCCCTACATCTGCTTAGGGCAAATCCTTCATTAAAGATACTCTGAAATGTATGGCCCATGGACTGCGAGGAAAATTCAGCTGCATCAGTCGCAAATGCTCCACTATTCAGGAGATGGTCTCGCAACTCCAGCAAGAGTGCTACCTTAAGCATGACCTCTGTTCCACCGCCAAGGAGAATATTAATGTGGTCGTGGAGATGATTCACATTCGACATTTACTTTCAAAAGGGTAAGCTCTAAACGCGGATGCTCGCCGTTTGCTTACCCTGCAACGATGTAGGGAGCAAGGCTTGCATCAAGTTCTACAACATTGTGTAAATATTTCTGGGCAAAATACAGTTCTACGTATTTTATTCAAGGCCTGCCCAGATAAGGCGTAGGGCAGTTAATGTGTTCCAAAAGGTCACGGGAAACATTCTGCCATGAGTAATTTTAATAAGTAATTAAATATCCGTAGCAGGAAGGTTGCCATTTTTACTATCAGGCTTTTGATAATAGATCCGATTGTATTATTATTTTTACACTTATTAAACATTGATACAAGAAAAGTAAACTTATTTTTCAGTTATAAGCTGGTGTAATAAAATCACCTGCAATTAATAACTATAACCGCCACTGAACACTACCAGGGGGATTTGCCAGAATTGGTAGATATCATTTCTGTGAATTATCACAATCAGTACCGATACAAAAGAGTTTGTTCCACCTAAGCAACACACACAAAATGCTGGAGGAACTCAGCAGGGCAGCCAGCATCGTTGAAATGAGCAGTCAACGTTTCCAGCCGAGACCCTTCATCAGGATATTTCAACCAAATGCTGCCCGACTTGCTGAGTTCATCCAGCTTGTTTGTACGTGTTGATTTGACCACAGCATCTGCAGTGTACTTTGTGTAGACAGGAGAATGGGTTTGAGAGGGATAATAAGTTGGCCATGATAGAATGATGAAGCAGAATTGATAGGCCAAATGGCCTAATTCTGCTCCTATGTCTTATGTACCAAGATACTGTGAAAAGCCATACCATTCATACAGGTCAGATCATCACAGTGCACTCCGCAGAAGCAGGTATAACAATAACAATGCAGAAAGCGCAAACTACAGGTCTCTGTCACAATTGTTAGCAAGAACAAACAGAATTATGTTTAATTATTTCACAGCTGCCTCATGCAGAGATAAGCATGCAAGGCTAGAATTAGGAGCAGGTATATTCTACTCAATCATTCACATTGCCTCCGACATTCAATCCAATCTTTTTTGTTCTACCATCTTCCTGCACCACCTATATCCCTCAATCCATAAATTCTGAAAAAAAATTGCAAAGTTGAGGCCACCCACAGGGTGGAGAAGCAACACCTTATAGTCTGCCTGGATAGTCTCCAACCTGATGCCGTGAATTTTGATTTATCTTTCTGGTAAAAAAATCCCTTCCCCTATCTTCTATTCCCCACTCTGGCCTTTCACCTCTTCTTACCAGCCCATCTCTTCCCCCTGAGCCCCCTCCTCCTTCCCTTTCTCCTCTGCTGCCACTCTCCTCTCCTATCAGATTCCTTCTTCTCCAGCTCTTTAACTTTCCCACCCTCCTGGCTTCACCTATCACCTAGTTAGCCTCCTTCCCCCACCCTTTTCTTCCGGCATCTTTCTCGCTTCATTTTCAGACCTAAAGAAGAATCTCAGCCTGAAACGTCGACTATCTATTCATTTCCATAGATGCTGCCTGACCTGCTGAGTTCCTCCAGCATTTTGTGTTGCTAAATAGAACTGAGCATAGACGAACAATTACACATAATATTTGTATGTATTGTACATTTCATCAGAATGGAACAAAGTAGGTTTCAAAACTTCGGGAGTGGTTATGTCTTTTGGCAATAATATAAAATTAGTGGTAACCAACTGGCTGCTTAATTTACAGCCTGCCCAAATTCCACTTGGCTGACTTTAATGTGACGTACACTGGCCTGGTACATTAATCCAACCATTACAGAATCAGGTTTATTATCAATGACATACAGTATGTTGTAAAAATTGTTGTTTTGCCATAGATGCAGAGTACAAGTCATAAAACTAGTACAAGTTACAAAAAATAAATAAACAGTACCAAATTTCATAACTTTGCCCAACCCTACAAGCTGCCACTACAGAATGTTAGTACAGAATTAGAGGTTGACAGATATGAAAGATCAGAATTAAGATCTTGAAAAATATTAAGTTAGATAGGTACATTATGCAATAACTATGGAGTTGAGTCTGGGGAATAAGGGAGGGAAAGAAAAACATATTTACTTATAGTTCCAGCTTTTCATTTACCTTTTGGAGAGCTCCAATAAGGAAAGAGAACATGAAAGAAGAACTCACCATTCTTGAAGGCAGCTTTAGAAATGTAGGATCCCTAAACTGAGGTTAGTGCAAGATCAGTGAAGCTGACATAAAAAAAGACTGAATCAGCAAAATTAAGACTAATAATTTTCATTAGTTTCCTGGAAGATAAATCATGGCTAGCAAATTAATCATGAAATGATAAAAAATATTTGTTCCAAAGAAATAAAAACAAAATGCTTTTAACACTGAGATAAGTTTTCAGAAGAACCTCTCTAATGAAAAGCCATCAACATGAAAAACTAACTTTTTTAAAAATATTTACGCAACTGCTGCCTGACCTGCTGAGTATTTCTAGTATTTCGTTTGTAGTTTTGATTCTTGGTATCTGTTTTGTTTACATTTTTTTCTTCAAGAACTTTCTTAAGAATATGACACAGATTGTTTCATTGAAGGCATGAAAGGGATGGAAATATTATGATGCAGTTACGTGATGTTTAAGTAATTAGATTCATTTAAATTGTGCATACTGATAATGTGCAATGAAGCAGAAATACTCAAACTGGAGTGAAGTCATTGGCAAAAGAAAAATTAGGACAGAATGACTGAGGAATGGTTCAGTGTGACACTTCGCATTTAACTAAACCAAGAAGATATTTCATTCATACCCACAAATAAAGAATGGTTCTTCAGTAGGATGCAGGTGTTAGATTGCTAAGAGAAAATCTGTAAATAATAATACATGATAGTATAAATAATAAGCAAATTCTGGCCAGCTAAACTTCTGTATTTCCCTGTATAATGCAATAAGTACTGTATGGTTGAAAATTGAACATATACGTTACATGTCTTTCTATACTTTTTCCAACAATAGGTCATACCTGGAGTTTATAAAGGCTCTGTTCCATTGCCATGAAGACATTATGGAAGCTGTAAAGAAAAGTGTGAGATCTCGTTTTGGTCAGAATCTTGCATTTATAAGGCAAATTTTGCAAGTGGATTCCTGCACCTCCATGAAACAGACTGAGCAAATCTCTCCAACCACTGCAGTTCCTGAGAAAAAGGGAGACCACCGCAAGGGCCACAAGAGTAGTGCAGATATAAACTACCTTGAGTACGATAGGGAGAATGCTAGGAACCCAAAATCAGAAAAGGAAAAAGGAATAAAAATTCACCCAAATGCCCATTCACGTGCCCGAGTTGCTGGTCAGGCATCACGGCGAATAACTAATGAACGTGCTCGTGTTGGTGATTCCATTGAGCTATCAGACATCAGAAGGTGAAAACCCCTTAGCGATGAGGACTTTCCATGCACCCATTTCTTTATTATGGACATTCCAATAACTATAGTGCGGGATATGTGTTACATGCAAATATTCTGGAAACTGTAGTTCGACTCAGCTGTCAGTTTCTTTACTTCACTTACAATTACAATAAAAGAACATGACAATTCCTTGAAAGCAGTGCAGCATACGTATATCCCTGAACTTGAAACTAAACATTATATCAATTGTCTCACTCAACAAATCACCTCAGCATGCATGGAAGTTTCCTTTATAACTTAAAAACAAAATCAGAACACCTTACTTCAGGACAGAATCTTTATTATTAGACACTTCTTGGGTAATTTTCTAAAAGTTAAAGCTTTTGCTAAGGTCTACATGTTCATCTACTGATCACATTTATTCTATTTTGTAAATATTTAACATTACTATTTATTATAGTTTCTGTATCAACAATGTACCTGTTGGATAAGGTAAATTAAATATTTCCTGTGTTGTACATATTCATACCACTAGTTTTCCTATGCAATATATTGCAATTTTATATCATTCTATAATTTTATTGGTAGTCATTAATTCATTATTTATTAAACATCTTATTAAAGCCTAACAACAACTATTGATAGTTGAACCAGATTATCATTAAATCTGGCTGTAATCTACTAATTATTTAGTGCAGATATATTTTCTGTCATAGAAGAATTATACTTTCATAACAATTATTACTAAATTAGGAAAAATAAAATATGTATTCTACAGCATTAAGTAAATAATTTCTTACCGTCACTAGAGTTTTATTGCATGCTTCAATCCACACATCAGTCTATCATCAACTTAATATGCATTGCAAAACCATCTTCTAAAAATATTCCACCCAAGCACAAATTTGTAGAGTTTCTGCCTTTTTGCCTAAATGGCATGGGCTTGTTGACATTATTCACAACAATCTGTCAAATGTTCTCAAGGTAGGTTATAAGGTCAGTACAACATTTGTGGGCTGAAGGGCCAGTACTGTGCTGGAGTGTCCTATGTATGTTATATAGTTTTCTTCTCCCTATCATAAATAGGTCTAGACAGATAACCAATTTTGAACAATAACATCACCTGGATGGTTGCAACGGGTAACTACCACAAGTACATATTAACTTCATCGATACAAGAACCACCAATTGAGCCAGTTTAGGATCATCTTTATTTTTGATGGTGGTTTCCATGGCAGCAACAGGGCAAGAGATGGTCACAACTGTAAAATTGTTTTTTTATATTTCAATGATCAAGGGCCTGTATATTGATGCCTTCCATTTCATTATCCAGATGCTAAATTCATGAGATTAATTTACGACCCAATGTTGTTTAACAACTCATATTATCAATTGCTAATTATTGATGATGTCAGATTTCTGCAAGTAGGAAACAACTTTGCTTTTGGCATGTCTATGGATCCAGCAGATTTGCCCCAAAAATTCCAAATGGTAACTCATTTTGCATTGCCCTTGATTGGCTGTTTTGAGTTGTCCAATTTACTTGACACACCACTCAAAATATAGATCAGTACAAAATATTAATTTTAAAACTCAGTGTACAAATATATTACAATTTAGTGCCTATTTGCAGTGAATAATTTTCCTTAACTGTAACAAAACTTTGTAATTCTTTTACGTTAAAATATGTAGACCCCCAAAGTCATCAAAAATGGAACAAACTTGATCCACTCTCATTTGATTAGAGTGTAGCCTGCTACCTCACAATACCGTTATGTAAGACACACCTGAAGGTATATTATACATGATAATCTTCATTGTAAAATGAGAAAAACTATTGTCCTCCATTACAGTATTCACTGTGAGAAATGCTTTATTATTTTTTAGTCTTTGATACATACACTTTGTTTAATTTGGAATGTTTCCTGCATGCATCTTTACACTTATCCTGTTTAGTTTACTGGTGTTCAGTTGAAAATGTCTTTGTGAACAATAATTGTAAAGAGAAAGTAAATGTAGAGTTGCAGTTTAATGTAAGTCTGCACTCAGCAAGTAATAAATA
This sequence comes from Hypanus sabinus, assembly GCF_030144855.1. Taxonomy (NCBI): domain Eukaryota; kingdom Metazoa; phylum Chordata; class Chondrichthyes; order Myliobatiformes; family Dasyatidae; genus Hypanus; species Hypanus sabinus. The sequence continues at coordinate 29,520,317 of NC_082720.1, forward strand.
TACACACCACATATACTGAAACAGATGCCAGTAATTTATTTTACTTATTTGTATTATAGCTTTATACGTTATAGCTTTGTATTATACACTCATAAAAGAATGCCACCAAGTTTAATAAAATATTATTCAAGTCATGGGGCAGATCCTATTAAAGTACAAATGCTAGATTATAAAATAAATGCACAAATATTCTACATTTCTAAATTTTCCCTTGCATTCTTAAAAATTTTAATTACCTCTTTTCAAATGGTAATAATTTTACCTGACTTACTTTTATTGGAGGAAATGTATAAAGTGATAGCTATTAGCCTTTAGACCACTTAGGTCCTCAAGAATTCCAAACTCCCTGAAATTCTGAAGCTGTCAGGTACTATCATTTGAATGTCGCCATCACAGTTTTTTTTAAAAAAGTTCATCATCAAATATCAGAAGTAGATTAAAACGACCAATTCCAGGCTTACAAATGATCTCAAACAATGTTAGAAGTGATAATTTTGAAGTATTTGAAAATACCTGTTTTTTTTTTAATTTTCCTGATTTTATTTCAACAATTAAACACTGAAAGTGACAGTAAATCAAATGATAATTTTTGGAACACTACAAAAGAAAATAGTGAAGATTAGTGAAAATGTGAGGAAGTAATGTAAAAGACACTATCAAGATAATGCAAAATATCCCACAGTGCTACTTAAGTTCATCTTGTGCTTTAGCCCAGCCATTGGGGGCCCTGGTACATTTGAAGGGGGCCACTGACTGAAAATTGGACTGAAGAGGGATTGATCAGTTCATTACAATCCAAGAAATTGAAAGGGGGGCCCTGGAACCTGTGAAGAGCTCTTAATGGGACCGTGGCCAAAAAAAGGTTGAGAATCACTGCTTAGTCAATATTTGCTGTTAAATCTGCCTACTGAAAAGTAATTTGATCTACAGCTGTATAAACATCACAGGGTCATTGAAGTAAATTAAATTCGCCATAGTTCATTGCAACATGTAATTGCCAAAGAAGAGTTTACTCCATGACAAAATTGAACAATGTTAAATAATGACCTTACAGGAATGGACTACTTGGCTGTAAACTATCATGGTAATGTGGCTGCCAAATGAAAATGAGATTGGAACATAATGATACAAAGTGAGAGGAGGGGCTCCAGTCTATCACAATTTAAGATTAGCAGAAACAAGGGTAGATTATGTGACTCCTTCAATATTTTGCCATTCAAGGTGCCTAAAATACATCACTTTCCATACCCACTGAAGTCCTTAGAGCTTAAATGTCTGTCTCTCTGTCTCTTGAATATTTTCACTGGTTTTCCCCTCAATTCCCTTGTGTAGAGAATTCTGAAGATTCATGACCATCTGAGAGAAAAAAATACTTAACTCTGTCTGAAATTACCAACCCCTTATTCTTTAACTATGTCCCTAGGGTGAGATACCCTCATAAAAGAAAGCATTCTTTCACTGTCTACCCTGCCAATCCTCCTTTTGTTGTGTCTTTTGATACCTCTACCATGAATTAAAATATTTGTAAAATCTTATGCATATTAATACGTGCAAAATGCCACATATGAATTTCCTACGACTGCTTGGAGCTACTTTCTTAGCTAATTTCAAATCTGTTCATTTACAGGTCTTATATTCAAAAGAAGAAAAGTTTGAATGTATCTGGTGCAGTTCATGATCTCAGGGTGTACAGTGCCTTGAAAAAGTATTCAGCCCCCTCCCCCCTTTGTTCATTTAAAAGAGTATTATAACCAGGGATTTTTATCAATTAAATGGAGAACTTTTATTTGAGTATCACCTGCTCCTTTTTTCACAGCAAAGCCCAAAAAACAGGGAAATTTGTAAAGCATGATAAACTAAAGGTTCAAAGACTCCAATGTCAGCAGTTCAAAAGTATTCTTCGCCCTTTGCTCAGTACCATGGTAGTTGAACCACCTCTATTACAGCCAGTAGATTTTTCAGTTAAGTCACTATTAGCTTTGCACAATGTGATGAACTAAGATTTGTCCAATCTTCCTTGCAAAATTGCTCAAGCTGTCCCAGATTAGTTGGGATCAAGGATGGGCAGCAATCTTGCCAGAGATGTTTGATTGGGTTAAGGTCAGGACTCTGACTGGGCCACTCAAGGACATCAGTTTTCTTCATTTGAAGCCGCTCCATGGTTGCTCTGGCAGTGCGCTTTGGGTCATCGTCCTGCTGAAATATGAACTTCCTCCCCAGTTTAAGCTTTCTGGCAGAGGCTAGCAGGTTTTTATCCAGGACTATATCCGTATTTAGCAGCATTCATCTTCCCATCAATCCTGACCGGATTTCCAGTCCCTGCTGCTAAAAATCTCCACGGTATGATGCTACCTCCAGCATACTTTACAGTAGGGATGGTGTTACCTGGCTGATGTGTAGTATTCGATTCAAGCCACACATATCGTTTAGTGTAGAGGCCAAAAAGTTCCACTTTAGTCCCATCCAACCACAAGACCCTCTTCCACACCTTGACAGTATCTTCAAAAGTGATGCTTTGCAAAGTCTTTATTAGCAAGGATTTTTTTTTTAGGCAGGACTTCTTCCTTGCCATCCTTTACTACTTTTCCACAAATACCCTTTTTCTGCAAAGCCTTAGAGATCGTGGAGCAATGAATTTTCTCTCATCGTAGCCAGTGACTTCTGCTGCTCAGTGACTTGATATCAGAATGCCATTCTTCTCTGGCAACTAAGTTTAGAGGGGCAACCAGATCTAGATAGATAGATAGATAGATAGATACTTTATTCATCCCCAAGGGGAAATTCAACATTTTTCCAGTGTCCCATACACTTATTGCAGCAAAACTAATTACATACAGTATTTAACTCAGTATAAATATGATATGCATCTAAAATCACCCTCCCAAAAAGCATTAATAAATACCTTTTAAAAAGTTCTTAAATAGTTTACTAAAGTGCATTGAGTGGTAACTTAAGCTCAGTCCTAACCCCGGCACTTTAACATGTCTTGCCCCTGGTGGTTGAATTGTAGAGCCGAATGGCATTGGGGAGTAATGATCTCTTCATCCTGTCTGAGGAGCATTGCATTGACAGCAACCTGCCGCTGAAGCTGCTTCTCTGTCTCTGGATGGTGCTGTGCAGAGGATGTTCAGGGTTTTCCATGATTGACCGTAGCCTACTCAGCGCCCTCCGCTCTGCCACTGATGTCATACAGTGTTTCTGCAGTTTCATATTTAGTCTGCACTGAGCTATGAGGTATGTTCAGTGCCTTTGAGATGGTCTTGTACCCTTCCCTAGCTTTGTGCTTCTCCCTTATCATTTCCCTGACTTGTCCTGAATGCTGTTTTGTCTTCATTTTGCTCTGGTCTGTTATAATTCTATCATACTGTTGGACCTTACAGAAATGCATTGTAAACAGGTGATCCTCCAGTTTTCTACGTAAATAAATTGGGAGAGTTGGTAAGGTAATACATGTAACACACCTGAGGAAAGTTAGTATAGTAATTACAAAGGGGATGAATACACTTTTAACCTCACAATTTTGTTTTTTAAATTTTTAGTAAACTGTTAACAGGTTTTCAAAATTTTCTCTTGATTTGACATAATGCAGAATGTTCAAAAAATCGTAATGATTAGCTTTTAGCAATGTTGCTCCTCTAATCTTCCTCAAGATAGTCGGATCTTTTGCATTAACCCAAAAGATTAATGAATGTCATGTTTTTTTGTATCTTGTCCAAAAATAGCACCTCTAATTACGCACTTCTCACTCCATGTTACACTTGAGAGCCAGCTTAAAAAATGTACTCAAGTCAGGAACCTGAATCCACAACAGCCAAAGTTAAACCTTGCAAAAAGTTAAAGCAGTTTACCTACTTCAAAGAAAACCTATGAATTGGTTGGGAAGTTGATGCCTGAAACAGATGTCACAGGTTAATTAAAATTTTCTTTTCTAGGAATCTGCAAGAACCTGCATTTACAATAGTGTGTTTTCTTCCAGGAGGAACAGAGAGCACAATATCCTCTATATTGCAGAAAAACACAGCTGCAAAAAATAATCTTCCCCATTTGTGTCATTACTATTCAAAAATTTTCCTCCAAGGCAAATTTGTTTTCGTTTTATTCCTGGTTATTCATGCAGTAAGTCTCACATTAATACTGTTATTTGATCCAACTTTGAACATTAGTGCAAATTACATTTGCAGAGAATTATGTTTATTTTATCATTTCTGATCTATCCAAAGCTAGGAATAGACAAAGTGAATTAAGAGTTGAAAGTGGTTGAACAATATCTATTGAGAAATTAACATTGCATGAAAACGAGAAAGCATTAAGTTGCAGAGAGGCAAGGACAAAAAGAAGTGCATTCCTGAATCATTGGTATACAAAGTGCACCATTCTCCCACCACCCAGAGACTTGCAAATTAATACATTAATCTGTGGGTGTAAATAACTAGTCAGAATCTGAGGGAAATTAACAGAAAAGCGGGAAAATGATTGTGTAAATGGATGGTTGATTGTGATCACAGAAGCAACGTGAGAAGGATCCTCTTCCACAATGAATCACTCGATGTAGTAGAGACTGTATTAAAGGGAGAATGGAATGGTCCGCGCAGGAAGAGTAGTGGGAGGAGGTAAATAGTTAGAAGAGTCAATGATTTTATTATAGATATGGTTGTCAGCTCATCTCCTGAAATATAAAAGATGTGGAAAGAAACCAGAGACAAAGATGAGGGAAAAATTGATTTTTTTAAGTCAGGGCAGAAACTGGAAGCAATATGAATACAGTCACGAAACTCAAGACAAGGGAGGGGACCAGCGTATGACTGGAGTAAAGTATATTCCACACATCTCTTCAAGAAGCAAGCATAATTAGAACAACTAAATGAATATAGTGAAGGCAACTTTAGTAAATGTGTGACGAGACAACTCGGTGAGGATGGTTAGGACCCAAGTACCTGAGACTGGAATCGAGACACGATACAAGACTGAAACGAAGACAGGATTCTAAACTAGGCACTAGACAAGAATCCAAAGTTGAGCTGACGATTGGGCACTGAACCTCAATTCAGGCGCTCTATAAATATTAAAATCCTGGCATCCTTTAAATATTAAAATCTTGGTGCCAAAACATGGCCGCCAATCAGCGGGCATGCCTGAATCTTTCAGGGTCCACGCCAGGAATCCATTTTCTGGAGAGTTATTCAGACGCCCGGAGGCTGGCGCAGTCAGGTGTGTGTCCTAATGAAAGTTGATCGTTGCAATCACAAGTTTTATTTAAAGCATGTTTTGGCAAATATGCTGCTATGTGTCCATTTGTGATTCCTACTTTTTTGTTCCACGAACTATACTTTGAGAAATATATGGAGTGTTAAACTCTGTGAGCCAGTACCAAAATGTGACCTTGAAGGCAGTAATCTTGACACAAAAAGCTGTCAGATCCATTAATATTCTTCAAACTCTCTCTACCTCTATATGTGAGTTGACTCCATGCGTTCTGAGATGATATGGTAGACATTATAACCATCCAGCAATGAAGAAGACTAACAATGAGGGTTTCTGTGTTACCTGGCCTGGGCAATAAATACAACTGGAAAATCATTCACATCTCAGTTAAAAAAAAAATTAATTGCAAGTAAATAAATTAAATTTAAAAGTAATTGGCTCCCCAAATAGTGTACGACTCTTTGGGGTTCCCAAAACAAAAAAAAAGCATCAAAGTTAATTCACAAGGAAAACCTCCCAATAACTTACATGGTTAGTTTGCCTCAAGATAAATCTACACAAGGAAACAAAATAAAAATAATTCTGAGGAACGATGTTTCTTTTAAAAAAAAAGAAAACCTACAAAAACACGGTAAACTGAAAGTGTTTCTAAAAAGGAACTAAATCAGAAAACGTAAGTGTTTTAAGTGCTTAGCTTCCAGTTTCAAACAGAAGGATTGAAGTCAGGAATACTCAATAAGTCCAATACTTGCCACTTGATTTCCGTGCACAATTTGCATTTACTCTTACGGTGACACTTGAAAATAATTCCGTCAGTGCAGACCCTCCACTGGAAATCGGTCTGCAGATTCGAGCAGCCGAGTGGCCCACAGGGTTGAGAGTTTAAGGTAAATCAGATAAATCTGTGGAGACAAGGGAATTGGGAGATGGCAGCTATCTCAGAGGATATAGGGATGCAAGGCTGAGTTGATTATGGAGGTGGAGAGCAGAGACTGTAAATGAAGCAGCTGCGAGAATATAAAATCAAGGCACTCTTTAATTGGGAGCCACCACCAATCAATAATCACAGGCCAAGAGGACTTTGTGCAAGTAGCATTTCAGATGATCTTAAGTTCATGGAGAGCAGAATAAGGAAGATCAGCCATTCGCATTGAAACTTCATAATTTTTAACATCTCCTGTTATAATTACCTCAAGTGCAATGCATTTGTGGCTCAACTTGACACATAATATCAGCGCCATTTTTTTCACAAACTAGTGCCCAGATAATAACGATGTGATTGAGTATAAATGCCGGCCCGGATCCGAGGGGAGAGCTGATTTGGCTCGTTCTCCGCCATGTTCACGGGCACCAGAGCGTTTCGCTGCAGTGGTTCCTGGGAACAGTGCGAGGTACAGTACGATCTCGTGTTTGGTCAGTTTAAATGCTGGCTCAGATAGAAAAGACAGGGGTGTCGGGATCTGAGACGACAGCCAAATTCGCTGGCTCTCCACGATAGTCACCCCTCTCTCCATAGCTCTGAGCCCTGGCTACTGTGCTCTGCGCCCACTGATAAGCAAGGCTGGGGTCTATCCGGGCTGCTCCAAGGACTCCGTTTGGCTCGGAATGTTGTTGCTTGCTTCATTTGTTTGCAGGCTTTGTGTTTCTCCCCTTTTTCTCTTGCGAGCAGGTGTTGGTCTTTTATTTTTTTTAATTGGGTTCTTTCAGGTTTCTATCTTTGTGGCTGATGCACCATCAATAACTCACACTGAGACATAAGGCGAGATATCCGCTTTTATTGACTGGAAGAAGGAACCAGGAGTGAGTGTCTATCATACAAGGTCTTGGAGACTGAGGCCGAGCGTCAGGCCACAGATCTCCTTTATACAGGGGCCTGTGGGAGGAGCCACAGGAGCAGTCAGCAGGGGCGTGTCCCGACAGGCACATAGTTCACCACAGTGGTTATCTGTAAGCAAACAAATCTCAAGGTTGTATAATTTATACCCTCTTTTGACAACAAATCTACTTTGAATTTGAAATGATCAGGCACTACTTTCTCTCGAGCTACCCATTCAGCTACAAACACATGATAGAACTGGCATGTGCAGGTGAAGCAATCACTATGGAAATCGGGAAGCCAAAAATTTAAGTTATTTCATTTGACTCCCACCCAAATGGTGAAAAGGTTATGTCCCTGGGTTGACTGTACTCTAAACCAGATATTCTCAATGGGTTTGGCCCCCTTGGGGGCCCTGGCACATTTGAAGGGGGCTACTGTCTGAAAACTGTGAGAACAGGGAGCCCCAAGTGTTTATGGGGGCCCTGGTAACTGAACTGATGAAATACCTTTGTTTCTTTCCTTAAGAAACTTGAAGTCTATTGCCACAGTATGGGATGTCGGGAATTTTCACAATTTCCAAACCTGAAGACGATCGCAGAGGCACTGAACGACGATGGCCTTACCGTTTACGTGAAACATCTCAAGCAGATACACAAGAAAGATTGAATGACCTGTTAAACCTCGGTATCCCAGATTGGATTTTGAATCCATTTGAAGTACAACCCACCCAAGATGAGGCAGAAATTCAAGAGAGTTTGAGCAATATAACTGCATGTCGTCAGTTCCGTCAGTTTCAAAAAGATTTCTGGATCAAGAGTGATCTGCCAAATAAATTTACAACACTGTGGGAAAAAGCCCAAAGATTTTTTATTGCCTTTCCCTCAACATATTTGGTTGAGAGCAGATTCTGCAAGGTAGTTTCCTTGACAAATTCCAGGAACAGAGTTGATATCGCAGGAAGAGGTGGCCTCCGACTGTCGTTGTCTGACTCGCAGCCCGATAACATGAAACTTGCAGAAAAGCACCAAACTCGAGGATCGCATTAGGCCTGATAGGTGTTTAATTTCATACAGTCTTTTTTTTTTAAGTTTTGTCTAGTATGTCGGAATGTTCAAGTTCTCTTGGTGTTCAATAATAAATGATTTTCTCTCTATCTGCTCGTGTTGTATCCCTGTTTGAAAGGGGGGCCCTGGAGCCTGAGAAGAGCTCCTAAGGGGGCCGTGGCCAAAAATAAAAACGGTTGAAAATGACTGGTTTAAACCATTTGCCTTAATTAAGTTCCATGCAAGGATGTGACTCTCCCATGATTCCAAAATGTAGCATTCCACAAACTGATACAGTGGCTCAGAATGGAGCATGCTGCATTCTGAACAGCATACAAATGAGGTCGATGGAAAAGTCCATACATTGTGCATGCTCCTGTTCCTTTGTATAACTTATCGGGACAGGGGCCACATGGCACTGAATGAAGGTAAAAACTCACTCTGGGTGCAGTCAGCACTCAGGGACAATTAGACTTTAGAGCTGATGTTGTTGGCTGAACATTCCACTCATTTGAATATTGCTGACTGTAAAATCTTCCAAGAACCAATGTGATGAAGCAGAACTTGTGAACAGAATTTAGTTTTCAGCTTTGAATTGTAAAGTACACTTTGATCTATTTAAAGTGGGAAACTAGTGCTACTTTAGGAGTAGAACTGAAAATAGTTTAATCACAAAAAATTGCCCTATAAATAGCACCTAATCCACAATCTGATTTTAAGTAACTGAAAATGCCTTTTTAAAATCATGCAGCGCTGTTACCATATTTCATGGTATTTATTATTTAAGGTTTTACTACATAATTTCTTATAACATCATCTAAAAGTTTCATTTACTTATTTATTCATAATTTATTGAGATACAGCATAGAATAGGCCCTGCCAGCCCTTTGATTCGAGCCACCCCGATTTAACCCCAGCCTAATCATGCAACATTTTACAATGACCAATTAACCTACCAACCAGTATGTATTTTGGACTGTGGGAGGAGACCAGAGCACCTGGAGGAAACCCATTGCAGTCACGGAGAGAATGTTAAAAATCTACTCAGAGGCAGCAATGGGAATTGATCCCGGGACACTGATACTGCAAAACATCGTGCTAACCACTACACTACCGGAAGAAGTATCTTCCAAGGCAATCACAACATTTAAAAGACATTTGCACAAGTACACGGATGGGAAAGGTTTACAGGGTCAAACACAGGCAAATGGTGCTAGCTCAGGCTGATAATTTTGTTAGCATTGGACGAGTTGGCAGAAGGGCCTGTTTCTATGTTGTATTACACTATGACTTTAAGATCTACAAACAGACAAAATTAGCAGATATTTGTAATGTTAATTAATTCATCTGAGATCATGGCCAATTTTGTGGGAAGGATTAACCGGTTGTCCCATGACTTTTATGCTGGCAAAAATAACTAGTAAATTTTGATTTGCACTGTTGTAATTTGTGTTTCATTTTTTGCAATGAATATAGATAAATTGTATGGAATAAAATCAGAATAGTCTACCTGTCAATGCATTATATTTTGTAGTTCATACACAACGAAGCTACAGTGAGTCAGTGGTGAAGTGAATCAGTTTTTAGGACGGTGGTTGGAATGATGATCTGTCAATTAAAGTGGCTGCTTTGTTCTAGATGGTGGCAAGCTATTTTCAGTGTTGCTAGAGCTGCACTCATCCAGGCAAGTGAGCAGTATTCCACCGGAGTCATGAAATATACCTTATATATCATGGGACGTCTTGTGGCTGAGGGCAGGTAATCATTTATCACAGGATAGCCCAGCTAAGTTTCTGTTCAGTGATGGTCCCAGAATATTGATAAAGGACAACTTGGTTCTGGTAATTCTAGTGAGTATCCAGAGAAATTTATCATAGTCTCTCTTATAGAAGATGTTTGCTGCCTAGCACTTCTGTGGAACAAACGTCACCTCGCTGAATATTGTCCAAGTTCTGCTACACGCAGGGAAAAGTGTTTCATTTGCTAAAGAGTTGTAAATGGAATCAAATATTGTGCAGCCATTAATGAACATCCCCGTATCTGACATTCAGATAGAAGGAAAGTCTTTGATGAAGCAGTTGGTGTTTGGGCCTAAGACAACTGAACCTGAAATACCTACAATAATGTCCCGGGGCTGGGATGATTGGCCACTGATAATTATAACCATCTGTCCTTTTGCCAGGTTTGACCCCTTTGGACAATGAATCATTCAAATATACAACATTGTAACACACCCTTTCAGTCCACCTCATGCATACTGACCACGGTGCCTGTCTATTCTAATCCTACTCACCCTCTGTAGGCCCACGCTTCTCTATGTCTTTCCTGTCTAAGTATTTGTCCAGACATCTTTTAAATCTTGTATTCACCTCCACTGCTCCTTCTGACAGCTCATTTTCAAATGTTCACTGATGCTCTTAGACTTCAATGAAACCAGAGCTCTTTCACATTGCACTTGCTAAAATGCTACCTTGCTCTCAAGGGCTACTCACTCCCATCTTACCTCTTTAATTCCTGTTCAGGCCAAACCTATGATGACGTTAGAAGCAAGGTGCTCCTGTTGAACCCCAAACTGGGCATCAGTAAGTTGATTACTGGTAGATAAATTTTGTGTGATAGCACTGTCAACATTATTTTCCATAGGTCTGCAGATGTTTGAGATGGGTGGTAATTAAGTGGATTTATTTTGTTTTATGTGCCTGGATACACGAACATAAGACATATGAGCAGAATCAGGCCATTCGGCCCATCGAGTCTGCTCCACTATTCCATCATGTCTGATTTATTATCTTTCTCAAACCCATTCTCCTGCTTTCTCCCTGTAATCTATGACACTCTGACAAATCAAGAACCTATCAAGCTCCACTTGAAATATACTCAGTGAGTTAGCCACCCAGCTGAGAAGGACTGTAGCAGTGTGTGATCAAACCCAGACAAGGAGACCCTAGGAGTGAGACTGCTGGAACCAACCTTGCCCATTACAGACAGAAAGGTGAGAATAACTGTGTCTGTGTGCAATCAGCCTAGAAGAATATAGCTTTCCTTTATGCAGAAGGGCATGCCGGAGACAGATGAGACAGGTATAATGGAAGGATGTGAAATACACCCAACTGCCAAGGGACAATTGTTTTACTAACTTCAAAAGATCATCAATGGTCAGCTTGAAGTTTTGATTGAATTTGAACACCTCTATTGTGAATGGTGTTTGATCTTGCAAGTAAGGCATTCAAGCATATACAATTCACCCAATGGTCAAACAGATAAGCCAATTCTTTATAAAAATAGTGATTTTCTGTCCTGGCTTCAGGAAGTGAGGGTAACAGGGACCATGCTGTTCTCCTTGCACACAAGTAAAATAAAAATATGCTTGAGCCGTAGGAGTGTGTGGGTTCTGGGCCCAAGTATTTGGGTTATTTTATTTTATTATTGACAATAACACTTCCCTTCTTAAAGAGCAGAGTGACATTTGCAAGTCTCCAGTCCTCTGGAACCATTCCATAATCCAGCAATTCTTGAAAGATCATTACTAATACCTCCACAATCTCTTCAGGTACCTCTTTCAGAACCCTGGGGTGTAGTCCATCTGGTCCAGGTGATTTATCCACTTTCAAACCTTTCAGCTTCCCAAGCACCTTCTCCTTAGTAAAGGCAGCTACACTCACTTCTGCCCCCTAACACTCAAATTTCTGATGCAGTGCTAGTAGCTTCTAAATGAAGGCTGATGCAAAATAATTATTAGGTTGTTTACCATTTCTTTAACCCCCATTACTACCTCTCCAGCCTCATTTTCCAACAGTCCCATATCCACTCTCATCTCTCTTTTACTCTTCTTATATCTGAAGAAAATTGGTATCCTCTTTTATATTATTGACTAACTTCCCTTCACAGTTCATCTTTTTTCTCCTTATGGCTTTTAGTTGCTTTCTATTGGTTTTTAAAAGCTTCCCAATCTTGTAAATTTCCACTAGTTTCTGCTATATTATATGCACTCTCTTTAGCTTTTATGCTGCCTTTGACCTATTTTATCACCCATGGTTGTGCCTTCCCATATTTATAATACTTCTTCATCTTTGGGATGGATCTATCCTGTGCCTTTCGACTATTTCCCATAAATATCAGCCATTGGTGTTCTGCCACCATCCCTGCTAGTGTCCCTTTCCAGTCAAATTTGGCCAGCTGCTCTCTCAAGCCTCCATAATTCCCATTACTCCACTGTAATCCTGATACAGCTGACTTTATCTTCTTCCTCTCAAGCTTTAGGATGAATTCTATCATATTATGATCACTGTCTCCTAAAGGTTCCTTCACCTTCAGCTCCCCAATCAAATATGGTAAATTACACAATACCCAATCCAGAATTGCCTTTCCCCTAGTGGGCTGAGAAAGAAGCTGCTCTAAAAAGTCAATTCTTAGGTATTCTACAAAATCCCTCTCTTGGCATCCAGCACCAACCTGATTTGCCAAATCTACCTGCATATTGAAATGTCCCAAAACTATTGTAACATTGTCCTTTGTACATCCCTTTTCTATCTTCCATTGCTATATAAATAAATAAAACAATCTGTGGGGTAGCATAGCAGTAGCGTAGTGGTTAACACAATGCTTTATAGTACAGGCAACTCAGGTTCAATTCCCAATGCTGCCTGTAATGAGTTTGTACACTCTCTCGGTGCCTGCATGGGTTTCCTCCGGGTGCTCCAATTTCCTCCCACAGTCCAAAGACTTTCCGGTTGGTAGATTAATTAGTCATTGCAAATTGTCCCTTAATAGGCCTGCATTAAATTGGTGGTTTGCTGGGTGGCGTGGCTTGGAGGGCTTGAAGTTCAATAAATAGATACTGCAAGCAGTGTAACCTATGCTATAATATAGAATCCCAGATAATATTGTTAGCTGCTTAAAAAACAAGCAAGCAGAGTAATGAGACTCCTACGTAAAAGAGGAAAGAGAAAGTGTATTGTGTGTTCTGGTTCCCAGCTAAGAGTAACATTGATCTGGGATTCAGGAAAAGTCATCTACAATGCCTTCTGATCTGTAGAAACTAAAGCGATCCAATCAGAGTTGGAAAGAGAAAGAAAAGGGGATAAATACAGGGGTATAAGCAATATATCCTCATGAGAATTTATTACATTGACACTTTCTCTATCAAAAAGAACTGCACAAATATTTGCATTAAGTATTTCACTCAACAAGATTTTTCCAACAAAGCAACCTTTATCTCAGCTCAGGCACCAAGAATTCAATGATACCTGTTAACATGGCAACCACTATTTTCTACCTTGTTACATAAACACCTTTGCTAGAACTTGAACAATACAATCATTCAACTTTACCAACAATGCCACAGGAGCTATACAGAATGGAGTAAATAGTGAGTGCTTTTGAACAAATTTTGATTAACATTTTTAAGTACATATTTCCACAGAATCATTTTCCATATTAAATATGAAAATAAATAGATTGAAGTTTATACTAAATACAGCTGTAGATAAATTTCCTTGCATTTACAAGTTAACTTTAAATACCGTGCTTAACTTCAGCAATGTGGCGCCATCTTGCTGCCATCCTTGTACCACTCCGTTGAAGCTTCAGATTCTCAAAGTAGCCGCATCAACAATACATTTGAAAACCTGCGAGCTTTCTCTTTGATTGCCAGTAGCAAAGCTCTATCTCGAGGCCAGTAACAACAGGCTATTTGTCTCATAGTTGGCTCTTCACCTTAAAAACAGGTAAAAAACTGAAAGCACACTGAACAAACCTGAACTGTGGTATTCAGACATCACAAAGAAATGCTGCATGGCCATTTGTACAGGAAGCACATCACATGCACACTCTGAAAACAGTTAAAATTACCACATGAGAAATGCAATTTTTTTCATATACTTTAACAAAGTAACCGTGCAACAGAAAATACAAAACATGCATCTATATTTTTATTCTGTTTCAATTAGGTATTTTTATTTTGCTTTAAAGACTGATGGCAGAAAGTAGCTTTAAAATAAAAATCCCATCATCTGATCAATCTGAATATTATATCCTTATTATGTTAATTCCAGAAAATAAAATTGTATTATATACAATAAGCAGTTTTATTCTGTTTACTTTCCACCTTGGAATGATTTATTTCTCTTCTTGCCCTTCTGCATCGGCACACACAAATGCACCAGCTTCTGGGGTTTAGACCTTCTAACTCTCCAGAACATGGATAGTTGGTGTGGCCCATTTAAAGATTCAGAACAGTCTCACTAATTGGCAATCATGTTTTGGGCTCCAGAAATTAAGTATTTAAAGAGCAACTGGACAGAGACTTAGTGCTCAATTGTAAGCCCTACTTGTGATATTGTCCAGCATTTGTTTTATGCTCGGTTCCCAATCCAGTTTGATATCATGTCTTGATCCTCCACTGGGATTTTCCAGTATTTGGGTCCAGACCATCCTCGTCAAGGAGTCTTGTCACACTCCCCTTCCTTCTCTCTCCTTAAACCCCACATGTTTATCACGTCTGCTTTTCTCCTTTCTCTGGCTGGGCTTTTTCTTTACTTAATCCCCTTTAGGTTATCTTGGCTATTTCCTACATTAGAAACTTACTAGACTAGACTTATTAAATGGCAAATGAGGACCAGTCAGAAAGTGTGTGAAGAAGCATTAACAGACATACAGAAAATACTCAGGATACTAGGATCAGACTGCAACTGCGAAGCGAGAAAGAGAAACAATGATCATGGCTCAGGGTGACAATCATCCATTAGAGCTTAATAGTACCGGTTTCTGAAAACACTGGCCGAGAAATAGGACTGTGTCTGAACTGAACTATGGCCCTTGTTCAACAAATGCCACAGATGTCTAATGCATTTCCTGGCCAGTGAGTGTACCACAATAAATTGGTCGGATTGAATAGCAAAGGGCTCAAAGGTTCATTTATTATCAAAGTATGCATGCAGTATACAACTGTGAGATTTTTCTTCTCCAGATAGCCATGAAAGAAAAAACATTTAAGTCAATTCAAAGAGAAACAACAAACACAGCCCTCCCCAAGAAAAAGAATAGCAACACCATCATCAACACCCAAACCCCCCTCCCCCACAAGTCAACAAGAACACTGACCCCAAAACTCCTCTCCTCCACACAAAAAATGCAACAAGAACATTATTTGCAAGCTATTGCCACCAACAGTAAGCCCAGATGCAGCTTATTTGTCATAAAGTGCAGCAAATTTACTTTACGATGATGGTAACTGCAATGTTCATTTCAAATTATGTTTGTTAAATGAAGAAATCGAGAGGAGTCAAGTGGTGGCCAACATTAATATTCCTGCTCCTACCAGAACCAGAATAAAGTATTTAAAATCTTAATTACTGCAGTTGCCTTTTGACTGGCAAGTTCTAATCTAAGGACGACTTGTTTGCTAAGAGGCTACTTGATTTACTGCCAGGTCCCTGCAGTAATTGGCTGCTACATGCAGGGAACATTTGACCAGAAATTCAACTGCATAACACTAGTTTTGTCTGCATTAGTTAAAGGTGAATTAGTTTTTCTGCAGAGTAAAGAAGTTATAACAATTATTTCCAGATAGTTTTCCCTCACCCGAAAACTTTATATTTCAGGATATAAAGTCAGATGTCCCCTTGCTACTTTTTCCATATGATGAGTCCAATAGGAAGATGTCACTCCCTATACAAAACTCCTTTCAGAGTATTTCTGGAAAGTTAACCCATGCCTGCCACTGGGCATTCTATTGTCTTCCCAGTGAGGTTCTGGAATCAAGCACCTGACTAGCTAATAACTTATTCTCATCCTTTACATTCTTTGGTTACCAATCTTCTCACCTCCCCCCCCCCAAACACCCTCCAAGTCACCAGTTCCTCTCCTGCACCCCTACCCCCAACCAACCATCCTCCCCCAATTTACTCCCAAGTTCAAGTTCCCAAAGTGTTACACTCAGCCCTGTGATTGCCATCATCCAAACTTCTGGCCTACCCCTGTCATTCTCCCCCCCACCCCACCCCAAGTCCAGCCGCCCATTCCTGGCCACAGCCCCAAACTACCCCGAACCCAGCATTCAAAAGGAGTGTTGAGTCTCACATCTTATTATCCTAGGTCTCAGGCATCAGGTTTCAGTAAGGCACCCCATTTCAACACCTGTCAAGTAAGAATGGCCAATAATAGTCCATGAGCAACTTAGAGGCATAGGCTGAACAGTTACTACAATCTGGAGAGCAGCTACTATTTGCTGTTCTGATGAAGGGTCACTAACTGAAAACACCTCTGTCTTTTTTTTAAACCACAAATACCACCTGACCTCCTGTAATAAAAACAGACGTTTATCTCAATGTTGATTTCCAACAATATTTGCTATAGTCCAGTGCTATGATGGAGCCCTGACTAATATTACAGTAATGCATTCTGTTTTGTAATGAGCACATGGGCACCACCCAACACTTTAGAAACTTTAGACTCCTACTGCAAAGCCATAATATAGGCACAGGCCAAACTAATTTCCAGACCTCTTGCTCACATTCTGGAGCATGGTCCTTGGAACAGAAATTAATAGGCACATGGCAACTAGTCTATTTATGATGGCATTAGTTAACTTAGTGAAGGAGAAATTAGAAAATAATATTTATAAAAAGACCACTGGGAATACAATTAAAAGTTTGCATAGTACACAAGATATTTCAATATAAATACAATATTATATAAATGAGAACATGTTTTAAAACCCGATTTAAGAACCTTATATAGTAATTAGATAGCATGTTGTGACGTGGTTGGAGTTTTTTGACCAGTTCTCTAAAAATGAAGTCCAAGGATAATGAATTAAAAGAGATACTGGTTAAAGGTTTATCTATCGAGCAGTTTCTGACAAAGAAAAAAAAACAGAAAGCAATCTTAGATGACAGAACAATGAAATTACACTATAATAATTAATAACTTAAGTGATATGGGCAAGGCTACCAGTTGTTCTATTTGTTGTATTGCAGATTTCTGTCTATTTTGCAGCAACTTTATCTTAATAGTCTGATGGAAGGAATGCTCAACATTTCATGGAAAGGTTGAATTTGCTGAAGTTCTTGACCAAACTAGTACATCCTTTTATTTGGCTAAGGCATCCAATGGCAATAACTGACCAAGTTAATAAAGCTGTTGATTGATAACGTGAAGGCTGACTAAATGGATGTTTCAAACCCCTCCAGGAAGGTGCAGTGTGGTTCGAAGACTTCACCTCACCATAGATAATGTTCAGCAAGTCTTTCCTGCCCTGTTTGTTCAGTAAATAGACACGTGTTCTGAATTCCATATGAATGCATTTCATTGCAGTCCTAAGTTTACAATGGACACTGAATCACAGAAGCTCCATACCTTAGACCTGGTTTTTGAGTATATTATACCATGCTGACTTAAATGCATGAAAACACACCACTGAACATGCTCTGTACATCTGTCCCACACCAGCTTTGGCCAACAAAATAAGGCATCAGTATTTTAACAAGACCCAAGTGTAAGCCTTACAAGCATAAACATAAAGGTCCTCCCTCCATGGACAGTAGATATTATTGAGGATAATGAAAATTAAAGATTTAGAAGGTTCAGCATGTTGAAAACACTCTAGATTCTACAAATATGCTGCTAAAAATATCCTGACTGGTTACCTCCTGGTCAAAAGCACAGGGAAGTAAGGAGCTGCAGATGGTAGTGAACTCAGCCATACTTCACAAATATGGGTACATCTCCCCCATCTTCAAACACATCTACTTGAGACACTGGCTCAAGAAACATCCATCATCAAATATTCCCAGCATCCAGGCCATGCCACCTTCTCCCAGCTACCACTGAGCAGGAGGTCCAGAAGCCCCATACTACCAGGTTCAAGAGCTGCTACCTCCCTTCAACTATCTCCACAGCCCTAATCACTACCCATTACAGCAACACAAAGGCCACTTTGCATTACACTCTACTTTGACTTTGTTGTTCAAATTCCTTTTTTTCTGTATAGTTTTGTACATTTATGATATTTTTTATAAATGTGTATTTTATTGAAGGAACCTGCAATACTGCTGCAATTGTTTTCACTGGACCAATGTATTCATGTTCTTGTGCACAGGACAACAAAACTTGACTTTGACTTTTCTTCTAGAGGTATTTCTGAGAATTTTATGAAAACCTGAGAAGACACACATCACCTTAACCTCATCCAAGCACAGCAGCTCTCCCTAAGTACTACAGAGTGGAGTCACCCAAAATTAAATTCTCATACCTGGCCCTGGACTCGTACTGAAAATATTCTGACACTGAATTTCCCAATGAACCTCATCTGTTTGCAAACTAAGAGTTGCCCAAAGGTGAAGTTCCAAATACTCAAGCTGCTATGTCAATTTACGTTACATCTGCTATTTCACATTTAAATAGGCTTTGAAAAGATAGATGTACATGTGCACGTGACTTTAAACTCAACTTTGGTCTTTAGCAGATGGTTGGTGGGGTATAATTAAGGAGACAATGAGTGGCGAAGCAAGAATTGAGAATGAGGTTTGCGGAACGGAATGATGGAGTGATTGTTAGGGGAGGAGACCAGGTAGATTGCTCTTGCTTTGGGGAGGAGGAGCAGGAAGATGTACAATGATTGGCAGGGAGAGGAAAGCTGAGGGAGTCTGAGGAGATGATCACTTGGAGTACAGGTAATTTGAAGAAATTATCATAAAGGGGCTGAGGAGGGGAGAGGGAGAAACCCAAGGTGCCATAAAGATGGTTCTGAGAGCAATCACTCTGGATAGTATTGATGGCGCTAGGGCTGTATTCGTTGGAGTTTAGGAGAGTGAGGAGGGACTTAATTGAAACCTACAGAATGTTAAAAAGCTTAGGAAGAGTGGATATGAGAGGATCTTTCCAATAGTGGGAGAATCCAGGGCCGGGGGCACAGCTTCAGAATAGGAGGACATCCAGTTAGAACAGAGATTAAGTGAAATTTATTTTGCCAAGGGGTGATGAATCTGTGGAATTCCTTACCATAGACAGGTATGGAGGCCAAGTCATTGGCTATATTTAAAGCGGACTTTAATATTTCCTGATTAACAAGAGCATCAAAAGTTATGGGGAGGTGTCAGGAGAGACTGAAAATAAATTATCCATGGTCAAATGGTAGAACAGACTCAATGGGATGAATGGCCTCATTGTGCTCTCATCCTTTATGGTCTTAAAGGAGAGAACAGATAGGAGGAAGACCAATACCTCAAATTTCTAACTTAGAAGATGCCCTCAACTCTCTGGTTAGGATCACTTTCAGAATTCAAAGCCTGTGTTAAAGGTGGCCAGTTAAAATATGCACATGACATCATTTGAGTGCTATGTGCCATTTGACAATAACCATGTTGACGTGCATCATCAGTATATTGGGTTCACAACAGCCTCTGGAAGCTTGCTGCAGGCACTATTCGGTCTAATTATGAGAATTTTCATCAAATTCATTCAAACGCCAAATGAAAATGTTGCACTGCTTTGCATCATTTCTAGGCCATTATCTCCTCCTCCTCCTGATTTTGCTAAAGTGCAATAACATCAATTGGTCAATAGGTGGAAACACTGAGTTAAAGTTAAGCAAACACTGCCATAACACAAAGTCAACATTGTATAGAGGTTAGAAATTTAAAAATAAAGCTCTGATGAACCATCATCATACTGAAAGGTCATCGAACTGAAATGTTAACTCTGTTTCTGGCTCTGAAAGTGCTGTTTGACCTGCTGAGTGTTTCCAGATTTGCCATCAAATCAGTGTAGTAAACATTCGTCATTTCAAAACTTACAGCGGAACACAGGGATATCTAGTCAGGATTAAGGCAAAATCAATTAGTTTTAAAATTATATTACGTATTTAAACATAGCTACTATACAGTATTATGTAAAATTCTTAGGCACATGTAAAAAAATTCAGTAAAGTGAGGATGCTTTTAAAAATAATGAAATGGAAAGTTTCTAAATACCAAAAAAATTACTATAAAGAGTAGGAAACAATAAAAACCTAAATCGAATCATGATTTGGTGTGACCACCCTTTAAAGCTACGTCGATAAAGTAACACCATCAAGCAGTTTTATTAGAAAATTAGGGGTAGGTAGTTCCAAGCATCTGGGAGAACTTGCTACAGTTGGTCTGCAGACTTTGGCTGTCTCACTTGCCTCTGTCTCTCCAGATAATTCCAGACGGCTTTGATGACGTAGAGACCAGGGCTCTGCGAAGACCACACCAGGTCTTCTTCTTTTCACTGAAGGTAGTTCTTTGTGACCTTGGCCACATGCTTGGGGTCATTGTCCAGCTGCAGAATTAACTTGGGACAGAGCAGACGCCTTACTCATGGATCTGCGTGATGGATGAGGATCTGCTTCTACTTCCCAGGACTGAGGACTCCATGAATTCTGACCAGATCACCAACTCCATTTGCAGAAATGCAGGCCCATACCTGCAGGGACCTTCCGCCATGTTTGACTATTGGCTGCAGGCACACTCACTCATGTAGCTTTCTCCAGCTCTTTTACAGAAAATCTGCTTCCTGGTTAAAAATTCCAAATGTTGACTTATCAGTCCAGAGCACTTGCTGCCATTGTTCAGCACCCCTGTCCTTGTGTTTTTGTGCGTAGGTGAATCTCTTGGGTTTGTTTTCACAACAGAGGAAAAGATTTTTGTCAAGTCAAGTCAAGTCACTCTTTATTGTCATTTCAACCATAACTGCTGGTACAGTACACAGTAAAAATGAGACAACGTTTTTCAGGACCATGGTGTTACATTACACAGTACAAAAACTACACTGAACCACACAAAAACAACACAGGAAAAAAAACTACACCAGACTACATACCTACCCAGGACTGCATAAAGTGCACAAAACAGTGCAGGCATTACAATAAATAATAAGCAAGACAATAGGGCAGTAAGGTGTCAGTCCAGACTCTGGGTATTAAGGAGTCTGATAGCTTGGGGGAAGAAACCGTTACATAGTCTGGTCGTGAGAGCCCGAATGCTTTGGTGCCTTTTCCCAGATGGCAGGAGGGAGAAGAGTTTGTATGAGGGGTGCATGGGGTCCTTCATAATGCTGCTTGCTTTGCAGATGCAGCGTGTAGTGTAAATGTCTGTAATGGCGGGAAGAGAGACCTCGATGATCTTTTCAGCTCTCCTCACTATCGGCTGCAGGGTCTTGCAATCTGAGATGGTGCAATTTCTGAACCAGGCAGTGATGCAGCTGCTCAGGATGCTCTCAATACAACCCCTGTAGAATGTGATGAGGATGGAGGGTGGGAGATGGACTTTCCTCAGCCTTCGCAGAAAGTAGAGACACTGCTGGGCTTTCTTTGCTATGGAGCTGGCATAGAGGGACCAGGTGAGATTCTCCACCAGGTGAACACCAAGAAATTTGGTGCTCTTTATGATCTCTACCGAGGAGCCATTGATGTTCAGCAGGGAGTTGTCGCTCCGTGCCCTCCTGAAGTCAAAAACCATCTCTTTTGTTTTGTTCACATTCAGAGACTCAAATTTCAAATTTCAGAGCACTCTGGCTCTGCACCAGTCTGTTAGCCACTGCATCTCCTCTCTGTAAGCTGACTCGTCATTCTTGCTGATGAGACCCACTACAGTCTTGTCGTCGGCGAACGTCATGATGCAGTTCAAGCTGTGTGTTGCAGCACAGTCGTGAGTCAGCAGAGTGAACAGCAGTGGACGGAGCACACAGCCCGGGGTGGGGGGGGGGCCGTGCTCAGTGTGATGGTGTTGGAGATGCTGCTTCCGATCCAGACTGACTGAGGTCTCCCAGTCAGGAGACTGGCAGCAACTCTTCCATGAAGACCACTTCTGTCAAGACTTCTCTGGTGTACTAGGGTTCCAATGGTTTCTGTGAGTTCAGAGCTGAAAGCAGTGCTGGACTGCTGCCAATTTGAAAGAGACGTCAGTTTGATGTGTCTCTTATCTGTTGCACTCAGATAAGAAAATGCTCCACTGCATATTCTGGTCCTCAGTCTTGCCAGATTTTTGTGCTTCTTCAGAAGAGCTTGGACAGCACTTCTTGAAACTCCTGTCTGCCATGAAACTTCTGCTTGGGAGAGATCTTGCTGATGCAGGATGACCACTTGTCTCTCTTGTTGGTATCCTCACTCTTGTTATGGTGTAAGAATTGATGATTTGAAGGTCAGGTTATCATATTTGCCACACCCTCCCTTTTTAGTTTGGTTCCATCTACACTAGTTTCTGTTGCTAATCAGTTTAGTTCATTCAACTCATTATGCCGTTGATAATTAATATCCTGTTTTCTTTGTTTCATCCTACACTGGGCAAAACACCTTCAAAGTAATCAAAATTTTATTTGAAAAGTGGTAATATGTTCCTTTCTGTACTGAAGTACAAAAATTCCTCCTGTAGCATTTATTTTTTGGAAAATTAATATTTGGAAATCTAAAATTTTCTCTTTTCTATTGACACACTAATGCAGATGACAAAAAATAAATATATAAAACAAAACTTATATTAGAAAATCTAGTTTGCTGAAGACTTCTGTACAGTACTGTGATTTATTATATATTTTGATTTTTTTTTGTAATTACAAACTTAAAACTTCCAAAACTATTAACTCAACAAAATTGGTTTCTCCGGCAGTCAGCTCCAGTTACACAAAATTACATTTTATCTGGCCTGGCTTTGCCTTAATCCAAAAGTAACTTTATCTTGTCCGTTTGCCAAGAAAGCCTGCAAATGTGTGGTTGTAAGAAAAATTTAGCTGCAGAACATTATGTTCCCTCCTGTTGTTAGAAGTGAAATAAAGGGACCACTTTTATAATAGGACTTTAATATGATTGTGGTGGACACAGCTGGTAACCTTTTACTTCTTCCTTGCAATAAGGTGCAATATATCTAACACTGACAATATCACAGAAAGACTTTTAGAATACCATTCACAATTTCAAATGCAATACAAGAATGTGGCAAGAAGTGTCACATTACTCTGTCCCAAAAACAGCACGAGAAATATGTTAAAGTAATCGTTTTTAGTGTTATTAGTTCAAGTTTGGTCAACACCCCAGGACACTTTACCTACTGTTCTGTGAAGCAGTACCTTAAAATGTTTTACTGTATATCTAAAAGTGAAATTCGTTCGGAGACTTCCCAATCCAACTTTGTTTGTTTACACCTTTACTGAACCAGTTTCACCATTGGCACTTCACAGAACAAAATATTTGGCATACCTGAAACACTAGAATTTACTTTAATAAGTTTCCAAGAGGGCAAAATTAGCAACACCTGAAAATAATACTAAACCAAAATAGTGAAAGATGTTGGTAGGAATAACAAAGCCCTAGATGCTGTTACTGGCTGCAGAATGCTCTAAATCTCCGTTGGCATGAGCATCACTTCCGATCCAGCCTTTTATTTGACATTCTGCAACCATCAACTGTTACCTGTCCCTAAAACCCAAGAATACATCTGGGTTGATACTGTTCTAAGTCAACTAGGAAACCAGATCAAGAGTCCTGAGACCTTCATAATAAAATAGGATCTAAAAGTTAAATCTACAATTCAACAGCACAGAAGCAGACTGTTGTGCCTTTTACCAGTCTTTAAATTAATGCCAAATTGATGATCCAGCTCCACTTCCTCCTGACATCCCCACTGTCGTAGAAACTATGCTTCAGCTGATTCACTTTATGCTAGATGGCATCAAAAAACACTGAGAGCACTGAATATAGCATAGGTTAAGGTGCAAAGAACATCCCAGCTGGAATAGTGAAGACCTGCACTACAGAATTAATGAAGCCTCTAACTAAACAGACTTAGTGCACTTACAACAATAGCATCTACCTACAGCATGGAAAAATGCCCTGGTGTGTCCATTTCTCAAAAAGGTGGACAAAAGCTAACCTGCCTAATTAGTGCCCAACACTGTGTTATTAATCATCAGCAAAGTGGTGACAGTGTCAATGACACAGTGATCAAACAGAACTTAATTACTAATAACCTGCTCATGGATCCCCAAATTCATTTTGCCAGCACTGCTTTTCTCGGGTTGAAGAAAAAACACTCAATTCGTTGGAGCAATACTCGCACAAAGGAAGTAAGCTGTGGTTGTTGAAGCTTAATCTTTCCAGCCCCTGGACATCACTGCAGGACTTTCTCAGAACAGTGTCTTGGTCTTTCCATCTTCACCTGCTTCATCAGTGCCCTTCCTTCCACTGTTCAATCATCTTCATTGATGTTTGCTCAATGTTACGTTCCGCTCACAATTCCTTGTGAATGAAGCAGCCAATGCCTACAGCAAGACATAGACAACGTTCAGAGCAACACACACAAAATGCTGGGAGGAACTCAGCAGGTCAGGCAGCATCTATGGAAATGAATAGATAGTCGGTTGACCATTTTGCACTCAAGAAAGGTTTTGTCCCAAATTGCCAACTATTCATTTCCATAGAGGCTGCCTGAACTTCTGAATTCCTCCAGCAACTTGCATGTGTTGCTTTGGATTTCCAGGAGCTGCAGACTTTCTCATGTTTGTGACAACATTCAGATATGGGCTAATAAATGGCAAATAACATGGATACCTCAGAAGTGTCAGACAATGAACTCTTCCAATAAGAACAAGTCTAACCACTGACATGTGACATTCAATGGCATGACTATTACCATCTTCAAACGATGAACCATCTGGAGGTTGGGGGAAGCTGTCTCAATTGACCAGAATCTTACCCCGACCAGCCACATAAATACAAAGTGCAGGCTAAAGGTTGGGTATCTTTCTCACCTCCTCATACCTTAACATTGTTCTACCACAGATCAGGAGTATGATAAAATGCACTTTGTCTACCAAAATAAAAATAACTCCAGTATTTTTATGCAATAAGTTACTACAGCAAGTCAAGCAGCTGCCACTACACCGACTTCTCAAGGATATGTGGAGTGGCCAACAAACTAAAGCCTTGCTGGTAACTTTCAGTTCATGAAAAACAAATAATGTTTTTCATTGTGCTGCTATTCTTTCCGTATCAATTTCATTTGAACATTGTTATTAGATCTACTTCCAGTATTCTTTCAGGGAGTGTAATGCAGACACAACAACACACTACATAGAATTCTTCTGTCTAGAAATTCAGCCCCAGTTGAAGTGTGAAATGCAATATATGTTTATAACAATTGTATTGCCTCTGAAATCTATTTCAAGTTTCTCAGCAGATTCTGGTTCCTTTGCCAATTATTTTATCTCTGTATCTCCTGCCTGCAGGCCTTCAGTAAGAGGAGGCAGATTCCTTCTGTCTATTCTGAACATGAAAATTAAATCATTAAACATTCTCTTCTCCATGAAGAACTATCCAAAATTCACTAATCTCATGATACAATAGAAGTCATTAATATTGTTCCAGTAGGTCTCCTTAGCATCCTCATTCAAAGTGCATTTATTATCAAAGTACGTGTATACAATACAGCCTTGAGATTTGTCTCCTTTCAGGCAGATGTGAGACAAAAGTACTTCCATCAGCCTTTTTAAGGGTCCGATTGCTTTCCTTCACCAATACGCCTCCCAATGTAGATCGGTTCTTTCTGCTTTAATTAACCATGTGAAAACTATTTCAGACCCGAAGAATCTCCACAAAGAAATAAGATGATTATGCATGACATTCCTACAGAATGATTATGTGGTAACTTCTACTTTATAAAAAGACCACTGGACAACTTGATGGCCAAAAGACCATCTTTATCTGGGACAGCAAATAATATTTACAATTCAGAGGCTTCCAGGTACCTCGTGCAGCATGGGTGGAGGAACTATATACAATGCATACCGGGAGTAAGAAGAGAGGAAGTAAAGACACTGCCAACCCCGGATCCCGCCTCTTGCTACCAACAGCTCCCCGATTAGTATCAACTTACTTTTAATAATGCTCACATTACAACAGGTTACAAGGCGAAGGAAATCAATCAGGCCTTTAAGAGGGCTGACAGAAAAACCAGGAAACCTAATAACGAGGAGGAACATATCACTACTGCCTGTCTTCTCTATACTTTCATGGTTTCTGAAAGGATCGTTGGGATCCTGAAAAAATACCGGGTTAATATCATCCACAAACCTGTAAGGAAGCTCAAATCGCAGCTTATGCGGGTCAAAGGTGACCTGGGACTCAGGACAGCTGGTGTTTACAGGATTCCCTGTGAATGTGGGCCAGCATATGTCGGTCAGATGGGCTGCACAGTGGAAAGCCACATCAAAAAGCACAGGAGGTGTATTCAT
This sequence comes from Hypanus sabinus, assembly GCF_030144855.1. Classification (NCBI taxonomy): domain Eukaryota; kingdom Metazoa; phylum Chordata; class Chondrichthyes; order Myliobatiformes; family Dasyatidae; genus Hypanus; species Hypanus sabinus. The sequence goes on from NC_082720.1 coordinate 29,546,627, forward strand.
TTGGGTTACCTGGAGAAATCGGCGATAGCAGAACATTGCATTGGCAACGGCCATAGGATTGACGTCAACGGCACAAAGCTACTGTGCCGCACCAATGGCTTTGGGGACTGTCTGGTAAAGGAAGCCTTTAAAATGAAACTAGAGGAAAAGAATTTTAACAAAAACAAAGGTCTTGCTCTAAGTGGAACTAGAGTTCAATTGTAAACAAGGTGGGACAGCAGAAAGCTGATTGGATGAGGACTAACCAATCAGGAGGGACAGATGATAGGGTATATATACCACCTGACTAGACATGCTCAGGCATCATCCCTAATGGAAGTGGCAGAGTTTGTCCCCAAATCATCAATTAAACTCAATACCTGGCTGGAAGCCTGAGAAGAGTTTATTCAGATGGATGTCTGGGTGTCAGGTTGAGAAGTTGTTGGTGATGATTGGATGGGACATTGATCTGGGTTGCATCAGGACTTCAAAAGTCACGACTAAATTACCCAGCTCCAATTTAAACTGTGTGAGATCATATTTCACATACAGTATGCTAAGAAGGTCAGCTTCCCCATGTTATTTGCAACAATAGTACAGAATCTTCATTCTGCAGGAACATAAAGATATTGGCTGGTTAATAAAGAAATTTAAAAAAACACTGGTTCTCAGCTGAGCATTAATGTACATACAGACAGATTCATTACAGCACTTACAGACCTCCAGTTCCAATACTATACACTCTGTGTGCATCTGCCCATGCTCCATGCCTCTGTGATTGGAACCGGAAAGAGAGGAAACTAACTGAAATCTTTGTCTACTGGTGGTCTGCAGTGATGAGCTGCCACACGGCCAGGTGCAGAGAGGCTGTTGGGCAGGGTGGGCCTGCGGTGCTGAAATGTGGGATTCAGGCCTGCATCCTGGGGACACTGTAAGTTCGAGCATGGCTGGGATTGGCAGCACTTACTTCTTGTGTTGACAGAATATCTCGCACATCACCCACTGGATGTGATGGGAGCCCCTGTCTTCTCCCCCTTGTATCTCAATGGCAATAAACTCAGCGGTGTTCACTGCCCATTGAGGTTGGAAGCAGAAAGAAATGCCGGGCCGGAAAGAACTGGTTGTCAAAGGGAGGAGGAGACTGAAGCTTCCAACATGTTCAAGACTAGTTCATTGGTATTTGGTGTATCATTGTCACATGTGCTAAGATACAGCTTAAAAAGTAAGTGCATCAAAGTGTAACATATACATATATCTGCTGAGAGCAGCCTGCAGGATCACCATACCAATGAGAGACACCACTGCATCAGTGCAGCCTTTCCTCATGGGTTATCCTCAGCACAATCCTCACCGATGCGATTTGATGCAAACTATAAGTTTCGATGTGCATGTGACGAATAAAGATAATCTTCTAATCTAGAGAAAATACATTCAGCAATAGCGGCATTCACCTTGCCAGTCAGGCTGCCACTCGGAGCAGCACCTTCAGGACCGAGCTGTCCAACAGCAACCCTCGGGGTCAGCTTCTCCACACTGAGCTGTGGGCTGACTCATTCCTGGGTCCATGTCACGTTCCCAGAGCAGCAGGATGCCGCGGCCGGAAGGCTTGGGCTTTGTGGCAGGATCTTGGAAGCTGGATTCCAGGCACAGCATCACGGAGCAGCCGAGCGGCTTCTGGCACAGGACGCGGGTCAGTAATGTACCTCCCTCTGTGTTTTGTTATAAAGACCCATTTTGGTGCTGATCACAGTAGCAGTCTCACTCCTGGATTGCAGCCCGCACTCCAGGCAAGGTAGAATTGTAATTACATTCAATTCTAATAACCTGATGCACTTTTGGTCCACAGCAATCCACAATCCACAGCAGGAATATTCTAAGCTTTGAGAATTACTATAAAACTAAATTAACTTTAGAAGGCAATATTGCAGTTTATTATGCTCAATGAACCTTATGTTGAAAGGTTTGTCTTACCTAGGTACAAGAAGGTTACAGTGAGACTCAGTAACTGAATTTACCCGTTACAACTATGTTCAAAGGTTCAAAATTTTACCTATTATCAATGTGTACAACTCTGAAATTCTTCTTCTTTAGATAGCCATGAAACCAAGAAAGAAAAAGAACAGTCATCAACTCTCAAATCCCCCCCCCCTCGCACAAATAAAACCAGCAAAAATGGAAGAAGCACATTGGCCCCCGATTCCCACCCCCGCACACCAGAAACACAGAATGTAAAAAAAACTATAAAACTGAAAGGAAAAAGTCTCTAGTCCAAGTCCATATCCAAAACGCAGAAAGCCTGGGTAGCATTCTCCCCTCTCAGATCGCAGAGCAATCCCCAGCAGCCAGGGCTCCCCTTTCACTTTCGCCTCGATGTTTCAGTCTCCCTCGTTTTGTATACAAAATGATGACAGAGTTCTTTCATGTTCAACTATCCTTGCAAAGTTGTAGTAAAGCAGGTGCCACATCACCGTAGGCCCAGGGCTCCTGAATTTGAGCACAAACTGTGCATACATGTAAGTTACTTAAAACCATACAGCACATGTTCAAAGGATTGTATCTATAAACTAGAAAGAGTAAAACCATTTTCTAGCTTGTGAATTCAATTCTCGGGGCATTTCCCAGGGATGGGGAGACAATTGGAATTGAATAAAAACACAGAAACATAGAAATTTACAGCACATTACAGGCCCTTCGGCCAAGAATGTTGTGCCAACCATGTAATCTGCTCTAGAAGCTGCCTAGAATTTCCTTAACACATAGCCATCTAGTTTTCTAAGCCCCATGTACTTATCTAAAGGTCTCTTAAAAGACCCTATTGTATCCACCTCTACCACATTCGCTGGCAGTGCATTCCATGCATCCACCACTCTCAATTTGAAGAACTTACCCCTGACATCCCCCTGGTATCTACTTCCAAGCACCTTAAAACTATGCCCCCTTGTGTTAGCCATTTCAGACCTGGGAAAAGCCTCTGGCTTCCCACATGATCAATGTTTCTCATCATCTTATACACCTTTATCAGGTCACCTCTCATCCTGCGTTGTTCCAAAGAGAAAAGGCCAAGTTCACTCAAACTATTCTCATAAGGCATGCTCTCCAATCCAGGCAACATCCTTGTAAACCTCCTCTGCACTCTCTCTATAGTATCCACATCCTTCCTGTAATGAAGTGACCAGAACTGAGCATAGTACTCCAAGCGGGGTCTAACTAAGGTCCTATATAGCTGTAACATTACCTCATGACTCTTGAACTCCATCCCATGGTTGATGAAGGCCAACACACCATAATTCCTTCTTAACAACACTGTCAACCTGCGCAGCCACTTTGAATGTCCAATGGACATGAACCCCAAAATCTCTCTGATCCTCCACACTGCCAAGAGTCTTACCTTTAATTCTATATTCTGTCTTCAAATTTTCCTTACCAAAATGAACCACTTCACAGTCATTTGGGTTGAGCTCCATCTGCCACTTCTCAGTCCAATTCTGCATCCTATCAATGTTGTGCTGTAACCCCTGACAACCCTTCAAATTATCCACAACACCCCCAACTTTTGCGTCATCATCAAACTTCCTCATCCAGATCATTTATAAAAATCACAAAGAGGAGGGGTCTCAGAACAAATCCCTGCGGAACACCACTGGTCACTGATCTCCATGCAGAATACGAACCATCCACAACCACCCTTTGCCTTCTGTGGGCAAGCCAGTTCTGGATCCACATATGATCCAGAATGATAGCAATCTCAATAATTCAGTCACATAACATTGACTCTAGTGTAGTTTCGTATGACTGAGAATCAAGGTGCTTCAGATTGTCAACATATAAATAAATTGCTCTTTCTGCAGCAATATTATTTCTTTTAGCTTACAGAAAATGTTTATTGCAGTCAGGTTTTATCCCAAACTGAGCTCTGCTGCTACATTTACAAACTCTTCAAAGACATTAGATTCTAGCATTAACCGTTAAATAAATATTTGGCCAACTGTTCTCATTTATTTGTCAAACACTACAATCTGAGGGGCAGTACATATTCACATGTATCAGTACCTTGTGAAATACCAGCGATTTCCCTTCCCTGGGATGTCAATGTGATGAAAATGATGCACAACTATTTTGTTTGTATTTTCCCCAAGTGTAATTAATAGTTTTCTTCACATATCAGATGTTTCTAGCTTTAAAAAGAACAATATACTTTAATATAAATTGGAAGTGTTTAATCAAAAGAGCAAGAGGGACAAGAAGCATCTTTTCAGACAATTAAACTGAACAAGTGTGTGTTGATAAAGGGACGGGAAACATAAATGGAATTTGTATTTCATAACATCCAATTTCAAATATAACTCAATGTAATTGCAGATTATTTAATTCAGTGTCCCAGTGGTAAGCTAGCAGAATCACTGTCCGAGCACTACAGACCCAAACGCAATCCTGACCTTGGGTGATGTCATGCGGAGTTTGAGAACTTTCTCTGCGACCACACAGTTGGTCTGGTTTCCTCCCACATTCCAGTGATGTGTGGGTTGCCCCAAGTATACAAAATTGAATGTTAGAACCTGAGGGATGTTGAAAAGATCGTCATGATAGTCAGCACAGATAGAGGGACCAAAGAGCCCCTTTCCTTGCTATATCTCTCCATGAAAAAGAGAATACTCTGTTTTCTAAAAGATATCAGTGTGGAAATCCAGGTGCAGTTAGTTATATAATATAATTTGTGGTTTCACATTCATAGTTTATCTAAAGTTTGGATAGTCTGAGCCATATCCTTACATTAACAACAGCAAGAATTCCTCTCTGGAATGAAATCTTTATATATTATTCAAAAACTAGAAATATACTCTACAGCATTAGAAAGAATCATTCTAAAACATAATATTTAAAATTCAAAGTGAATTCATTATCAAGACATGCACATAAAGTTTTCTTGCAAATGTTTATAGGGGAAAAAGAAATAGAATAGAATCTACCAAAAGAAAACTATATATAAATAGACAGAAAATAATAAATAACTGATGTGCAAAAGAAGACAAACGAAGCAAATAAAAAGTTATACTGAGAGCATGGATTGTAAAGAGTTCCTGAGTCAGTAGCTCACAGGATCAGTTCAGAGTAGTGGAGATTGAAGTTATTCATGCTGGTTCAGGAGCCTGATGGTTATAGGGTAACAACTGTTCCTGAACCTGGCGGCTTCTGTATCTCCTGCCTGATGGCAGTAGTGAGAAAAGGTCAGGTGGGGGTTTTGATGATGGATGCTGCTTTCTTGTGGCAGAACTTCATGTAAATATATTCAATGCAGTTATAATTAAAACTATTTACAACCAAGAGAGAATTATTTATTTAAATAATTACAGCGATGAATAGGCCCCTCTGGCTCTTCGAGCCACTCCCGCCAATTTAATCCGTTCTTAATCATGGTACAATTTACAATGACCAATTAACCTACCAACCAGTAGCTCTTTGGACTGTGGAAACGAGAGCACCCGGAGGAAACCCACACGGTCACGGGGAGAACATACAAACTCCTTACAGGAAGCAGCAGGAACTGTAAAGCATTGTGCTACCATGCTGCTCCCAATAAGAGATTACCAAGAGAACTGACATCTTTCTCATGAATGGGTGAATGTGAGTACATTGTTTCACAGAACTGTACCTACATAAGCATGCACGAACAGAATGCAGAAAAGCTAAAATGTTGCATATTAGGTCTTTGGAATCTTCTCACAAAATGTATTGCAGTGTTTCCCATTAGCAAGGGAAATTATTTCTAATAAATGATTGGTTGGTTACAGTGCATAACGATCTTATTCTAGGAAATAGTTAAATTGTTCTAACTAGCCATCAATATTTGGTAATGGAGAGAAAACTGAAATTAACTGTGCATGAAAATTCTTACCTTTATAATCAAAAGCTGAAAATTGCTAGAAATTTGGAATAGCAATATCATAAATGTTGAAAACATTCAGTAGGTCAGGCAACAATGGTTAAAGAAACAGAGTTAATTCTTCAGATCAAAGACCCTTTTGTCAGAACTGAGGAAGTGAGTTTCAGAAATATTTTTCAATTATTAAGATAGATCTTTCACCTAAAACATAAACTCTGTTTCTCCATCCACTAACGTCCTTTGACCTGTAATTTAGTTTTCATTTCATTCTTTTATAAGCTCCGCTCAGATTCACTTAAATCACCTCAGCAATAAAAAATACAAACCGAAAATGTTGGGAATTTCAAATCAACAACTTCTGTTGAGAGGAAAAGTGAGCAAACATTTCAGATTGATGACTGTGTTCGGAAGTGTTTAATGCCTCATGCACAGTAATGAAGGTTCCTCATACAGTTGTATATTTTGCTTCTAATTTGGTTTTTAGTTTATTTTAATTTTTTTCTGTCATTGCTCCATACTTTATAAGAGGTACTGATGGCACTAGTGCCAATTTATTCTTTAGAAGCTCTTACAGTTTGATACTGCCTTGTTTACCAAATCTCAGCACTTACAATTTGATTTGGAATGTAGTTATTGTTGATCACTCCTATTGATTGCATGATTTGCTTTGTGTTTTTTTTTCTTTCACTGTAGGCACTGGGGGGTTGGTCTTATTTTTTTAATTGGGGTCTTTTGGGTTCCCTGCTTGGTGACTGCCTATAAGCAAACAAATCTCAAGGTTGTATAATTTATACATTCTCCGATAATAAATGCACTTTGAATCTTCTGGATCTTATTCCCTTCTTATTGTTATTAGGAAGATCTTTTTTAACAGTCACAAGAGCACTGGTTGGTTTGCAGGTGCAGCAGGCTATCAAGAAGGCAAATGGGATGTTGGCCTTCATTGCCAGAGGGATTGAATTTCCGAGCATGGAGTCTGTGCTGCAACTGTACAGGGTACTGGTGAGGCTGCACCTGAAGTACTGCATGCTGTCTGGTATCCTTACTTGAGGAAGGATATACTGACTTTGGAGGCGGTGCAGAGGAGGTGCACCAGGTTGGTTCCAGCAAGTAGGGGGTTAGACTATGAGGAGAGATTGAGTCACCTGGGATTTGTTGTAATTCAGAAGAATGAGAAGAGATCTTGTAGAAACATATCAATCTCTTTCATAATTTTATTAGTTAGAGGCAGGAAAGTTGTTTCCATTGATAGGTGAGACTAGAAGTACAGGACATTGACTCAAGTTTCAGGAGTAGATTTAGGATGGAGATGAGGCTTTTCCCAGAGGGTGCTGAATCTGTGGACTTCTCTTCCCAATGAAGCAATAGAGGCTCCCTCAGTAAATGTACTTAAGACAAGGTTGGATAGATTTTTGCACAGGGGAATTAAGGGTTATGGGGAAAAGGCAGTTAGGTGGAAATGGGTCCATAGTCAGATTAGCCATCATCTTATTGAATGGTGGTGCAGGCTCGATGGGCCAGATGGCCTACTCTTGCTCCTATTTCTTGTGTCCTTAATGAGTGATTTTAGAAACTTGGAAACATAGAAAACCTACAACACAATACAGGCCCTTTGACCCACAATACCCTGCCAAACATGTACTTCAGAAATTACCTAGGGTTACCTATAGCCCTCTATTTTTCTAAGCTCCATGTACCGATCCACTCACTGCATTTATATTTTTTTTAAATCAACCAACTTGCCCCTGACATCTCTGTACCTACTTCCAAACACCTTAAAACTGTGCCCTCTCATGTTAACCATTTCAGCCCTGGGAAAAAGCCTCTGACTATTGTTACGTACCCCATAACTGGGTCAGTTACCAGCAAAGATAGAGAGGTCCGTTGAAGTCAGATGGTACTATTTTTAACAGTATTTATTGATAAAATACACAAAAATAATATCAATGCAAACTTACAGATAATATACATCGTCAATACTAAATCTAAAAGCGCGGATATAATAATAATCAATAAGAAATAGCTCTATCGTTGTCTAGGGGATAATGTATTGTCCGATGGAAATATAAAAGTCACTCAAGTTCATTCAAGCTGCAGGCTGCAGCCTTTGGTTGGAGTCAAGAGAAAGAGTTTAAACTTGCCCATTCCTTTTATGATATCAATCCTTCGAGAGTCGGTGGGGGCTGATTTCTCCTTTGTGTTAGCTAAAGCCGTTCTTCCGTGGCAAGACCCACCAATTCCGAGGCAAATGGAAAAGGACGCACGTGGGCTTTTCCACCGGCTTTCGCTATTACGCTGTTACAGGAGTTCTAGCATTTCTTCTGGTGCATCTGAAGGGGCTGTTCCCCAGACCCTCTTTTATCCTGACTCACAGGGTCTCAAATGTCAATCAGGTTGGGATGATGCAATCCCTCCACCAACCCCCTCTGTTCATTGCCTGGGGGCTTCGATGAATCGTACAGTACTCAATACACAATTCCATCTCCAAGAGACAATGGCCGCTTCCCGTGGCTTGGTCTCTCAGAGGCCCAGGACACATTCCAAACATTGAGGAATCTGCGTGTCTCTCTCTCATTTCCTGGGTCTCCTGACCCGAATCAATAGCGATCCTGCGATTCTCAAAAAGAAGGGGGCCACAGGCATAACACTATCCACATGATCAATGCCTCTCATCATCTTATACACCTACAAATAGGCTCCTGATCATTTTGCTCCTACTGATAAGGTAACACATATAAAATGCTGAAGGAGCTTAGCAAGTCAGGCAGCACCTATGGAGGAAAAGGAACAGTTGGCATGTCAGGGCAATACCCTATATCAGGACTCTTAAGTTTAAAAGAGGATGCAATATTAGATCTCCTATTAGGAAACGAGTTAGGACAGGTGACGGAAGTGTGTGTAGGGGAACACTTTGGTTCCAGTGATCATAACGCCATTAGTTTCAACTTGATCATGGATAAAGATAGATCTGGTCCTCGGGCTGAGGTTCTAAACTGGAAAACAGCCAAATTTGAAGAAACGAGAAAGGATCTAAAAAGCGTGGATTGGGACAGGTTGTTCTCTGGCAAGGGTGTGATTGGTAAGTGGGAGGCCTTCAAAGGAGAAATTTTGAGAGTGCAGAGTTTGTATGTTCCTGTCAGGATTAAAGGCAAAGTGAATAAGAATAAGGAACTTTGGTTCTCTAGGGATATTGGAACTCTGATAAAGAAGAAGAGAGAGATGTATGATATGTATAGGAAACAGGGAGCAAATAAGGTATTTGAGGGGTATAAAAAGTGCAACAAAATACTTGAGAAAGGACTCAGGGCTAAAAGAAGACATGGGGTAGCTTTGGCAGTCAAGGCGAAGGATAATCCAAAGAGTTTCTACAGGTATATTAAGAGCAAAAGGATAAGAGCAAAAAGAACAAAGGGATAAAATTGGTCCTCTTGAAGATCAGAGTGGTCGGCTATCTATGGAATCAAAAGAAATGGGGGAGATCTTAAATGGGTTTTTTGCATCTGTATTTACTAAAGAAACTGGCATGGAGTCAATGGAAATAAGGCTAACAGGTAGTGAGGTCATGGAACCTATACAGATTGAAGAGGAAGAGGTGCTTGCTATCAAGGCAAATCAGAGTAGATAAATCCCCAAGACCTGAGAGGGTATTCCCTCAGACCTTGAAGGAGACTAGTGTTGAAATTGCAGGGGCCTTGGCAGATATACTTAAAATGTCAGTATCTATGGGTGAGGTGCCGGAGGAATGGAGGATAGCTCATGTTGTTCCATTGTTTCAAAAAGGCTCTAAAAGTAATCTGGGAAATTATAGGCCAGTAAATTTGAAGTCAGTAATAGGTAAATTATTGGAAGGAGTACTAAGGGATAGGATCTACAACTATTTGGATAGGCAAGGACAAATTAGGGAGAGTCAATGCAGCTTTGTGCATGGTAGGTCATGTTTATCCAATCTATTAGAGTTTTTCAAAGAGATTACCAGGAAAGTGGATGAAGGGAAGGCAGTGGATGTTGTCTACATGGACTTCAGTAAGGCCTTTGACAAGATCCAGCATGGGAGGTTAGTTAGGAAGATTCAGTCGCTAGGTATACATGGTGAGGTAGTAAATTGGATTAGACATTGGCTCAATGGGAGAAGCCAGAGAGTGGTAGTGGAGGATTGCTTCTCTGAGTGGAGGCCTGTGACTAGTGGTGTGTCACAGGGATCAGTGCTGGGTCCATTGTTATTTGTCATCTATATCAATGATCTGGATGATAATGTGGTAAATTGGATCAGCAAATTTGCTGATGATACAACGATTGGAGGTGTAGTGGACAGTGCGGAAGGTTTTCAAAGCTTGTAGAGGGATTTAGACCAGCTGGAAAAATGGGCTAAAAAATGGCAGATAGAGTTTAATACAGACAAGAGTGAGGTATTGCACTTTGGAAGGAAAAACCAAGGTAGAACATACAAGGTAAATGGTAGGGCACTGAGTTGTGCAGTAGAACAGAGGGATCTAGGAATACAGATACAAAATTCCCTAAAAGTGGCGTCACAGGTAGATAGGGTCGTAAAGAGAGCTTTTGGTACATTGGCCTTTATTAAGTATTGAGTATAAGAGTTGGAATCTTATGGTGAGGTTGTATAAGGCATTGGTGAGGCCGTATTTGGAGTATTGTGTGCGGTTTTGGTCACCGAATTACAGGAAGGATGTTAATAAGGTTGCAAGAGTGCAGAGAAGGTTTACAAGGATGTTGCTGAGACTTGAGAAACTGAGTTAAAGAGAAAGGATGAATAGTTTAGGACTTTATTCCCTGGAGCATAGAAGAATGAGGGGAGACTTGATGGAGGTATATAAAATTATGATGGGTATAGATAGAGTGAATGCAAGCAGGCTTTTTCCATTGAGGCTAGGGGAGTGGTGGGTGTGTGGAATGAGCTGTGGAATGATAAAGTGGTAAATGCAGGCTCACTTTTAACATTTAAGAAAAACTTGGACAGGCACATGGATGAGAGGTGTATGGAGGGATATGGTCCAGGTGCAGGTCAGTGGAACTAGGCAGAAAAATGGTTCAGCACAGCCAAGAAGGGCCAAAAGGCCTGTTTCTGTGCTGTAATGTTCTATGGTTCTATGGTTCCATGGTCTCGAACAATATATCTCACTTAACTTAGTCAATTTTCACATGGTGACTTTAACTTGCTAACAGAGTTACACACTTTGTTCTTATACCAAATATTTCCTGAATGCCATTTTATGGAAACAAGCTTTGTAAATAAATTATCTTGTGTTTCCATTCAGTGGACTATTTTTTGCTAATAGTCTTTTTATATTGACAACTATATCTGTCTTCCTATGAATTTTCTGCATGCTAAACAAAATAGACACCCTCCTGACTAAATTGACATTAATTATCAATATTTCCAGTGTTTTCACTGCATTAACATTTCACAAACAATTTCATCTTTCTCTTCTCTCCCTCTCAAGCCATTCCCTTTTTTCCCACTCATTCTAATTTTTGGATATTGAAGGAATCCAGAAAGTTGGGATTTGTGCAAGAAAGTGGCGTCAAGAAAAAGATCAGCTATGATTTTACTGAATGATAGGGAAGCCTCAAGGGCCTGAATGGCCCATTGTTTGATTTTATCTCTTTGTTACTTAGAACATAGAACATAGAAAAACTAGAGCGCAATACAGGCCCTTCGGCCCACAAAGCTGTGCCAAATATGTCCTTAACTTAAAAATTACCTAAGGTTACCCATAGACCTCTATTTTTCTAAGCTCCATGTACCTGTCCAGGAGTCTCTTAAAAGACCCTGTCGTATCCATCTCCACCATCGTCGCCAGCAGCCCATTCCACGCACTCACCACTTTTTGCGTAAAAAACTTACCTCTGACATTTCCTCTGTACCTACTTCAAAGTACCTTAAAACTGTGCCCTCTCATATTAGCTATTTCAGCCCTGGGAAAAAGCCTCTGACTATCCACACAATCAATCCTTCTCATCGTCTTATACATCTCTATCAGGTCACCTCTCATCCTCCGTCACTCCAAGGAAAAAAGGCTGAGTTCACTCAACCTATTCTTATAAGGCATGCTCCCCAATCCAGGCAACATCCTTGTAAATCTCCTCTGCACTCTTTCTATGATTTCCACATCTTTCCTATAGTGAGGCAACCAGAACTGAGCACAGTACTCCAAGTGGGGTCTGACCATGGTCCTATATAGCTGCAACATTACCTCTTGGCTCCTAAACTCAATCGGTTGATGAAGGCCAATATACCTCATGCCTTCCTAACCACAGAGTCAACCTGCGCAGCTGCTTTGAGCGTCCTGTGGACTTGGACCCCAAGATCCCTCTGATCCTCCACACTGCCAAGAGTCTTACAATTAATACTATATTCTGCCATCACATTTGACCTACCAAAATGAACCACCTCACACTTATCTGGATTGAATTCCATCTGCCACTTCTCAGCCCAGTTTTGCATCCTATCAACGTCTCGCTCTAAACTCTGATGGACCTTCACACTACCCACAATACCTCCAACCTTTGTGTTATCAGCAAATTTACTAACCTATCCCTCTACTTCTTCATCCAGGTCACTTATAAAAAATCACGAAGAGTAGGGGTCCCAGAACAGATCCCTGAGGCACACCACTGGTCACCGACCTCCATGCAGAATATGACCCGCCTACAACCACTCTTTTCCTTCTGTGGGTATGCCAGTTCTGGATCCACAAAGCAATGTCCCCTTGGATCCCGTGCCTCCTTACTTTCTCAATAAGCCTTGCATGGGGTACCTTGTCAAATGCTGAAATCTGAATCCCTGCCCCCTGCTACAATCTCTCAGCCACACATTTAACCTCCACCTCACTCTATTCCTATACATATTGTCATTTGACACAGGCAGTACCTAATCCCAAGATTACTACCTTTGTGGTCCTGCTTCTCAACTTCCTTCCCTGTAGTCTGCTTTCAGGACCTCCTCCCTTTTCCTGCCTATGTTGTTGGTACCAATATGTACCACAACCTCTGGCTGTTCCCCTTCCCACTTCAGGATATCATGGACATGATCTGAAACATCCCGGACCCTGGCACCTGAGAGGCGAACTACCATCCATGCTTCTTTCCTATGTCTACAGAATCGCCTGTCTGTCCCCCTAACTATAGAGTCCCCTATCACTGCTGCCATCCTCTTCCTTTCACTACCCTTCTGAGCCACAGGGCCACACTCTGTGCCAGAGGCATGGCCACTGTTGCTTCCCCCAACTATGTCATTCCCCCCCCCCCAACTGTACTCAAGTAGGAGTACTTATTGTCAAAGGGGTCAGCCACAGGGGTACTCTCTAGCGTCAGACTCCTTCCCTTCCCTCTCTTGACTGTTACCTGCTTATCTGTCTTCCCAGACCAGGTGTGATTACCTGCCTATAGGTCCTCTCTATCACCTCCTCACTTTCCCTGACCAGACGAAGGTCTTTGAGCTACATCTCCAGTTCCCTTACCCGGTCCTTGAGGAGCTGCAGCTCGACATACTTGGCGCAGATGTGGCCATCCGGGAGGCTGGGAGTCTCCAGGATTTCCCACACCTGACACTGAACACAGAACACCAGCATCACATACATTCCTCCTGTCTGTATTCTTAACAAATACCTACCTCCCCTTAACCCCTTATCACCAGAGCCCCATTGAGCCAAAGCCTTTCTACTCTGTCTCCCTCTACTTCAATGCTAGCTCTATAAGGTGTCTCTTTTTAAACTCTTCTCGCTGTTCTCACTGGCTGATGTCCATGCACTTGCACAGTTGTTCCCCAATCTAACCTTGGCAAACTTTGGCAAAGTTCTCCCTCAAATGATTACTTTCAATGTTTTATTTTTAACCGCAATGTGGTTGATGCATTAAAGCTGATGGACATCGTGCATACTTACATTCCTTCACATCTCACTGGACAGTGTTTCATTGGGTGGGGGTGCTGAACCAATTAATTCTAATCCCACGTTCAGGAATATGAAAATCAATTGCAGCACCATTTTTGGCATTTCAGCTGAAATCAAACGGAATTATCCTATTGCAAACTCCACATCACAGGTAAAGAGAAAGGACATTCAACCCAAATAATCTTTGCTAGCATTGGCCAACAGGAGTATCTCTCTGACTGTCCTCATCAATTTATATAGCTTTCCTTTAAGTGAATGTAAATTTTTTCACCACAATATAACCCAATGACTAATCAAGCTTCTGAAGTGCTATTGTTTAATGCAAGTACACTCAGTGGCCACTTTATTATGTACATCTGCACACCAGCTCATTGCAAATATCTAATCATTCAATCATGTGGCAGCAACTCAATGCATAAAAGCATGCAGACATGGTCAAAAGGTTCAGTTGTTGTTCAGACCGAACAGTAGAATGGGGAAGAAATGTGACCTAAATGACTTTGACCATGGAAAGATTACCAGACAGAATGGTTTGAATATCTCAGAAACTGCTGATCTCCTGGGACTTTCATGCACAACAGTCTCTAGAATTTCAGAGAATGGTGTGAAAAGCAAAACTTATCTAGTGAGCAGCAGTTCTTTGGGCAAAACTGCCTTGTTAATGATGTGAGAGAGCAGAGGAGAATGGCCAGACTGGTTCAAGGTGACACAAAGGTGATACGAACTCAGATAACCGTGTGTTAAAACAGTAGTGTGCAGAAGAGCATTTCTGAACACACAACGTGTCGAGTTTGAAGTGGCTGAGCAGAAGACTTAGTGGTCATTTTATTAGGTGCAGGAGGTATCTAATGAAGTGACTACTGAGTATGTGTTAGAAAGGGATAGCTTACTAGTGACAGTGCAATTTGTGCTCCCAGCCACGTTACATCATGGTGTGGCCATTTGACTTCATCTTTGCTGAGAAATTGCCAGTTTCATCTCCACCTCCAGGTTATTTTCACCTCCAAATAGCTAGAAGCAGATTATCTGAAACAGTTTAGCTTCTTGTTCAAATCCACAGCAGGGAACAAAATATAACTTAGTTTATAAATTGAAGAGTGAACTTGTTGAATGTCATAAGCTGTTGAAAGAGGATGATGGGAAGAAGAGTTCTGAGCAAAAGTCACATTAACCTTGGGTGTTCCAGTAGTAATTTTCCCACTTGAACCGATGCAGAGAATGAATCATGAGGCATACTTAATACTTTATTGTCACCAAACAATTGATTCTAGAGCATACAATCATCACAGTGATATTTGTTTCTGCACTTTGCACTCCCTGAAATACAAATCGAAGTAAATATAATAAAAATTTAAATTATAAATCATAATTAGAAAATAGAAAAGGGAAAGTAAGGTAGTGCAAGTCAGGTCCGGATATTTGGAAGGTTCGGCCCAGATCCGGATCAGGATCAATTCAGCAGTCTTATCACAGTTGGAAAGAAGCTGTTCCCAAATCTGGCCGTGCGTATCTTCAAGCTCCTGAACCTTCTCCCAGAGGGAAGAGGGACAAGAAGTGTGTTGGCTGGGTGGGTCGTGTCCTTGATTATCCTGGCAGCACTGCTCAGACAGTGTGCAGTGTGAAGTGAGTCCAAGGATGGAAGATTGGTTTGTGTGATGTGCTGGGCATCTTCTGCAGCTTCTTCCGGTCTTGGACAGGACAACTTCCATACCAGGTCGTGATGCACCCTAGAAGAATCCTTTCTACGGTGCATCTATAAAAATTAGTGAGGGTTTTAGGGGACAGGCCAAATGTCTTCAGCTTTCTCAGTAAGTAAAGGTGCTGGTGGGCCTTCTTGGCAGTGGACTCTGCTTGGTTAGACCAAGTCAGGTCATTTGTGATATTTACACTGAGGAACTTAAAGCTCTTGACCTGTTCCACCTTTAAGGCAAACTTCACTCAAGTAAGCCATGTGCTGAAGCTATAGCTGTATGGCTATAGAGAAAAGTGAGGGTCATATTGCCAATGGCTGTGAAGATAACAATAACTAAATCCTGCTCATAACCCTGTCTCCCGCTGAATTGGGAAGCACTTTCCAGTTTGTCCAATCTTGATCAACAGACACATAAAGTAAGGATCCCAGACTTCTCTTACTTACAAATCCTATTTCAGAAGTGTGATGTTAGTACTGCCCTAACCCAAATCAAAAACAGTTCCATCGCCTTCCCGTTCAACTGGGCTGTGAACCCAGACATCAGATCACGCAGCTCAGTTCCTTGTATCTTGGCAACAGTACTGATGCTTGCATTCTGTGGCGGTCCCTTGTGCTTGTTGTACTTCAGCCACCGCACAAGCCAAAAATAAGTCCTCCAATGAAATGCCAACACACATGTTATGCTTACAGTACGTGTACAACTAGCTTTTAATGTGGCTTAAGCTGCTTTGCTGTGATGACATATGGGAGAAATCCTACTCTGGGGCCGCAAGCCTATTGCATTCGGCAGCATGGACACTAAGATTCGCGGTGGCCTCCTGAATGTCATGCAACGTCACAATCATGAGATGACAGTCTTTATCACTGGCTATCTAGAAGGACATCCCCTAACAACAGAGATGAGGTAGAATTCCGTTAGCCAGCGGATGGAGAATCTTTATAAATCATTGCCACAGACAGCTGTGGAAGCCAGGTCAGTGGGTATATTTAAAGCAGAGGTTGATAAGTTCTTGATTGGTAAGGGCATCAAAGGTTACGGGCAGAAGGCAGGAGAATGAGCTTGAGAGGGATAATAAATCAGCCATGATGGAATGGCAGAACAGTTTCAATGGGCTAATGGCCCAATTCTGCTCCTATGGCTTATGGCTGTATGGTCTATTGAGTAAGCAGCAAATGAAGACACAAGTGGAGGAGAACCAGAGGAAGAGGAAGTGCAGAGGTAATATCTTCATCCTACTTGATCCTCCTCAAGTCCTGAGTCTTTCCCAGGTCAGATACTCTGTAACCACGAGTGCGTGTCCCGAACCAGCCACATGCTCCTCCACTTTAAGCAGTGCTACCAGTCACTTATGAAAACAAATGCCTGCTGATGCATCTAGTCTTTGAACAGAGCAATTAATGCCAGAATGACTCAAGATAGATCAAATGATGAGCTGCAAAACTAAATCACACTGTTTGCAAAGTAATTAAGACAGCATATCATGATCTCTGTGTCTTTTAATAAAATTGATCATTTGCAATCTCATTTATATCTCTTGGGACAGCACATCTTTATGGAGAATATTTTTCCACTGGAATAATCATTATGCATAGTGTAGCTACAAGGCACAGCAAAAGCAAAATTCCTTTAGAGCTCAGGCTAGACTGAATTGAAAAGCCTCAACAGAGTAGATGTGGAAAGCATGTTTCCCATCGTGGGGGAGTCTAGGACAAGAGGGCACAGCCTCAGTATAGAAGGGTGTCCATTTAGAACAGAGATGTGGAGAAAATTCTTTAGCCGGGGGTGGGGAATTTGTGGAATTTGTTACCACAGACAGCTGTGGAGGCCAGGTCATGGGGTGTATTTAAGGCAGAGCTTGATAGGTTTTTGATTGGACATGGCATCAAAGGTTAAGGGGAGAAGGCCAGGGAATGGGGCTGAAGACGGGTAAAAAAGGATCAGCCATGATTGAATGGCAGTGGACATGACAGAGCAGACTCGATGGGCCAAATAGCCTAATTATGCTGTAATGTTTTATGGTCTTATAGTATCATACAGTATACTGTGTAAGATGACTAGAGAGCAGTAAGTTCCATATTTGAGTTGAGATGCATTCTATATTGAATTAGAGTTTATAGCTAAGCAGGAAGGGCTGTAGTGTATTCATTTTTTCAGTAATATTTGAGTAATTTTGTAAATATGTTGTTTGATTAAGCATTCTTTGTTTATATAATTCATTATTGGTTAAATCTAAGAAGTACAGAAATGGCTCACAGCATTACATCACCACATCATATGTAGGAGTCTCACTGAAGAGGAACTAAGTAGGCAAAGCTTACCCGGCTCCCAATATAATTAATGAGGTTACATTATAGACCACCCAACAGTCTGTGGGATTCAGAGGAGCAAAATGTGTTATTATTCTCCCATAATGTAGCACGGAGAGGGTGTCACCATGAACAAAGTTTTAGGGAGCTGTCTTGTTTTCAGTCCTTTTAGCTCTGAGGATCTACTGGGATGAATATAATCCCAGTTAGTGCTCTCTGAAACTACTGATATTGGTATATGGAGTAAGGACATGATGTGCTTTTTAATAATATTCACATTAATCTATGTTTAATAAAGCAGTAAACAAATGTGATTCCAGTTTTTTGTGATCTAATTTTTGTATTTCAGTGAAACCATTTATAACTTATAAAAGCCTCTGAATACATTTCTGTAATGTAATTATCTCAAATAATAGTTCCCTTGGTGTGCGGCAGGGATCTGGAACAGCAGCACAACAAGTGACACTGAAGGACAAGCCTAGAAATATCCCCACTACCTTGATCAACCTCTGTCTGAAAACCAACATTTCAGGAGATTATTGCTTTCCAATTCAGTCATGACTAGAACAGTGGGCAGTCTTCCACAGGCAGAGCCCCTGTTCAGACTGTGATGCTTGTGAAGATCGCTGGCACTGTAACCCTTAGTGTCCTAGCCTCTGAATCATTCCAGGCAGCTGCCGATCTGATCCACATCCCACTGCATTAAAGAAGTTATGGATGCCCTGGATGAAAAGGAAAGGGAATTCCTCAGCCAGTCCTCAGAGAACATGATGCAGAGCAGGCATGTGGATTTGTCAATTTTGTGATCTTCCCAAGGTTCAGACAGGAAGCTAGAGGTTTTAATGAACTGAACTTTAAGTTTCAAAACCATACATGTAGATAAGGCTAATGAGCTTAGAGCCTGGATTAGTACATGGAACTACAATGTTGTAGCCATTATGGAAACTTGGCTAAGAGGTCAGAACTGGCAGCTCAATGGTCCAGAGTTGTGATGTTTGAGACATGACAGGGGAGGTTGCAAAAATTATGAGGGGGTTACATTACTGATTGGGGAAAATATCACAGCTCAGAGAAGACATCTTGAACATTTCATCCAGCAAATCCATATGGGTAACTCAGGAATAAGAAAAGTGCAATCATTTATGATGGGGGTGTACTATAGGTCTCTTAATAGCCAGCTGGATCTAGAGACATATCATGGGAAGATGTAAAAACAAGAGTAATTGTACTAGGTGCCTTTAATTTCCTTGATATTGACTGGGACTCCCTTACTGCCAGGGACTTAGATGGGGCAGAAATTGATAGATAGGCCAACCAGAAAGGGGACTGTACTAGACATTGTAATGAAAATGAGCATGGCCAGCTGACTGAAGTTTCAGTGGGTAAGCATTTGAGAAACACAATTCCTTAAGTTTTGATATGGTTATGGAGAAGAATAAGACTGGTGAAAGTGCTATATTGGAGAAAGGCCAATTATAGCAGTATTAGGTTGGAACTGGGGAGAATAGATTGGGAGTGAATGAATGGGGATGAAACCATCTGACATTTGGGAACCTTTTGAAGGCCAACTGCTTAGATCAGGACTAGCATGTTCCTGTGAGGGTGAAGATAAAGAATGGCAAAGTTATGGAGATTGAATGAAGAGAGGTACTGTCAAATGATTCTGAAAGGTAAAGGAAGCATCTGCAACATTTAGGAAGCTAAAATCGAACATGACCCTGGAGGGATATAAAAGGAGGAAAGAACTTAACAGTTAGGAGGGCTCAAAGGGGCAAATAGATGTCCCTGGGAAATAGAATTAAAGAGAATCCCAAAGCTTGTGTATATACTAACCGTAATAAAAGAAAGAGGAAGGCGGGTCCATTCTAAGGACAGAGGAAGGAATTTATACCTGGAACCAGAAGTGGGCAAGGTTCTCAATGTGTGCTTCACATGAGTATTCACCAGCAAGGACAAAGGCATGGACGATGGTGAGCTCAGGCAGGGATATGTTGACATTCCAGGACATCATTTTGAGGAGAATGTGTTGAGTCTTTTGAAAAATAGTAAAGTGACTAAATCCCTAGGGCTTAATGGAACCTATCAGGAGACTATTGGGGCTTTCACTAAGATCTTTGCATCCTCTTTAGCCACAGGCTAAAGAGATTGGAAAATAGCCAATGCGGTTCCTTTGATTAAGAAGGGCAACAGGAGCAAACCAGGAAACTGAAAGCCTTGCGTCATTTAAGTGTATTCTATGTTTTCATGTAGCCAAACAATCTTTTCTCCACTTTAATATATTACCCCCTATATTATGAGATTTTGTTTTATGCAATAACCTTATCAACTGCCTTCAGGAAATCTTGGTTCCCCATGTCCAAAGCACACTTCTCATTCAAATTAGCTCCATCTATTCAGTCACACCCATTTTTTCCTTTTTACAAAATATGCTGACTTTACCTGATGAACTTGTATTTTTATATGTGCTTTACTATAACATTTCAAGTAATAATTTTGAACATTTTCCCAATGCCAAATGTTAAGATAGCTAATCTGTATTTTCGTGCTCTCTATCTCCCTCAGTTTCTGAATAAAATGTTTAAATTTTAAATTTCCAGACTACAGGGACTTTCCTGAATCTAGCCAATTTGGAAAATTAAAATCAACACATCACCTATTACACCAGCCTCTTCTTTGAAGACCTTGGGCTGAAGTGAACAGGACATGGCAACTCATTAGCTCTCAGCTTCAGCAATTCAATCTATATCACTTCCCTAGTCAGTAATTTTCCTTACCCAAAACCCTTCAAATTCTTGAATTGCAACTACTTCTGGGATGTTATTTATATCCTCTATAGCGTACACTGATTCAAATTATCTGTTTAATTCATCTGCCATCTCCTCATTTTCCATTATTAATACTCTGCAAAATTCAATGAATTGTCCTTTTCTATGTCATTCTTTCATAAGGAAGTTGTATCTAGTGAAAACATATCAAACAGTTGCACTAAAATAGGGATCCTAACACATTAGTTTGGATCAACCATACAGGCATTCCTAACAATCACAGTACTGCACTCAATACTTCTTACTTCCAAGGTTAATTTTTCCTTTTGTCAAAGTCCAGTTTGTCAAAAAAAAACATTATTTGTGGACAAAATTAACACAATTGAGTCATAATGAAATACATTGAGAGGTTGGTTATGACTAGACTGAACTCCTGCCTCAGCAAGGACCTGGACCCATTGCAATTTGCTGATTGCCCCAATAGGTCAATGGCAGGAGCAATCTCAATGGCTCTCCACACAGCTTTAGACCACCTAGACAACGCAAACACCCTATGTCACGATGCTGTTCATCAACTATAGCTCAGAATTTAATAGCATCATTCCCACAATCCAAATTGAGAAGTTGCAGAACCTGCACCTCTGTACCTCCCTCTGCAATTGGATCCTCAACTTCCTAACCAGAAGACCACAGACTGTGTGGATTGATGATAACATATCCTCCTCACTGACAATCAACACTGGCACTCCTCGGCTGTGTGCTTAGCCCACTGCTCTACTCTCTCTATACCCATGACTGTGTGGCTAAGCATAGCTCAAATACCATCTACAAATTCACTGATGATACAACCATTGTTGGTAGAATCTCAGGTGGTGATGAGGGGGTGTGCATAAGTGAGATATGCCAACTAGTGGAGTGGTGCCACAGCAACAACCTGGCACTCAACATCAGTAAGACAAAAGAGCTGAGTGTAGACTTCAGGAAGGGTCAGATGAAGGAGCACATACCAATCCTCAGAGGGATCAGAAATGGAGAGGGTGAGCAGCTTCAAGTTCCTGCTGTAGGTCAATAAATAAAATCAAAAAAAGCAGGAAGGAGACTCAACTAAATGGTCCTTGGTTCTTTCTAAAGACCTGGTTGTTTGATATTTTTGTAAAGGTGGGGAGCAGGATTTGTGCCTGCCTCACTAGCTCCAAGGAACAAGCCAGCTAAATTAAATGAGTGTGTCACAAGCAGACATGGAATGGACCCAAATGCAGGGCACAGGCACTGAAGTACTCAGGGTAGGACAGGATGGGGATGCCATGGCATGCAAGGGGTAATGCAGGCAGGGCTGGATCCCAGAGTTCAGGCAGGCAGAGCAGGGGAGCCCCCTGAAGCAGGCACATAACTCCTGGGAAGGACCACCTCCCAGGCAGAAACATGGAGGCCCAGGCAAGACACAGAACACCTGGGCAGGTGCAAGCACAATCCATAGGGAGCAATGGGTGGAAAAGGTCAGAGTCCTCAGGGCAGGCCACATGGATCCCAGGCAGAAACACAGAGGCTTAGGCAGGTGCAGGGCATAACCCATCTGAGGTGAGGGGTAGGAAGGGGACCAAGTCCCCCCACCAGGCAACAGCAGACAGCCTGGCTCCCCCAACAGAGGCAAGGGACAGAACCAGCCAAGGGGTAACAGCAACAGCCTGGCTTACCCAAGAGGCAAGGGAACAGAAGGGAGCTGGTTCCAGGGTGAGCAGCAGGACAACCAGGATACACCAGTAAATAGGGAGAAGCAAGCAGACAGCACAGGCAAGGCAAATACAGCAGAACAGCAGGACCAGCACACCCAAGAGAAGCAGGAAAACAAGACAAACCTGGACCAAGCCAATACCTAGCAGGACAACCCCCCAACTAGGCTCAGTCCCCAAGCCCCTTATAAACACCTGCCCCCTAATAGGCAACAGGTATACCTCCTTAAGCCAAGATGATCCAATGGCTCCATGTGACAAGAGGGCTGGCTGCAAGGCCCAGAGTCCAGAGTCCACGGACCGGAGCAAGACCCGGAAGGCGGTCTCCAGACTGGACCCCAACAGAGTGCAATTACCAACCCAAAAGAGGGAATCTTGTACAGGCAGAAGAGATTCTGCTGATGCTGGAAATCTTGATCAACACCCACAAAATGCTGGAGGAACTCATCAGATCAGGAAATATCTCTGGAGGAAAGTAAACAGTTGATATTTTGGGACAAGACTCTTCAGAATCTTGTGTGTGTGAACCGTAGGTAGAATTATACAAAGAAAAATAAGAGTTTTGAATGCCATTTGGGTCAAATGTTGCTCACTTCCATATCAGGTCAAAGCTTTAGGGCTTCAATTCAAACATTGTCTCTCTGCCTCTCAATCTTCAGTCTTCATTTTTTCTTCAGGAAAATATCATACAAGGATAAATAAGATAGAATGGGTGATGCTCAACTGAATCTGAGTATATATCCCTGGGACTCTTCAGTTCAATCAAATTGACAGGTCATTCCCCTGGAGGTGATGGTCGCAGCACAGGATGAAACAGTAATGTGAAGGACAAAGAATGATGTTTATAATTTTGAACAAACTCAAAAAGGACAAGGAGTGAAAATTGCACAAGGAAAAAATCAATATAGGTGTCAAAGTTTTCTGGGTTAACATTATGTGGTAAATACATTAATGATTACCTGTAGTACTTGAGTTATTGAATGACAGTGTCAAAGAGTGCAGGGTACAAACTTAGATAAGCTATAGGAGCCACTCACGTACAGCATTGACAGCTGGCATGACAACATTCCTGCAGTGGTAAAACTGTCATAACAAATTGCTGCCAATTAAACATTGGCTGCTCAAGCACATGTCCCCGCGGCACTGTCGCAGGAAAGCAGCATCCGCCATCAAGGCTATGTTCCCTTCTCACTGCTGCCATCAGGAAGAAGTTACAGGAGCCTCAGGTCTCATGCCACTAGGCTGTTGAACCAGACAGGAAACCAAAAGGTGGATTGTTACTTAAAATAAGGGTGAAATTGGTTGAAATTCGGGAGCATGAATCAAAGAAAAAAATTAATTAAGGTGGCTTTGAGTTTGGTGAAATTTTGTGCAGTTCGTGAGGTTACACCGGCAATACCTGGAATATCATGCACAATTTTGGTCTCCTTATCTGGAATGGATATAGTGATGTTGGAGACAGTCCAAAAGACATTCACCAGGCTTATTCCTGGGATGAGAGGATTGTCCTATGAAGAAAGTGTAAGCAGTTTGTGTCTGTATTCTTTGACATTTAGGAGAATGAGTGGTGGCATTCAGGCATATGATATTCCAGAATGTTGATAGTGTAAATGTTGAAATGTTTCACTCCTGGGAGACTAATGGACAAGGGGACTTCACTACAAGAAAAGGAGACACTCATTTAAAATTGGGATATGAAGAAATTTCTTGTCTCGAATTTCCTGCTCATGAGGGTGGAGACCAGATTATTAAACATATTTAAGGTGAAGATAGATAAAACTGGGAAAAATCGTGGAATTGAAGGCAATGTGGAACAGGCATGGAAGAGGACTTGAGGCCAGCATTGACTGGACAAGACCATATTGCATGATGGGACAGGCTGGAGCAGCCTGGCCACCTTACCCTCTTCATATTTCCTTGTGTTCTTGTGTGCTGGAGCTTGAGGGAAGAAGAAATGTCCTGAATCTGCAGGGGTCCCAAGCATCCACTCAAGGGCAGTGAGGGGAGTTTGTTACATAGGCCAATGCCCCAAGGACAATCCACCTACTTCAAATGCAATTCATGACATTTACTAAAACACTCCTTCTTTCCCTTGAAAGCCCAAATAGGTGGCACCAGCAGCAGTTAACCAGCAGGGGAGGCACCTACTGGAATTACCTATTGGAGAGAGATCATGTGTACCAATGGACCAGCAGCTGTTGGTGTCCTGGGTAGGTTAGATCATACTCCAGTAATTCATAAGCTGCAGATGTCAATATGTATCTCGTCACCACCACTCACCATCATATCATGTTTGTGCCATTTATCCTTCCAAGCAATCAAGAAGGTCAGATGGCAAATGAAGAGTAAAGATAAAAGTACACATCAGCTAATTGGATTCAGATGCAACCAGCTCAGATTCTGACTTGCAATGTAGTGGGAAGCTGACTCACTAGATAAGGCTATCAGCAGGGGAAAAGCAACATATGCCTCATCTCTCTAGAGCGTGAGGGTGCTCACAGATACTGTACTTCCTGCGAGGACACAAATGTGGATTTTGACAGCCAGATTACTGAAGAAGGTTGTTGGGTGTACGCGGTGATTGGTGCATTATCAGAAACAGGCAGACAATACCCTGGGGACAAGAGGGGTCCAGTAAGAACTTAACACTGGTCTGTTGGGGAGTCAAAGAAAATGAAAGAACAAAAGTTTCTGAGAATCTGAAACAAAATACTCAGCAGATCAAGCAGCATCCATATAGAAGGAGAAATAGCTGATGTTTCAAGCATGGAACTCTTCTTCAGAACTGGGAAAAACACAATTGTTTTCAATGGAAAGAAGTGGATGAGATGTGTAGAACAAAGGGGACATCGATGATGGATGCGTCCAAGTGGATGACTTGGGGCAATTGGCAGCACATTTAGCTTCTTTGCCAGTGTAAAGTATTGTAAGCCACCAGACTACACAACAATGTATAGGAAAAGCTGAGCCAACAGGAGTAGTTAGTTTGATAGAAGCAGGAAGAAGGAGGCAGCTACCTGAAATTGAAAAACTCCATATTGAATATGTAAGGCTGCAAAGGGCCCTGGCTGAAGATGAGATACTGTTTCTTACTGGTTTTATGCCTCTTTATTACAACACAAGAGGCCACAGGCAGATGGGATGGTGAATTAAAGAGACAGGCAAACAGAAGCTCAGAGTCTTTCCCCTATCCAGTTTCATTATTTCTATTAGTGTCTGGAGCATAAACATAAAAAGGATTAAACTCTTTATTTTTATGGGATTGTTCATTGGGCACCTGCACCCATTTTGAAGGAAGCCCTAAGTGCCTGAAGTTCAAAGGCACACAGCGTCCAAAATGTCATGGAGTCGTACAGTATAGAAAAAGGTTTTTTAAGAGTATCATACCCATGCCAACTATCAAGTATCCATCCCATTTACCTACATTTGGTATATGGCCTTCCATGCCTTGGCAATTCATGTGTTAATCATTGATAAATGTTGTTAGAGTCACTGCCTCCATAACCTCTCAGGCAGTGCATTCCAAACTGAAATCACCGACTGGGTGAACAAGATGTTTTGTACATCGAATCAACTATCTCTGAATTCTGAGCGTGTATTCACATATAAACTGCCAAGTAGTTCTTGCCTCTGCTCTCACTCATCATGGAGGAGGAGGAGGAGGTCAGGATGCTGATTGTGGGTGGAGGAGTCAGTAACATGGGAGGAAAGACCAGAAATTAGATGGGCTAAGATGAAGATCAAATATTAGGGCTAAAGGTAATGGAGGAGTGGGCTGTAAAGTGTGAGCTGGGAATGAATCACAAGGATGGGGAGAAGATCAAAGTGAAATAAGCAGAAAGTATAAGTGTTGATCAGGAGGAGATTGATTGTCAGGGAGTGGAGATCAGTGTAGGTGGTGGAGCAGGAATATGATTGACTGGAGGTAAACAGGTAAAAGTTCTTCAGGGATCAGAATGAGATGGAACTATCGTGAAGGGGGCCAGAAGACATTCTGACTCAGGGAAGGTAATGAACATATTGAGGCATTAAGCACCCATCCTCACTGCCAGGACTTCCAGAAGCAACTTAGGTTGGGCCTGTTAGTGAATGATGGAACAGACTGATTGGCTTCACTGCACTTCCTCTGCGTATAAAGCTTAGAGGGTAATGATGAAAGTTCCACAAGTGCACTGGAAAGGAGCCTCATGAGAGGAAGCAACAAACACAAAATGCTGGAGGAACTCAGCAGACCCAAAGCTTCGAATGCACTTTTTTCCATAGATGTTGCCTGGCCTGCTGAGTTCCTCCAGCATTTTGTGTGTGTTGCCTGGATTTCCAGCACCTGTAGATTTTCCCTTGTCCCTGAGAAGAAACTTACCAGATACAAGGAACTGGTCAGAGACTGTTGGAGGCAGAGGTAGAAGACAAAGTGCATGCCCATTGAAGTGGGCTGCCAGGGCCCTGCTGGACAATTTCTTCTCAGAGCCCTCTGTGCATTGGGCATTGCTAGTACAAGGAGGCAACATTACCGGGGCAATGAACCTCTCGATGGCCCCGGATGAAGAGAGCAAGTCCATCGAAATCTGCAGCATGTGCTAACTGAACACAGAGGTCATGGCTTGAGCAGCCATGGCTGGGTCATCTGGGCAAGGGTGTCTGATGTTGAAAGGCCCAAAACACTGGAGGCCTCAGGTTCTATCACCAATGCTGCGTTCAGAACATCGTGAGATGTATTCTTCAAAAACAACAGACAGGAATCCAAGAAAATTCAACTGTATATCTCATATAAACTGCAAAATACGACAGCATATGTAAGCCAAAATGCCTTGCTGCAATTTCATTGGTGAAATCATAGTGCAGTACTGTCTCTAGTTTTGGTTGCTTTTTTCCCAAGAAGGTTATGTCATGGAGGGATGAAATAAAAGCATAATGCAATGACCAGGTAAACGCTAACACTGAGAACACCCACTCTCTTCACTGTACAGTCTTCCAGCAAGTCTGATTCAACTTCACTTTATCCCCTTTAAGAGTTATAGCTCATGGTCTCAGTGTTGGAGTTGGCCATGTAGAGATGAGAAGAACGTTATTCCATTTCTCTGTTACGTCACCACATCCTGGTCCTTCTCTCATTTCCTAACCTTTACTGGCATGTCACATTATTTAAGTTGCACCATTTTGCTTAATAGGGCTATAAATGTGAATAATGTAACCAACTTGCACTGGATTAGTTTACAGTTCAGCAATAAGCAGGTGCTGCTACTACTAAAAAAGTTAGAATTGTCAGTCACAGTAGAGAGCTCCAAAAGTTTGCCTTTTAATCTTTGCAATAGAGCACATCCTACAATTAATTAAAACATAAATGTATAAAATTCACAATTAACTTTTATTACACCTACAAACTCACTGACTTCCTGACAACAGAAATTTCAGCAATTTTTCATTGGTAAAAGATTGGTAAGAAACTGTATAAAGTATAATGTTACTGACGTGCATAAGCAAATAAGCCCTTTAATATGGAACTTGTGTTCCATCTATTGGTGCTAGGTAGTAAAATCTAATAGTATGTGGCAACTGCCCATATGATATATTATCTAGGGAACAGTGCACTGGCTTGCAGGGCACTTTGCAGGGCACTGGCTTGAAAAAAGAACCCTTACACTTTTAATGCAAATAAGATCTCAGAATATTTAACCTGGATAATGAGCTTTTGTGATTTCTTACCCATGGAGGATGTTTGCAACAGTGGGAGAGACCAGAGGGCACAGTCTCAGAATACACGCATGTCCAGTTAGAACAGAGATCAGGAGGAATTTCTTTAGCCAGGGGGTGGTGAATCTGTGGAATTCATTGCCACAGACAGCTGTGGAGGCCAAGTTACTGAGTATATTTAAAGCAGAAGTTTATAGTTTTTTGATTGGTAGGGGCATCAAAGGTTACAAGAAGAAGGCAGGAGATTAGGGCTCAGAGGGATAATAATTCAGCAACGGTCGAATGGTGGAGCAAACTCGATGGGCTAAATGGCCTAATTCGTCTTCTATACTTATGATCTGGTTTGATTTGCTGTAATGCACCTTTGCCGTTAAGGGATCCTTTCAAATCTGTGACACCCTTCTTGTAGAAAAACATAGTATCATATTTAAATATATTATATATATTTGTAGGATTACCTGAGGAATGAAGCAACTTCACTGAAGTAAAATTGGAAATATTTTCCCTGATATTATTGAAGAGTAGTAGAATTATTAACTGTAATTAATATTCTACTAATCACTTCTCTCTGCTGGAATATAAAGCCTAAGCAAATATTGGTTTTAAATTATGAACATGCTCTATTGAAAATAGTCAAGGGCAAACTTTTAACTTTTAAAAGTGTTACAAAAGATTACAGGACAGTTTTTCCTTGGTTAAATATATTTAAATAGCATGCTAATGCAACAGTGGCAGAGGCTGAAGGGCGACCTGATAGAAGTTTATAGGTGGAGGAGAGGCAGGGATAGACAGCTGGTATCTTCTTTTACCAGTGTTGAAAAGTCTAACACTAGAGGGCATGTACTTAGGGCTGGCGGAGTAAGTTCAAAGGAAATGTGCAGGGCAAGTTTTTTTATCACAGATAGTGATGGGTGCCTGGAATGCACTGCAATGGATGGAAGTGGAGGCAAATATGATAAATGTACTTAAAAGCCTTTTAGATAGGCACATGCATATACTGAGAATGAAGGGATATGGGCATTTTTTAGGCATTAAATGTTAGTTTAGTTAGCTATTTAGTTACTAGTTTAACAAACTTGGCACAACACTGTGGGCCAACAGGCCAGTTCCTATGCTCTACTGCCACGGTCTATGTTCTTATAAGCTTAATTATAACATAAAAGCTAATGTGACCCAAAGAAAATCCTAGATATCACAGCAAGACATAAAGAATGGAAGATAATTGCAATAGTTCAAGCAACTGCTGTAGCTGGGGCTGCTTTGCACTTAAATGCTGCATGTTTCTTTGGTTTGTCATTTCAGATCTACATAAAAATGAATCTGCAAAACCAAATACATCCTGTGTTTGTGTACATTTTAAATCCAGAGTTTTAGTAACAGTGTCAATAGAGTTGTCAGCAAGGAAATGGAACTCGAGTCACAGTAACAAGTAAAGAATTTGTCTATCCCTAGTCATTGTTTCACTGACTTAGATGGACTTGTGTAACTCCATAACGTGTGATTGAAAAGCAGACAGGTACTTGAGGATGAAACAAAGATCATAATGCATGGTTTTTGAACTAGATACATCCCTGAGGAGACACAATCTACAGCTATAATCATTAATGTAGTGTCCTTTCCCAAGCAGCAGACTGAGATTAGATGAAGTAGTTGGAAATCATTCAAGTGTTTTCTAACTTTAACCACATCTGCCCTTGGGACAGAATTCTTTCAAAGGCTTTACAATCTCTGGGAAGAATATAATGCAAATAATGAAAAACTTACAATCATGGTTCATTTCAGCACTGGCTCCGATTTAGTTATCAGTATACAATGATTTAATCTCTCAGACTGTTCATGGGTCATGGAATAAACTTCAAAAATAAATTGAACTCTGACAAAAATGCAGTAACCCTAGAACATAGACCAATACAGCACAGTACAGGCCCTTCAGCCCACAATGCTGTGCCAACCCTTAAACCCTGCCTCCCATATAACCCTCCAACTTAAATTCCTCCATATATCTGTCTAGCAGTCTCTTAAACTTCACTAGTGTATCTGCCTCCACCACTGACTCAGGCAGTGCATTCCACGCACCAACCACTTTCTGAGTAAAAGACCTTCCTCTAATATCCCCCTTGAACTTCCCTCCCCTTACCTTAAAGCCATGTCCTCTTGTACTGAGCAGTGGTGCTCTGGGGAAGAGGCACTGGCTGTCCACTCTATCTATTCCTCTTAATATCTTGTATATCTCTATCATCTCTCCTCTCATCCTCCTTCTCTCCAGAGAGTAAAGCCCTAGCTCCCTTAATCTCTGATCATAATGCATACTCTCTAAACCAAGCAGCATCCTGGTAAATCTCCTCTGTACCCTTTCCAATGCTTCCACATCCTTCCTATACCGAGGCAACCAGAACTGGACACAGTACTCCAAGTATGGCCTAACCAGAGTTTTATAGAGCTGCATCATTACCCCGTGACTCTTAAACTCTATCCCTCAACTTATGAAAACTAACACTCCATAAGCATTCTTAACTACCCTATCTACCTGTGAGGCAACTTTCAGGGATCTGTGGACATGTACCCCTAGATCCCTCTGCTCCTCCACACTTCCAAGTATCCTGCCAGTTACATTGCACTCTGTCTTGGAGTTTGTCCTTCCACAGTGTACCACCTCATACTTCTCTGGGTTGAACTCCATCTGCCACTTCTCAGCCCACTTCTGCATCCTACCAATGTCTCTCTGCAATCTTAGACAATTCTCTACATTATCCACAACACCACCAACCTTTCTGTCATCTGCAAACTTGCCAACCCACCCTTCCAACCCCACATCTAGATCTTTAATAAAAATCATGAAAAGTAGAGGACCCAGAACTGATCCATGTGGGACACCATTAGTCACAACCATCCAATCCGAATTTACTCCCTCCACCACGATGCTCTGAATTCTGCAGGCAAGCCAATTCTGAATCCACTTGGCCAAACTTCCCTGGATCCCATGCCTTCTGACTTTCTGAATAAGCCTACCGTGTGGAACCTTGTCAAATGCCTTACTAAAATCCATGTAGATCACATCCACTGCACGACTCTCATCTATATGCCTGGTCACCTCCACAAAGAACTCTATCAGGATTGTTAGACACGATCTGCCTTTCCCAAAGCCATGCTGACTGTCCCTGATCAGTCCATGATTCTCTAAATGCTCATAGGTTCTGTCTCTAAGTATCTTTTCCAACAGCTTTCCCACCACAGACGAAAGGCTCAATGGGCTATAATTATCCGGACTATCCTTACTACCTTTATTGAACAAGGGGACAACATTCACCTCCCTCCAATCCTCTGGTACCATTCCCATGGACAATGAGGACATAAAGACCCTAGCCAGAGGCTCAGCAATCTCTTCCCTCACCTCATGGAGTAGCCTGGGGAATATTCCGTCAGGCCCTGGGGACTTATCTGTCGTAATGTATTTTAACAACTCCAACACCTCTTCTGCCTTAATATCAACATGCTCCAGAACATCAACCTCACTTATATTGTCCTCACCGTCATCAAGTTCCCTCTCAGTGGTGAATACCAAAGAGAAGTATTCATTGAGGACCTTGCTCACTTCCACAGCTTCCAGGCACATCTTCCCACCTTTATCTCTAATCGGTCCTATCTTCACTCCTGTCAACCTTTTGTTCTTCACATAATTGAAGAATGCCTTGGGGTTTTCCTTTACCCTACTTGCTAAGGCCTTCTCATGCCTCCTTCTTGCTCTTCTCAGCCCCTTCTTAAGCTCCTTTCTTGCTACCCTATATTCCTCAATAGACTCATCTGATCCTTGCTTCCTAAACCTCATGTATGCTGCCTTCTTCCATCAGACCAGATTCTCCACCTCACTTGTCACCAATGGTTCCTTCACCCTACCATTCTTTATCTTCCTCACCGGGACAAATTTATCCCCAACATCCTGCAAAAGATCCCTAAACATTGACCACATGTCCATAGTACATTTCCCTGCAAAAACATCATCCCAGTTCACACCCGCAAGTTCAAGCCTTATAGCCTCATAATTTTCCCTTCCCCAATTAAAATTTTCCTGTTCTCTCTGATTCTATCCTTTTTCATGATAATGCTAAAGGCCAGGGAGCGGTGGTCACTGTCCCGCAGATGCTCAACCACTGAGAGATCTGTGACCTGACCCGGTTCGTTACCTCAAACTAGATCTAGTATGGCATTCCCCCTAGTCGGCCTGTCAACATACTGTGACAGGAATCCATCCTGGATGCACTTAACAAACTCTGCCCAGTCTAAACCATTGGAACTAATCAGGTGCCAATCAATATTAGGGAAGGTAAAGTCACCCATGATAACAACCCTGTTACTTTTGCACCTTTCCAAAATCTGCCTCACAATCTGCTCCTCGGTATCTCTGCTGCTACCTGGGGGCCTATAGGATACCCCCGTAGAGTAACTGCTCCCTTCTTGTTCCTGACTTAGACAATAGACAATAGGTGCAGAAGTAGACCATTTGGCCCCTCGAGTGTGCACCGCCATTCTGAGATCATGGCTGATCATTCACTATCAATACCCAGTCCCTGCCTTGTCCCCATATCCCTTGATTCCCCTATCCATCAGATATCTATCTAGCTCCTTCTTGAAAGCATCCAGAGAATTGGCCTCCACCGTCTTCCGAGGCAGTGCATTCCACACCTCCACAACTCTCTGGGAGAAGAAGCTCTTCCTCAACTCTGTTTTAAATAACTGACCTCTTATTCTCAATCCATGCCCTCTGGTACTGGACTCTCCCAACATCTGGAACATATTTCCTGCCTCAATCCTATCAAATCCTTTAATTATCTTAAACATTTCAATTAGATCCCCTCTCAATCTCCTCAATTCCAGCATGTACAAGCCCAATCTGTCCAATCTCTCTGCGTAAGACAGCCCTGCCATCCCAGGAATCAACCTAGTGAATCTACACTGCACTTCCTCAATTGCCAGAATGTCCTTCCTTAAACCTGGAGACCAAAACTGTACACAATATTCCAGGTGTGGTCTCACCAGGGCCCTGTACAAATGCAAAAGGACATCCTTGCTCTTGTACTCAATTCCCCTTGTAACAAAGGCCAACATTCCATTTGCCCTCTTCACTGCCTGTTGCACTTGCTCATTCACCTTCATTGACTGGTGAACTAGGACTCCTAGGTCTCTTTGCATTTCTCCCTTACCTAACTCTACACCGTTCAGACAATACTCTGCCCTCTTGTTCCTGCTTCCAAAGTGGATAACTTCACATTTATTCACATTGAATGACATCTGCCAAGTATCTGCCCACTCACCCAGCCTATCCAAGTCTCCCTGTATTCTCCTAATGTCCTCTTCGCATGTCACACTACCACCCAGTTTAGTATCGTCAGCAAACTTGCTGATATAGTTTTCAATGCCCTCATCTAAATCGTTGACATAAATCGTAAAGAGCTGTGGTCCCAATACAGAGCCCTGTGGTACCCCACTAGTCACCTCCAGCCAGTCCGAGAAACACCCATTCACTGCTACCCTTTGCTTTCTATCTGCCAACCAGTTTTCTATCCATGTTGAAACCCTGCCCCCAATGCCATGAGCTCTGATTTTACTCACCAATCTCCTATGTGGCACCTTATCGAATGCCTTCTGAAAATCTAGGTACACAACATCCACTGGCTTACCCTCGTCTAACATCCTTGTTACACCCTCAAAAAACTCCAACAGATTAGTCAAGCATGATTTGCCCTTGGTAAATCCATGCTGGCTTGGCCTAATCGTATTTCTGCCATCAAGATGTGCCACTATTTCGTCCTTAATAATGGACTCAAGCATCTTCCCCAGGACTGACGTTAGGCTAACAGGGCTCTACCCATACTGACTCAAAAGATGATCCTGCTACATTACCCACCCTTTCTGTAACTGTAATAGTATCTCTGACCAGTAATGCCACCCCACCTCCCCTTTTCCCCCCTCTCTATCCCTTTTAAAGCACGGAAATCCAGGCATATTGAGAATCCATATTCTCCTATTTGTGACTTGGACAGGAATGTGTGTAGGGTATAATTTTAATATGTATATTTTATCTAATTATGTAGAATACTGCATCAATCTTGTAAACAAACACTAAAATATCACTGAATCTACCAGGCAGAAAGTCAGCAGTACCAAGAAGGGAATAAAAGAAACGAAACCGGGGTCTTTACTGTATTTACTGTATCTCAATAATAATACTTAGCTTCAGGTAAAGCTCAGAAATTTCGTCATACACGTTAAAAACATTTATTTCCAATGAAAAATATAAATATTACTTGGCTAAAAGTTTGGTTTATAAAATGGCTGCTTAACTATAGATCGGCAAAAATTTCCAGTTTAGTTTAAATTTCAGTTACCTTACTGCTGAAGTGACTGCTTCTTTCCGCAGTTGGCTGTCTGTGAAACAGGTACTGCGGAAACAAAAACTCGACCTGTCTGGAACTTGCGTAAAATGAAAAGTTTCAGCTGTAAGCTACTCCAGGTCCAAATCTGAAGTTCAGTGATCTTCAATTCTAGTTTTAGAAATCACCGCACCAAAAGCCGACCCTAGCATTAAACTAGTCGATCCATCGGTGTAATTGTCCCACCAGTCCCAGCTCTCTTTAGTTGTGCCCAGTTCAAGAAAACTAAGCTGTTATTGCGTTCAGTAATTGTTTTTAGACATTTTACAAATTAAGAATACTAAATTTATTATTTCATATGGTTTAATAGTCATTTTCATTTTGTTTAAATTTACTTATACCTGTTTGCTTTAGGCTCAAGTAAATAATTATTTTCTGATAATTATATTCTCGCGTTTCCCTTCTTTCACTTCCTCTCTGTAATAAGCTGCATTAGATGGCTATCATTAAGTACCGCCATGAACATTTTAAATATTAAAAAATAATTTAATTTCAGACCGACTGCATCGAGTCATGGCAGATTTGTACCCCAGCTATGTGCAGATAAGGTTGGACAGAAGTTCAAACAACAGTCGCTTTGGGAAATCTGCACAACTTGATTCCAATTTATTAATTGCGCCCCGTGGACCAATTCTAATCACCATGAATGTTTACTAACAATAAAAAGCACATTTTATGTAAAATATGTGGACCTCTGTAAAACAATCTGGTTTATGAATATATAATTTTATCTATTTTACGGGCACTTAATTTCCGGACGTTCTCGCTCATCCGAGGATGGTTGAAAAAGACAACTACCTGTACGTTCTGAGTGCCGGCGACTGAAGGAACTCGCTGACGCTGGCTGGTTGCTGAATTTCAATTACGAGGATATTCAAAGAAACAACTTGGCTCGTAAAAATGTTGGAGGGAAATGAGAAAAGGGTGAGGGGGGGTGAAGAAGCGGCATTGGTTAGGTGGTACTTTGTTCGGGTCTGATCCCTTTACATTGTTGTATGTTCTGTAATATGTTTCCCTCTCTACCGCGTAGTACTGGGCTTCATGAAACCCGATACGACTGGCAGATCATTAACTATCTCTAATTTACAAATGCAGATTTTTAAAAGATTTTTGATTCAGTTTATTTAATCTGTGCTTGTCAATCCGAAGTTCAAGTTGGATTGAAAACAATTAGTCGACTATAGAAAGTGATTTTATTGTCGAACTCAAGATGCCTGCTTTTTATATACCAAAGAGTTAGGTCAACTAATTCTATGTGGGTAGTTGCGTGTCAATTTACTAGGCACGGGGAATTAATTTAGCATGATTAAAGGTGACGATTTTCAGCTCATTAGAAGAAACACAGTACGGGCGTTGAACTCCACTTCAGAAACAACTTAGGGGCCCAAAATAGCCCCACACCGACTTCAGTGTAGAAATCGCTGAACAGTAAAAATAAGTTGATTTGGGATGAATCTCGCAGGAGAAGCGGGGGCGAGCAGTGTTGAAAGTCTGCCTTTAAATGGTTGTCACCGTATATGATTAAAATGATTTGCATGTCATCTGACTTGACAAATTCGTTAATATTTGGCAAATGCGCGATTATTCTGAACCCAAAAAAGAGCGCTAAGTGATGTCGCAACTCAATATTCAGTATATAGTGGATTACTTGGGAAAAAAAAGTGCTGAGAAAAGATTTACTGCATTTAAAAATGACTGTCAACTGAATTGTAAAATTTACACGGTAAAACGATTTTGTTTGACAACCTACAGTAAATTGCAAAATAAAAAGGTCATCTTAATCACCTTTCAGTTTCTCCCTCTTCCCGAACTGGTTTTCGAGTCTGGCTCCCTGTTTGCCTGCTGACAATTCACCACTGGCCGCGGAGACTGAAACCGTAAACGGACGTTGATTCATTGTTTGTTGTGGTGTTCAACGGGATCTCTCGCTACGCTACACATGGGTACAATCAAACTGAACTGAGTGCGGTGGAGCTAAGCCAAGTCACTGCTTCCCTGGCCCTTGCGCACAAAGGCTACATTGTTGGAAAATCACAAAGAAATGTGGGTTTTGGTTATTATTCTGTGGCGTTAGGTTACCATTCCTGAATTGTGTGTAACCAAACTTTCAATTCCAGGCAATCAGGTATAAAGGTAGGGTAAAGCAAAACCACCATTGGTCGTGTTGTGGCTAACGCGTGAAACAAACATCACCTAACATAAAGTTTTCCTTCAATCCGTTTTCTCAGTCAACATACCCTGTAATTAAGGTAACTTAACTACATTGTACATGTCGATCAGAGAATTCGATTGATTCTAAGTCATTTACAGGAAACGACTACGATTGTACATTTATAAAACTCCACCTGCACTGGCTGATTTCGAATTAATCCCCAGGCATTGTAGAACTGATTTGCTTGATGCACACCTTCTGCATCAGTAACATTCCCTAACTGGTACAGTATCATACAGTCAATCTCCACTGCGGAGTCCGAGGCGATAGTATCAGCAGACGCGTGGAATGTATCAAAACTGTGTGGTCTACTACACAGAATAGGAAAGAATCGGGAAGATCACAACCCACTCGTGCTGTGAAATTATCATCGTTGTTTAATGTAATGTCAATCTCATCCGCCAAAATTGTGTTAACACATCATTCCGTCAAATCGTTTTAACTTTAAGCGGATGGAAAATTGGAAGAAGCAAGGTACAATCTCTTGTCGGTATTTCTACTTGAAATATCCGCGGTGACATTATGGGTAGGGACGGTGCCGCTAAAGCGCGGCGAATTGATCTGCTAAACGGTTTTCTAGTTTTCACTGTTCACAGTGCACCCGCGATGAACGGGAATTCATTCAGACCAAAAGACATAGGAGTAGAATTAGGCCATTTGGCCCATCGAGTCTGCTCCAAGGTCGCTATGCGTGGTAAGATGGTAATTGCTCTTTGGATACATTGCTGTTCAATAAATAACATTTGCCCTCCAGGTTTCTGAACTCTATATATGCATGCATGTGTGTATATATTATATATATATAATTTGTATGTGTGTGTGTGTGAGATGAAATGTATGGGCAGGCTATTAATTCCCCTAAATTCAGATCAGATTAAACAAATGCATGAAGAGGGGAATATTGATTGGCACCATACATAAGCCATGCATCAAACAGTTAGCTCCTCACCAGCTTCTAACTGGAATTCCAGAAGCAATTAGAAGGATGAGAAACTAAGTGAGTGTTCCAAAGTCCTTGGGTATGGATTATTGTACTCTTACCACTCCTCTCCCAGGAGATGTCAGAGTAATGAATTTTCCAGCTAGTTGCTAACATATTGATCCATCCAAATCCAATAGGAACCAGGATGTAAATCATGCTGGCTATTCCAATGGCCTGAGGCATCACATATCTGACTTACACATTACTTCATTTCTACAATAGAGCAGGGCTTTATTTTGGCAAGTATTTTAAAAAGGCAAATGACTTTGTCAATAATGACAGCATATTAATGAGTTATGCACAGAGCTCAACAAAAGTTACAGCCGTGAAATAAGAGCAGTCAGACATCAGCAAGCACACTTTGGAGAGCTATGGGCGTGGATTTCAGGGAGACAAAACGAGCTGCAGAGATTCACCATGCTGTGATGATACAGCAGCCAGCTATTCAACCAGACAAGTCATTGTTGATTTAAAAAATCAAAGCTCTAAGTAAATTTATTATCAACGTACAAATATGCCACCATATGCTACCATGAGATCCATTTTCTTGCAGGCATTCACATTAAAACATAGAAATACAATAGAATCCGTGAAAACTACACACAAAGACTGATTAACAACCTATGTGCAAAAGAAAGCTAAGTGTGCAAATACAATAATTCAATAAATAACACTGAGGCATGAGCTGGAGATTCCAGTCTCACTGAACCTTCAAGTTTATTTCCTCAAATTCCTGTTCAATTTAGTTTTCAAATTATAGATTCAGGCTAACTCTTCTTAATGAATTAAAATTTATCTAAATGTCTGTTCCCCCCCCCCAACTAGATTTGTAAAACCTTATTCCACAGCAAATGTTAAATTGACTGGCCTGTAGTTACCTACCCATTTCTTGAACAAGGGCATCACATTTGCTAGTTTCCTTTATTCTGACACCTCCTGTACAGGTAGAGAAGATCTGAAGATTACAGCAGGTGCTTCTGCTATCTGTATGGTGTTACCCTCAGCAATATGAAGCCTGTATAGACCAAGTGACATCCATCTTAGGCATAGCCAAGCACTCCTAAGAATTCAAACCCTCTTTTTTTATCTCTAATATAATTTTTGCTGATAATTTTCCAACATCCTGTTCTTCACCAGAAATTTGTATACCGTACTTCAGTATATGAGTCCTGTTATACCTATAGTATGTCTCCTAGTTTGTGACAACCACATTTTTACCACCTGCTTGGAATTTACATGTCTGTAAATGAATTTTTATTTCTGTTTTTATGTTCACTGCTGTTGTTATTATTATGTTTTCATGTTCCCCCTTTACCAGTCTTTTTTGCTTTGCTCCCTCACCTCTCAACTTGTTATGTTCAGTCTGGCCCCCACTTGTCAAGTTCACATTTTTTAGTTTCAAAACATTTTTTTTTCAGTTTCACCTTCTCTGCTTCCATTTTCATCCAGGGAGACCTGGTGTTCTGAGAGTGTCTTGTGGGAAGGTACTACTGAAATATTCAGAGGCCTGAACAATATCATGTGTATTGTTTAAAGTTCACAGTAAATTTATTATCAAAGTACACTAACTGGCCACATTATTAGGTACACCTGTACACATGTTCATTAATGGAAGCAGCTAATCAGCTAATCATGTGGCAGCATAAAATGCATAAAAGCATGCAGATGTGGTCAGGAGGTTCAGTTGTTGTACAGACCAAACATCAGAATGGGGAAGAAATGTGATCTAAGTGAATTTGACTGAAATGGTTGTTGGTGTCAGACAGGGTGGTTTCATTATCTCAGAAGCTGCTGATCTCCTGCGATTTTCACACACAATTGTGCAACAAACAAAAAAAAAGTCCTGTGAGTGCCAGTTCTATGGGGAAAAAATGCCTTGTTAATGAGAGGAATCAGAGGAGAATGGCCAAACTGGTTCAAGCTGACAGGAGGAAAACAGTAACACACAAAAAAAGCACGAGTTATAACAGTGGTGTGCAGAAGTGCATCCCTGGATGCACATTGTGTCAAAACTTGAAGTGGATAAGCTACAGAACACCACAAACATACACTCAATGGCCAATTTGTTAGGTACAGGAGGTGCCTAAACAGGGACTGACAAACAACCAATGTGCAAAACAAGACAATCTGTGCAAATAGCAATAATTAAATAAATAGACAGTTAGATAAATGAATAAATAAATAAATAAATAAATAATTCTGAGGACATGAGCTGTACAGTCCCTAAAAGAGACTTTATGGGTTGTGGAGTCAATGCATTGTTGAGGTGAGAGACATTCTTCACACTGGTTCAGGTGCCTGGCAGTTGAAGGGTAATAACTGTTCCTGAACCTGGTCAAGTGGGACCTAAAACTCCTGTACCTCCTTCCTGATGACAACAGGGAGAAGAGAGCATGGCCTGGATGGTGGGGGTTCTCAATGATGGATGCTGTTTTCTTGTGGGAGCGCCCCTTGTAGATGTGCTCAATGGTAGGCAAGACTTTTCCTGTATTGTGCATGGTGTCACTTTGATAAAGCAAACATAAAGCTATCTATTATTTACTCATTCAATTACTAATGTTAGAAATTTTTTTAAAAATCTGTTTCATGATAAATGCTGTCACTTGATTTTACAGGCCACGGGAAAAAAGCTTTATTTTCTTTATGAAAGTTGTACTTTTAATGAATATTTCAGGAAAACTGGATGCTTGCAAATATTAGCCCAGATTTTGCCAAATAATGCTAATGGTCCTGAATGAGTCTGCTAATACTTATCTAGATAAACAAGATTAAGTCTGTGACTTCCATGAACATGTAGCCAAACTTACTGAGTGCTGTTGCTGTCAGTTGACATGGTTTCACTATTGGAGACCATTTGCAGAAATCCATATTGCTGAGATGCCCTAGCATCTATGCCAGCCTGTGGGTCACATCAAACAACACAGGATCCAGGACCCCACTGATTTCATTAGGGAATATAGCGCTGCAGGAGAGAAAGTGAATAGTATATCCTTTTCATTTAAAAAAAAAATTGATTCTATTTAATGCTTCTGAATAGATACAAGTGGATGTAAGTGAATTTAGCTCATTTCATTTTTGCTTTGTATAATATTTAAAATATTAGAAATTATTATCATTTTTAAAAGCTGAATAGTTTTTAAACATCTAAAAACTGCCAGAAACTGTAGAGTTATGGCCACAACTCAGTATGTCATGGAAACCAGTCTTCCCTCTTTGGATTCTGTCTATAATTCTTGCTGCCTCAGTCAATCCCCTCTTAGCCCAGACAATCTCTTCTCCCTATTTCTATTGGGCATAAAATAGAAAAATCTGAAAATATACAACTCTAGGTTCAAGGACAGCTTCTATTCCACTGTTATAAGATCATGCAATGCACCTATTATGTGATAAGATGGGCTCTTGTCATTGTTTTGTATCTTATTGTCTGCCGACACTGCACTTTCTTTGTACCTATGATATTTTCCTCTGCATTCTGTTATTGTGTTTCCCTGATACAGCTTCAATGTACTGATGTGATTCAATGATATGTATGATGGCATGCAAAGCAAGGTTTTTGACAATGACAAACCAATTACAAATTATTAATCTGACAACACACAGCCAGGGGTAGGGTTTAGTCAGCTGTGAAAGCTTTCACAGTAGTTTCTGAGGCAGATGTTCCTCAGAGCACTGCTGAGGATATTGCTGCTCAAGACTGTCCTCTGGAGCTTTGAACGTCATCAGACTGGAACTCCACTTCTTTTCCAGGTAAGTTTGGGCACGGGATGACTGCTGGTAACAACTGCCCATAGTGTTCCCTTGGCTCCAGGGTCTTCCAATGTAATTGAAGATATTCAATAGTGCTAGAGAAGAGCAACACCAGCATTTACCCGTTTATTGGTGAAAAGGACAAGAAGAGGCTGTTTGGGCTGTCAAACCAATGTCACATCTGAAAGGACTTTCCACTTAGTCTCAGTCCTCTGTTTTTTCCCAAGGGCCATGCAAGTTTTCTCCTTTCAAATATTTGTCTAATTCCTTCACTGGTTGAAGCACAGCACTGCAGACTGTGGCAGATCATGGCATATTTTCCCCATATTCTTCCAACCTCCCAGTGGAGTTTAAACTATGTCCTCTGTAACTTACCCTTTTTCCAGTAAGGACAGTTTCTTATTATATGTCCTGTCGAGTTGGTTAATGATTTTGAAAAACTCAGTAAGACTTTCCTTAAAAAGCCCTTCACGAAGAAGATCAATCATCAGATTCCCCATGTAAATTTAAGTTATTCCAACCTGGTGTCATTCTATTGAATCACTTCTCAGAGGCCTCACTATTCTTCCTAAAATGTCTCACTAAAAGGATCAACCACAATGGCCCAGCTGACCAGCCAATACTTTCAAAAGGGTTTGCATAATGTTCTTGTTTTTATAATCTACATTTGCTTATATTTGTTAAACCAAGAATTATGTATGCTTTCAAACAGTTTACTCAACTCATCACAGAAACATGGGCATGTCAACCTACTGTAAATCTCCAAGTTCTCCCTTCTAATTTGAATTATTTTCCTCTTTTTTATTCTTGCTACCAGAATAAATTAATTCACACTTTTCTCAATTGTGTCATCTGCATCTGTCTGCCAATTACCAGTCACTTCTCAGAACCTCTCATTCTCATTGGTTTGTGAGATTTAAGTAAATACAGGCTCTGAAGTTATGTCCTGTTATATTACATAAATAAATTATATGTGTGCATTTGTTTGTGTGTGTGTGTGTGTGTGTGTGTGTGTGTGTGTGTGTGTGTGTGTGTGTGTGTGTGTGTGTGTGTTAAAGAGCAGAAGAACGGTGATCCCAGCACTAACCTCTGGAGTACACTGTTGCTCTTCCTTTCACTCTTGCTCTCTGTTCGATTGTCGATGTCTAACTCTGCAAATGTGGCTTCTCCGATCATCTCTGTTTTTCAGTATTAGAATCAGAATTTGGATCAGATTTATTATCACTGACATATGTCACGAGGTTTATTGCTTTGTGGCAGCAATACAGTGCAAGACATAAAAATTGCTCTAAGTTACAAAATAAATAAAGGAATAGTGAGTTTATGTACCATTCAGAAATCTGATGGCAGAAGAGAAAAAGCTGTTCCTAAAACATTGACCAGCTATCCCTTCCCCCCCTCCCATAGATTCTGCCTGACTTGCTGAGTTTCTCCAGCATTTTCAGTCAGTTGCCAGCGTGTGCAGAATCTCTGGTATCTAAAACACTTAGTGAAGGTCTTCGACCTCCTTACCTCCTCCCTGATGGTAATAATGAGAAGATGGTAATGGCCCTTAATGAAGATGCCACCTTCTTGAAAGTGTCCTAAATGATCAGGGTTGTGCCTTTGATGAAGCAGGCTGAGTCTCCAACCCTCTTGTTCCTCTTGGTCTTTGGGATCAGGTGCTCACTAGGTGTTTCAAAACAGGAATGAATCTCAAGCAAATCTGTTGATCTTTTATATAAAAAGCTGTTGCGTATTGACAAATATTGCAGCACTTAAATTATTTTAGCTTCTGTTTTTTTCTGTATGTAGACAGTAGTTGAAGTGTAGATCATGGATACAGCACAGAAACATGTCCTTCAGCCCACCATTGATCATAGAGCAAATATTTTATACTATCCTACCTTAACCCACTTTATTCTCCCTCAACATGATGCACTAGTTTAGTACCATAACCTATAGAATTGACACTGTTTGGAGTCAGATTCATCTCCCTAATGGGACAATGAACCCAGAGAAATAACAGGTTTCCTAACATCTGTTGAACTTTAGCCATTGCTCTGTGGAAGTATACTCGCTCAATTTACATTCTAGGAACTTGAGCATACAATCTTGAGGACGTGGTCCACTGTCAAAGATATCTCCTTTTTGAAGAGATGTTAAATTCAGGGAACTTATGACCCCTTGCTGGGACATAAAAGAACCATTGGCACTAGCTGAAATTTCTTCCCAGTGCTCTGGTAAATATCAATGCCTGAACCACCTTCTTTTAAGCTCAGCAAATCCTCTTGTCATTGTCACACTGGCGATTGAGGGGCCTCGTTTTGCACTGACGGGTCATGGTACAATAATGTTTCGCCGGTTGCAAAGCGTTTTGCGACACTTTGAGGCCATCAGATAGGCATTCAAATGTATCACCCACTGGATCACCAATATCCATGTACAGTGAATGGAAAGTTACCTCAAAGAGCTGATTACAAGAATTGATTCAGGAAAATAACTGATCCAGAAGCTATTGATTACCTCGAGCAAGTGCTTAAGATTAAACAAAAATCTGACACCTTAAAAGTTTACTGTACCCAGTTTGTCTGGATTTATAGCAGAGGCCTATCTATTAATTGTCATTTACCAGGCATTTCCCTGTTATTTAGATTTTTATATACATCTTTATCTTTTATTATTGCGAAGAACTGAAAAACTGTTAGAGTAATTTAATACTCTAATGCAAGTGTTTTTTGATATATCCCCTTTAATAACGTTTTTATTGCTGTAGGGAGAAAACATTTTGTTCGCCCCCAGAATGAGATGTAATTTTACTTCGCTGTCACAAATCTTACCTGAAGTCAAACACTTAGCAAGGAACGAC
This sequence comes from Hypanus sabinus, assembly GCF_030144855.1. Taxonomy (NCBI): domain Eukaryota; kingdom Metazoa; phylum Chordata; class Chondrichthyes; order Myliobatiformes; family Dasyatidae; genus Hypanus; species Hypanus sabinus. The sequence continues at coordinate 29,590,800 of NC_082720.1, forward strand.
GCTTATTAGCACTCTAATTGAAATTCATCTCTCTAATTAATATAAAACTCTACTCTGCTTTCAGTCCTGTGTCCTATTTGATGTGTGCAGGTGCACAAAGGCCGCTGACATTAAGGCTGTGCGAATCTAACGGAACTGCAAATACATTTAACAACAGGACTAACAAACCGATTACTCCGCATATTTGGTTGAAGTGGCATTTCTTTAATTTTCGCCTTTGTGCCGTGACCAGAAGCCTCACATCTCTGCTCCAAATGTTTCATTGTCAAAATGTCCGTACGTAAACGACCTCATAGGTACTTGACGGTCAAGCAAGTGTAATGCCCTCGATATTTTTATGAAGTTCGAAATAGTTAAGAACTATTTGCTTTAGACCTTCGACTGGCTACAGCATAGGCCTGGAAATCTCGCTAGTATATCTCTTACAGGGACTGCAAAATCTGCATTCGCCACAACATCAGATGAAGACTATTTTCCACTATTAATGCGAAAATGTATCCAACAGCCTCTCAAAGGTTAATCGGTAGGATTATGAGAGTAAATCCGAACGAGGAATTAATTGTATCCAAAGTCGCTAGCAAGTGATGCCATTCCCCGAATGGATTTCATTTTAATTTACTATTTCTAGTCGCCTTTTTTACATCTATAAATACATGACCTAAAATGAATTTGCCGCATTTAACATACTTTTCTGGTAAGGTTCAATCGAGTCGAGCATGTTTTCGAAGAATTTATTGCCTTGTCACTCTTCCAAAAGAAAGTTTATCCCGGTACATTGCATCGGTTGAAAAAAAAGGAAAAATGCACAGATTATATTAGCCTGAGTCACAACGGCATGTGTAGCCCCGGCCTGGTAATGCTTTCATTAACGTTTATTTTCTGGAAAATGTAGAATTGTTATTTTCTATCCACCCCGATTTAACTGTTATAATTGTGGTTTGTTGTACTTTCATGTTTCTTTTAGAAGTTAATTTTGTTAAAATAAAAAAGTAAGTTAAAACACATTCCAACCCACTGGGATGTAAACAGAAAAGTCTTGTGTTATTATTTTCCACAAAGAAGAGTTATTGTTGGTCCGCCGCGCAACATACCGCTGCAAAATGTTGGGTCATAGTCAGTTTTTGAAATTGTCCTTATTTCTACCAGCCGATGGTCGTGTGGTATGCAGCAACCCAAAGTATTTTAAAGAGTTGGCGTAAGTGAAGGTAATTAAGTGTTCTTGGGTAGTTTCATTGTAAATTCTGTAATCTTGGAATAGCATACGTCAAAATATAGCAAACTGTCATTGAAACAGAATGGAATGAGTAGACTTGGGCCAAGTGTTCTAAATTGGAACACTTCAGGGGTCTGAATGCAAACAGGTCAATCAATATTTCTCTTCTCTGCTTTTGATTTGTATACTTCAAAGGGAAATGCTAATATCCGTTTAATAAAGAAGAAGAATACGTTTGCAAAACGCTTTAAATATCCTTTTGTATGTACTCATTTTAATTTGAGTAATATGTTATTTTGTAGGACTTAATCTTCAATGTTCCTTTCCACAATACAAATCATTCTTGTAATTTTATCGGAAAGCCCGACAGATAAATCACCGAACAGTTACAGAGAAATTAATCATGTGTGGTTGTACAGAAGCAATCGACAATCTTATATTTGACCTGGTTAATGTATTTAGCAGGGACCTCGCGTTTTCAATGTTTTAATCAGTTCGCTTTGTTTTCGAACTATTTGGCACTTTGGAAGAGTGGAGTTTTTAGTGAAGTGATTGGCACGGGGTGAAGAGTGCGGAAGCCAGCAGTCTGGATGCTAATGCGTGTGGCGTCTCTTTCTGTTGCTGTTAGGACAGTGAAATGGATGAGATAAAATACCGAGACAGATTTCAGAGGCTGGGGCTGATAGTCCGCACAGCACAGGAAGTTTAAACAAAAGACTATTAATTTTTTTAAGAGCTACAAATAAATAGCCAAGTACTGATGGGACTACCCGGTGAAACAAATGGCCGTCTTATTTAATTAATGTGAAGTGAGGTCTGCTCTTCTTCTAAATTTGGGTCTTTATCCTGCGCTCTTTGTAGTGACTATTTTAAATAAAATGACAAAGTACTGGCCATAATGGATCATAATTGATGGAAAGGCGCGTTAATGCACTTCATAAACGGCACTATTCTATACTATGTCACTGTTCTGTATACGGAACACCCTTGTTTCCCAGTGTTTCACTAGCAATTGAAGTCTTTGCCGCTTGCAATGAACCAGACTTTGATAACGTGGGACATTGTCGGTGAAACGCAAACCCATGACACCTGCGTCTCGAAAAATTAACCACATTTTTGCACGTTGCGACCAAACTTACTTTCAAGTAAATATCACTGGTGAATGTTGTCTGATCAAACTATTGACAATATAATCTTCATTAGATAGCAAATGATAATTTAATTAACAGCGTTCTTTAAACCTAAATATATACTTAAGTATATTTATTTCAATTAGCTTATCATTAGCATTGATTATAAATTTACCTCTGGTTGGCTTCAAAGCTGTAACGTGATATAAGCATTGAGATGGCTTTGCTTTGCGTTATACCTTAATTTGAGCACTGATGTCAATCTAATCCCCAATCAATTATTAATCTCTCTTTGATCTGGTCGATGCGGGATGTCGTTTTTTTCTCAAGATATTGCATTAACCAATTGTAGCCACCGGAACTTTTCAACCCTTACTGTCCATTTCTACAACTGTTATTGGTTGATAGTAAGCATGTGACTGATCTATTTGCCCGCATTCAAAGAGAGGGTTAGCAGCCATTTATCGTAATCTGCCCTTTTGCGAATATTTTAGTACTGCTCCTGCGAGGGAAGAAACGAAATTTTTGAAGTTCAAAAGAAGTCAACTATGCGACCAGACCTTATGTAATAGAATTTTCTAATGATGTCCTTTAATGCTTCTTCATCGTATTGAGTGGTCAAAATAAAAAAGGACAGGGAGTTACTCTTTTCATTACAGTCTAGTACAGTATTTAGAAACATGTTTAAATGGCGGATTTGCTTCTCCGATAGAAATGATCACTAACTGGTTGCGTTAAAATGCGCTTCAAATCCGTATTCTGAACGATTAACGAACACTACAGTGATTTACTGTGTTGTGTCTTGTATGCAGTACTTCCCTGATAATTTAATATGTTACTTCTCATGAGCAATCTCATTGGCCTCCCCGGCTTGCAAAACACTCGACTTATGGGCAACCTGCACACATGAGCGAATTTTCATTTTAATAAATTCAAGAGTCTGCCCCTCATGACCGTTCCTGCGATCGGCAGATCTAGTTCTCCAACCAACAGCCTCCCCCCACCTCCCCCCCCCCCCACACAGACTCTTCACACACTTTTGGTATTCCGTATCAGTGTTATTTGCTTTTCATGCCATTCATTACAGTACTGTGGAGGTATGGCTATAATATTGAGTATTTTTTTGTTTATTTTCTGACTTCTGGAAAACTCGACAGGGAACCCGTTTGTTGCCAGGGGACGGCCTGTACATAGAGAGCGCAACTTTATCTTTAAACCTAAATGAGGGCGTACACCCACGCGTAACTACCACGGAAATTTGTCAAAATTATATTTAGTCGCATCGTGACTGTTTAAAAGCAGTTGCATAGTTTCGGGATTAATCCGAAATTTAGGGCTACATTTCTGGATCTTGCGATTGCTCAGAATTGTCTGCTTCCTGCATCTTTGTTTTACGAAAAGGAGTAACGTTTGCCAAAAGTAATTTTCTTACCACCACACCCCCTCCCCTTTCTCCCCCATCCCTTGGGTAGACGCATCAAGGTCACTAATGTTGATTCCGGTGGTGTTAAATTCACAGATGTAATTTCCTAGACAGAGCTTCTGCGAAGAAAATAATCTCGTTGCATGTTGTGCGTGAATGCAACAAGCGGTTTATTAACAGGCCAGAAGATAGTTCTCATTCGTCAATGATTTTTTTTTATCACAATATTCATTTCTCTCGGAAGCGGCCATAGTGAAACTGACCCGGAAATGGACTAAATCCGTCGCATTTAATAGGAAGAGCATCAATCAGTTTGACAAAAAGCAGCACAATAACACTTCAACGACTGTTTGCTTTCTCAGTAATTATTGCTCCAAAGGAACCCAGTTGTTGATACAGTTGTTGAAAGTGCCAACCTACATTTATCACACGGTCAAACATTGGACTCGCATCTACTCGCTCCAATATGTGAACATTATAAACACAATACAGAAGGTTGGAGCCAAAGGCCGAACGGTGAAAACGGTAATATAAATGGCGCATTTGTTTTGAATTAATGTCAATCCCTGAAGTCTTTTTTTAACTTCCCTCGAGCTGGAATCCGTGCTGTTTACAATATGCACTGTTGTTAAGATCTCGTGCACGAATCTGGCGTTTTGTATTATTTTTAAGCAGAACATTTAAAGGTTTTTCCATTCTAGTTTGATGCAAAAAAATCTGCTGTCTCAAGAACCCACCTGTATAACCACCCCTCCCTCCTTGATATTTGGAATGCCCAAACATTTTGAATCGAGATTTTGCCTCAGAACATTTTATAACAGTTAATGCGTTCAATTCTTTTCTTAGAAGATCGAAATTCTAATGTATTCTGACAATTTGAGATAAATACCCAAGGGGGCAATTTGTTATTTTGACGGGCGGCTCTGGGATGCTTGAAACCCGGAGTGAGAACAACGCCCAGCGCAATCGGTTAGGGAAAAAAAACGTTCGCAGGGAAAGCATTGAAATAGACACGGATTTAAAACGTCACGTGTAAAAAATGGCGCGCGAAAAAGGGGTGGCATCTATTTGATCGATTATCTTAAAACATTACAAGTTGCAAACGAATTGAACAAATTACAAGGCAACATCTGACGACAATAATATGCCTATCTATGGCGTACACCCTCATGTCGTACTGTTGGTAAACTAGGAAACAAAAAGCAACAGAAAATGAGTTGAAATCTACGAGACATTGATGTCATTCACGTCATGTTATTTTTTGGCGCTACTTAAAATTGACATGATTTAAATCCGGAGGTGGGAGCCACCAATAACTGCCTAAAACTGTCAACGCGGACATGGCTATTACAGGAAACCTGATGGACTCTGTCAGTAGCTATCATGACACCACCATTAATTTTAAACGGAGGAATGTTAATTGAAACGGATGCCAATACTCCATGTGATAAGAGAATCTTATCAGATATTATATCTGTCCACTGAATTTGTTCAACTGACCGTGTACTGTGCCACTATTTTTATACTCCTTTCAATTGATTAGTGTTATTTTAATGAATAAACTTCAAGAGAAATACTCAATAATTCTTTTTGCTGTTAATTGACATTTCTCTCACGTTATTGTTTAAAAGGAAAATTGTCCAAAATCTGGGGATTTATGATACGAGTTCCGTCCGAGCTACATTCCAGCTAATGACAAGAAACATTATGGCCCACATATCCAATACTTTAATTAAACGCTCGTTTCGCAGAAATAATTTCAGATACTAGTAATGATGTATTTTCAGTCGAAACAAAATCCACTATATTTCCACCAAATAGAGCATTCGATAAATTCTGTTTGGAGTTTTGTAATGGGGAAACCACTGGACGCATTTCGAACTTACTTCAGTCCAGCGCCCAGCAAAATTCATCCTCACCTTTTGTTACGACCCAGTCAGATGGCACCATAAGTAAAAAAATGTCCGCGATTATTAACTTCTGGGAATTATTTGCCAGTCTGCAATCTAGTCCAAGGTTACAGGCAATGAATAGAAAGCAGAACTCCATCCGATCTGAATTAAGATAGTCTGCTAAGTTCCATCTTTCTCCATTCGCACCTTCTGATAAATGATTCTTTGCATTACTGCCGCTGCTGTAATAGCATTATTACATAAGCTTGTAATTTGTATTCTATGAGAATCTTATTAAACGATAAATTCAGATAAAATGAGTTGGGTAAGATTTGTTCGTTAGCATGTACCGTCCGGGTAACGCTGCCTGTTTACAAATATTTAATTCATTTTATTACCTTAAAACACTGTTACAGCGTGCAGCTTTAGACCTTTTACCAGTGACGAAACCTACTGATTATGATGAAATACACATAAACGTAGCATTTAAATCGCGCTTATCTACTGTGATTCGTTTTTATGACTTAATGCCTGCTACTGATGATGATTGCTACCGCCCCATTAGGTGTTATCCATTTGCTATTAAACAGTTCACACTTGTTCAAAGTATAAGCGATAACCCGCTGCTTTTATGCTGTGGGTCTCAAGTGAATTTCTGGAATATATTCTGATCTATTGCCAGTTTCGGAGATGTTGACATTTAATGTGCGCACGCGTTGAACGCCTAGACTTGTCGATTATGCACACACTCAAAATATGCGCCCCAGTTACAATCCTACTCATTTTTAGGAATAGACAAGGGTCCCTGTGCACTGAGATCTTCTTTATATACTGTCTGCGAACTAGTCTGGACTTTTTCGGACAATCGTTTCCACTCCAAGTCCCTGTGTTCACATTTACAAGGGGGAGCTACTTACGAAGGTCATCCTGTTCTGACACCCCAGATTAAAATGCCAATTAACAGTCCATTTTTGATAAAACATTATATATGTGATTTTTTTCAATATAGTATTATTAGAAACCATTAATAATGCACATCCACTCCTTGAAATATCCGGAAATTGTAAAGAAGCTTTTGTCTATTTGTTCTCTGGAATGGGAGAATGCAATAGCAACTTCGACTACAGAATAGAGAAGTTGTCTGATTGGTGTGATGAATATTGTTAATATTGGAACCAAATGCACAGCATCTAACGTTTAACTAAACTGTATTTCTCAGCGTTATCCTAAAGATGATGGGCGATTATTTTCACGTACGCAGGAATTTCCCCATCCTTGCCAATGAGAGTCCTGAAAAAAACTGGTGGTAGTGGTGGGGGATGGTTAAGTGGAGTTGTCCGAACACCACATTCAAAGGGCAACGAGCGGGATGGAAGCTAATCTCGTGTGGAAACCACTGGAAGCTTTCTAAATATACAGCCTAAAAGCTTCTTGGTTGTTTTCTTTTCCTCGTGCTCCGCACAATTTTGCGATCACCAAGATTAGAACTAAATTGTGCCGCCCGCCTTTTCACGCTTCACCACGTGTCTTGTGGGATTAACTGGCGGCAAGGGCATGGGGGAGGGGAGGGGTTCTGGGCGCTCAGACGAGGATATCACGGGGGAAGCAACATTAATGCACTCAGGAGGAGGCTCAAGGCTCTGCATTCCACTCTCATCCAACACAAAATCAGCACAAGTCAGAAAGAGTGCCGTAGTACTTTTTATCACATCTTTCGAAGTTCCCACTGAGGCGGATACTTTAAAGGATTTTTTTTAAGTGACTTTAAGAAATAGCCACGATCTCTTGATTGCTGTGCTGACAGTATATTTTCGGCCTGCAAAAGACAAACGCCAATAAATAAATGCCGGCTAGGATGGAAAATAAATCACAATTTTACCCAAAAATAAAGCAAGCTTTCTGTTTTTGGTAGAAAGTGAGCCCTCTGCAAAGATTACGAGAGGATTGCCCGTTACAGTTCAGATTGAGATTTACCTGAATGTCATTTTTTTTTCACGAAATGTTATCACCGCCGCTTAACATCAGTATTGAACGTGGTTCTAAAGTCCCAAATTTGTGCTACGACATATTACCTTTACAAGTATGCAAATAGTAAGAGTGGTCCTGTATTCTGTCAGACAAGAATAGCCCTGCAAATTTCCAAACAATATTTGCAAATGAAATAATCCCATTGCTGTTCATGAGTAGCGCAGCGCAAAATCATAACGCACAAAATAGTCGGCGGTGCATGGAGTGCGGGGGGCGGGGTGTCGATGTTCGGCGGATAATGTATCGGTGAAATAACGATCACGAATCAGGACATAGGTTATAGGTGTTTTGACAGACAAGAGAGCGCAATGATGATTTCCTACTATTATGTCTGGAAATGTCTATTATGTCTTGGACACTTCGTCGTCCAAGTGTGACTTATAAAATTAGGACCTTAAAGCGCCGTTTAAAGGAAAATCAAATAGTGTGTAAAACAACAAGTTTGATGAATTATGGGCCGACTTGCAGCATCAATTCAATTACAGTTATTGTCAGATCAATTAGTGTCGGTATTGGATATAAACGTGTCGACCGAACGGTTTTGTAACATGCATCAATTGCATTAGCACAAATGGTTACTGAGCTGAAGATAATATTTCATTAAAAATCAATTGTGTATTATTTCCAAGCAATTTATTGATTCGTTTGAGAATGTCTGAAAGGGTTTTATTCAACGAATGGAAGTGTAATAGAGAAAGCGCTCTGGTAGATAGCGTGCAGCAGCGAAATATAACCACCTTTTTATTTGTTTGCGTGTTATTCGATAGGTGTAGACACGGAGAGAAATCCCAGTTCTTCTATGAAGGAGTATTCATGACTTCCGCGAGAATAAGGTGCGACCGCGGTTTAACGAATGGTGAAAAAGCTGGGTCGCGAATATACGACCTCTAACCCCGAGGTGGGAGTATTTTAACTGAGCCAAAGCTGCTCCTCTAAGGTACTTTGCGAAAAGAAAACAATAACGGGAAGGATGCCTGGAGTGGGCAGGGAACTAGGACCTGTTAACTGTGGGATAGCTAGCGATGGCAATGTAAAGACACGGTAGCTTAATGATCCGCCCTTCCGCGCCACAGGTTCGGTGTAAGTGTTGCACCAAGAAGTCTTAATCTCCTTGTTGATATTACAGAGCCGGGTTTCTACACAATCGTTACACATCAGCTTTAGGGTTCGGACATTGAATACTTGCGCTGTTTTTGCCTAAGCTCTTAAAAGCTAAAACAACGGCAATTTATATAGTGAACCTTCTAAAGACAGTTCTGAAATGAGATACAGCGAGCATCTGTCAGCCTCCGGAGGGAAAGTTAAGTAAGAACGTGGGAACAGAGACCACACGGCGGATACACCCATAATAATTAGTTCCCTGGTTTGTAATCAAAATCAATTGTTTAAATATCATGGTAATTCACTGTGCTGCTCGGAGGCAGCTATTCTTACAAGCGCGGGTTTTTTTAAGCTCCTGACATTTTCGGTCGGGTGCACAAGTAAATGTTTTTAACACGTGGAAGCAGCGCCGTATGCATTGTCAAGTGTTGGTAAGAGTCAGTAAAGAACTCATTGTTTTATTTTCAGCCCAGTTTTAAAATTATGTTACCGAAGGCTGTAACTCGCTCTGAGTATAGGTCACTATTTTGTTCTATCATATTGCCTCGAAATGGACATGTACTGCAGACCCCGAATTACCCAGGCAAGAAAGTGCCACAGGTGGAACGAGATTAAAGCTGAAAACAATTAACTTCCTCAAGTTTGTCTGCCAGAAATAACTTCAGATCTACTCGGACTATTACAACGCATCATCTCGACTGCACATGGGCGTGAAATCAAAATAAGTATCATTATTTTCGGGCCTATGTCAGCGATGAGGCGAACATTTGACCAACCCTTGTGCTTCTTTTTTTGATTTTACACGGCGGTTCAATTAGACTACCAATTTTAATACATACATTTACGCTGATGTTGCAAATCTTCGTGAAATGATTGGTCAAGAAATATTTCGGTTGTATAATATGAAGGACATGCGTATGTTATTCTTTAACTTGTGGATTTGAAGACCCCATACCTGAAATATTCCAAAGTGTCGAAAATGAAAATTACATTGATTATCTATTAGCTGAAGGGTTTTTATCAGAACACCTATGATGTTATATATTTGAATTATTTTAACATAAGTCTGACTGAATTGCATTTAAGCTTTCCAACTCCAGGGGTTCTTTTAATCCAATTTTAAATAGCACTTCAATATTAGGAAATTAATAGGGACCAAAGAAGACCCGAGCTTGTGCTGAAATGCCCATCGCATGTCACTCCTTCATCGAGCCGTAATTCCCATTGTAATAACGTTCCTTTAGAAGGCCGAGATGGCTCCATTATTCCGAGTACATGTTTGTCAATTCATCCTTAAGAAGAAAACTTTTATTTGGAGCGTTAGTTGATGCATTTTAAAATTTCAGGTACATCTTCATAATCTAGAATGGGGTCACTAAATAAACACATTCTAGCAAAATCAAGATGACAATTGTGTTCACTCTAACACCGTCTGCTTGTGTTTGTTTTTTGTCTGTTAACACTCCGTCCACTGCTTCCTCTTTACATTTTCGGAATCGTCACTTATCCAAACTCTTTATCAATGATCAACGTGCCTGAAGTGATTGCGGGGACACAATTTCAGCTCCCAGCATGTCGTCTTTCTGGAAGTGCATTCCGTCTCAAACTTCGGCTAAACTTTTAGATCCTCCACAGTTGTTCAATTATTCCGACTTCTCGCATACATTAATTAGGTATTTTATTGAGGAAGGGGTATGGGAGCAATTTTACATATCTGAGGCCGTCTTTCCCTTTGAATTATGTTTTAATTTATCGTTAAGTGAACTGATCGTTGCAAAATATTAATCTCTAACATAGCATGACCCTCCTCATAGCATGACACATATTTTCTGTTCCTTTGCACCATACTGCTGTTTTGTACTCGTTGCTATATTTATTACAATCTATACTTTTTCAACTTTAAAATTGATCATTTAAATTGGTTATTTACTACGCAAACATGCATTCCCAATCTTCAAAAAAGATTAAGTTGAGGGGAAACGCAGATTCCAAACTCTAGCTACAGCGCTGTATATTACATAAATCACGATATTATACGTCTGTATTCAAGAATTGAGCGTTACAAAATCTTAGTATTTAACAGTACATGACATTTCTCAATTACATATTCTCTGTTCAATTCTGCTGTTGTTTTGTGCTTGTGGTTGTATTCAGTGTATAGTGTTTACTTTGTGACCTACATGTGAGTAAGGAATTTCATTGTACTTTATGTATATGACAATAAATTAATCTAATCTGCAATTGATCAGATTTTATTAAAAAACCAATCCGCATTCCTCCCAGAGCTGTATTTCACCAGCTTTCAAGAGTTTGCAAACTTCTCCATTTATTCAACCTAATTATTCCCAAGTAATTCTAATAAAAACCGGAGATAAGGATTAAAGTCCGGAATGTAAATAAAAGAAAACGACAACGAGGGGACCGTAGACGCTATCGTAGGAAAGCGACATCCATTACCCAACCACCAGGTCATGCCTTTTCTCGCTGCTGCCATCGGGAAGAAGGTACAGGAGCCTCAGGACTCACCCCACCGGTTTCAGGAACAGTTATTCCCTCTCAAGCATCAGGCTCGTGAATCAGAGTGGATAACTTCACTCGCCCCATCACAAATCTATTCCCACAACCTGTGGGCGCACTTTCAAAAACTCTTGTTCTCGATATTTATTCCTTATTTATTATTATTATTATTATTTACTTTTTCTCAGCTCAAGCCGGTAAAACCTGAGGCACGGGCACAGCCAAGCACGTTCACTTGTTAATTCATAGGAACGTTCGGACTATTCTTTTAGTATTGTGGCTTTCTAACGACTTACACAGGTATAACTGTGTAGCCCCAATTGTTTAATGCCATTGTGTAGTGACTTTGGGATGACACCAGTTGGAGATATACCTTGTTCATGTTCCAAAGTCGCTCAATTTCCCCTTTTAGTCCAACATATTTCTGGTATTTCTCACTTACTGATCATCATCATCATTATTATTATTATTTTGTATTTGCAGAGGTTTGTTCTGCCTTTCGCACATTGATTGTTTGTCCTGTTGTGTGCGGTCGATTCTACTGTTTTTTCTTCTTGAAAACGAATCACAGGGTTTTACATATTGACATATATGTATGTAGATGATAGATTTACCTTGAACAGTGAACCTTGAACTTCTAATTTTAATAAAAAGGCAAGTAACTGGGAAATTGCGTAAAATTTAAGGTTAGTTCAAAATGAATCTGTTCTCCAAGAAGTCACCAGTTAAATGGAAGAAGGTCAAGGTATGAAAACACAGAGAGAGAGAGAGTGAGAGAGAGAGAGAGAGAGAGAGAGAGATAGAGAAAGTGAGTGAGTGAGTGAGAGTGTGTGAGAGAGTGTGAGTGAGAGTGAGAGAGAAAAAACTCACAATCAGTAGTACATGTGACCATATACAACAATCACAACATTACCTTCAAAAGACAGACATACACAGATCCACAGTCACTCATTTCCATCCGTACCCCGACACCCAAAGTGTATGTGATCCTGTTGGGAGACTACAACAAACTCACCATCTTCTGTAATTATTAGTTTCATTTTATATGTTACTTAATGAGATTTTACATGACTTCCCTATTGTAAGTAAAAACGATTTCCCTGCATTTTAGTTGTCTATTCTAACAGACTTGTTATGAAGTAAAAGCCGTTTAATGTTCGTAGCATTTTAGAGGAACTGTTGGTATGAAAATAGCTTTCGTCTTCGGCTATATTTGGTATATTAGCAGGACGGCTCAGCGTCAGCGAACACAAGTGTAGACCAATAAACGTTCATGTAGCGGGCTGGTTTCAGAGAGCGGATAGCGCCCCGCCCCCTGCAACCTACCCAGAACTGATGTCAGACAGCACATCCCTCAAATAGTTATTTTAGTCAAACAGCGGCAGAGATGAACGGTGCGCCGGGGAATCACTAAATAGAACGGCTATTATTAATAGTGTTTTTGTTTATTCCGATGACCAAATATATATATTCCTCTAACCTTTCCAAGGTATCGCATTTTGAGATCTCCTTGGATGCAAAAGCTGGCGCTCAGTATGTTTGCCGGTGCAGCGACCTCGACTCCTTTCTCAGTGAGGGATATTTTAAATCTTCAGCACCATCCTGACATGGCCTCACTGGGTGTCTCGGCGGGGTTGGACTCGCCTCCCTCCCCCGCTTCATGCATGCTAGAGCGGACCAAACAGCAACTCTACAGCGAAACCCCAACCCTAACTGCGTACAGCGAGCCAATGCCTAAAATAAATTCCTGCAAAAACAACCCCAACTACTCGAGCACTTCGTACGTAAATAATTATTTGGAAATCAACAACGGTGAAGCGAAGTCAAGCAACGGACCGACAGAAAAAAATGATAAGGGTAAGAAAGGAAACCCAAAAACATATGAACACGTTTTATTCCATTTGCAATATTAACGTGCAGTTATATTTTGGTGTGATGGTCATGAATCTATATGTTCTGTTAATATGGACTAGATCGATGACTGAATAAAAATAAGCCAAGACTATAATATAGATTTAAGTATATATATATTAGATAAATAAGAAAAAAAGATAATTTACAGCAACGGAATATATGTTTCATTGTTTTCAGAAGTGTGGATACACTTATTCTTGGAGTTCTGGCAATTCAAGTTTCTGTGCACTAATACTCTATGTACAGGCACTATTTGGAAATGACTTCGTCGTTTAAATACATCGTTATTCACTGTGACGATCCCTTATATATATAAACTGTATGACTATTTTAAAATGATTTACTAATTTCAGCTGAACTGAAAAACTTAAACAAATTGTTCATTGGCGACTTTAATTATTTCAGAGTGTTTTATTGCGTTCATTTCTACCGTTCATTACTTCCCGTTTTCAAAACCCTGCGAAAGACACTGGCAAATTGTTCTCTTTTAAACAAGACTGATCGCCGGCCGCCCTGATCTCTTGCTAACCCACAACTCTGGACAACAATTTCACATTCCATTTGTTTTGGCCTTTCCGCTGCTCTCGAATGTTTTAGACATTTTTTTAAATATAAGAGTAAACATTGTTGTATTCGACCTAAATATTTGGATTCCAAATTCCTTGTCGCAGCTGCTTTATAGTCCCGTTTTCACGTTCATTTTCAGTTTAAGTAAATTGAATTTTAATACAATTAATTTTAATACAAAGATTATTATTGTACTCTCTTTGCTAGCCTATTCAGTCACGGAAATATTTTAAACTTGGATGCAGATAAATATGTTCCAGTTACAAATGAAGAGTTCACTTTAAAATTTAACTTTCCAACGGCAAGTTAATACTTTACACGTTTTCCGAGCACTGCATATCATTCCAAGTGAAATGCTGTATTTCACAAAACTTAATTTAAAACTTACTCGCTCCTTACCGTGTTCCGAAACTTATTACCTGTGAATGCCAACGATTTTTGTGAATGAACTATGATCTCGAGGCTTATGGGCATAGAACAATATTGGCAAAAAATCAGGAAATCTCAGAAGGCGGTGATCTCTCGTTTCCTGCGATTTTTCAACGCGTCGATCTTTACCTTGACAGGAATTCTCTGATCTATCTCCAATAACGAACCGTTTGATATTGGCGTCCTGAATGTATTTTGACATTAGCAGCGTTTGAATGTATTGAAGCCGAAAATAATCGAATGCTTCAATAAGATAACTTACAATAAACAAACGGCGGCAAATCCCTGTGCAGCCTCCACCGGAGAGTTTAAGACTCGAGATAACATGTTGTATGTATGTATGGAATCCCTGGGCCCGTCTGGTATTGCAATGAAGTTTGAAACATGGAGAATTATTTATTAAATGTCGTTGATCGTGTAGATTGTCCCTTACACTCACTGAGAAATCAGATTTTGCACCGATTCGGTCAGTCGATATTATTCGAGGTTGTGAACTCCTTGGGAAAGGTGATCTTCTGAATGAAAAGGTTTTAGCAAGCGGAACGTAATATTGATTTATTACTAACGGCACTGCTCTCCCGTTTAGATTGTCGGATGATGGAAGTTAACTTGGAGAAAGAGGAGATAAAACCGGACGAAGCCGAGCGGCCCAGGCGACGAAGAAGAAAACCACGCGTCCTCTTCTCTCAGGCGCAGGTCTACGAGTTGGAGAGGCGGTTCAAACAGCAGAAATATCTCTCCGCGCCCGAGAGGGACCATTTAGCAAACATACTGAAGCTCACGTCCACCCAGGTAAAAATCTGGTTCCAAAATCGCAGGTACAAATGTAAAAGGCAGCGCCAAGACAAATCTCTGGAAATGGTGGGGCTCCCGCCTCCGAGGAGAATCGCCGTGCCGGTGCTGGTCAGGGATGGGAAGCCGTGCCTCGGAGAGTCCTCGCCTTATAACTCGCCGTATAACATGAATATCAGCCCTTACGCTTATGGCACTTACGCAAACTATACCAACTATAGTAGTGCAGCTGCTCCCGCGAACTACAGCTGTAACTATCCCAGCGTACAGGCCGTGCCCCCGTCTACAGCGGCTGGCAGCTTCATGAATATGAATTTCACAGTCAATGACTTGAGCAATGCCATGCAGACTCAGATCCATCAGAATACTGGAGTTTCCACCTTGCATGGGATCAGAGCCTGGTAGTGCCCATATGGACGCGGCGTAGCACGGATTTCGTGTCCCCCTGGCTGGTTGCACAGGTCATTCATTCTTCGACCGACAGCCGTTTCCCACGTCGAAGTCGGTGAATGGATAACTTACCAACATAGCATGTAACCTCTCGGTACTTCGGACAAAGAAGAAAGGATATTTTAGTCCCATCTTCTTCCGAACTTTTATTTTGCAGTATTCCATTTCAGTGAATGAAAGTGTGCCCTTATTTAATCGTTAACATGTTATTGTATGAAGTGCATCTGATGGCATATTGTCCCTGCCTGCATCGAATGCAGCGTAAGGCATGAGTGAAGGCAACATAGCGGATTGTTGTTAAGTGAATACCGTTGTATATAAGAAGGGCAGCCCTATCGTAATCCATACAATCTTTGAAATTCATATTTGAAACCTTGTTTTTGTATTTGATTCTGTCTTCCGTAGTCCAGTGTAAATGTGCTAAAGTGTGATTGGTTCATTTAGGTTTAAAGATTTTTAAATATTATTAATGAAACCACTTTGTACAGCATTCGCAATCCCGAATTCAGAGTTGACTAGCTGTATATCAGCTAGCAAAGAAAACTTCAAAGTCATGCACTAATGTTGCCATTTTCTGTCCATTGGTTTACCCTTTCCACAACGTTATATAAAATTAGCGGCGACAAAATTGCTAAAATGTTGATCGGAATCTCCAAAGATGATGATCAAATTGTAATTGTAAATGCACTACTGTTCCTACAGTAAATGTGTGCAATCGAGATTGTGGTCATTTCTTCTTATATGCCTATTTCGCGAGGACACTAATGTATTTCATTTATTGTTTTGGTATTAATTGCCTTGAAATGAAATTAATGCCTTTAACTGGCAAACTCACACGAGAATAAGATGTCCAGCCTTCCAGCTGACTCTGTTAGATCTTCTCCGCAAAGTTTGCTGGGAAAATTCTTCCGGTTTACAGGAGACGTTTCCCTTATTAATTTTGTGCGTTGTGTGTAAATTCATCAGGACATCAAATTCTAAGTTTAACAAGCTAGAAAAGGTACACTTAATTTGACATAATTTTAACGGCCTTGCCATATTTCCCACTGTTTACAGTTTACGCTACAACCAGCGATTTTCAATATTCGATTTCCTCGTTTCGAGCTTATTTATATACACTACATTATAAAATATCCACAAAAGTATTAACTTTATAGCTGATTTTCACCCACGAAAACCACTGAAAAATATTCTGAGAACTGTCACACTCCATATGTAGCCGGTGGCTTCTGGGTGACATTACATCATTAAATCCTTTCATTGGCTTTAATGAGTGTGGGCTCCGAACGTAAATATATTCAGTTTTGGTGGTTTTGAATGTTTTCTGTTTGAAGTAAACTAACGGCATTACTAACACAAAACAAT